>NC_092208.1:12312172-12478528 GCF_043381705.1 Parasteatoda tepidariorum
GGTAGCGTGGCAGCACGAATTTGGTTTTCCAAGTAGGACCACAAATGCTCTATTGGATTAAGGTCAGGTGAATTTGGGGGCCAAGACATGACTTGAAAGTCACTGGAATGTTCCTCGAACCAATCCATGACGATTCAACCCTTATGACATGGTGCATTATCCTGTTGGTAAACATCATCCCCCGCCAGAAAAACTGCTGCCATGAATGGGTGAACCTGGTCTGCAACTATGTTCAAGTAGCTTACAGGCGTCAGGGATTGTTCTATGAGGATTATGAGTCCTAATGTGCCCCATGAAAACATTGTTCCTGAGTGAGAAACCATGAAAACCTGGGCGAGCCTATTGTTATAGATGGAAGGTGGTCATAATGTAATGGCTCTTCGGTGTATTCAGAGAGAGAGAGAGAGATGGATAGATAGATGGTTCATAGCCTTTTTAAAAAGTGCTTATTTTTGATTTACGGTTTTTGAAAGCCCTTAAAGGTGCTTTTCCTATTCGGGGTTTGTAAAAAGTGCTTACTTTTCTGTCTTTTAAAAAGAGATTTTTTCTTTGCCGTGTCGATTGTCGTTCTAAATAACAAAAAATACATGATTTTCACTATTTTCTCAATAATATTTATCAGAAACTAGTTTTTTTTTATCATGATTATGTCAAGATTTTGAAAATATTTCTGAATTTTATTGATTTTGTTTACAAATTAAAACTTTAAATGATAGGGGGGGGAATTTTATTACAGCGCAGATCCTAATTATGATTTTTTTGGAAAGTGATTTAAAATATTTTCTGAGTGCTTAAAAAGTATTTCAAAGGTGCTTATTTTTTGCTGAAAAATTTGGCTACGCACCCTGATAGATATAGATAGATAGATAGGGATAGATAGATGGGGATAGGTAGAGATGGAGGGGGAAGGATGGATGGAGATGGATAGATAACTCAAGTGATCAGAATTTATCTTTGTTTTAATTTAGCGTTCCCCATTAATTTGACAAAAAAGTAGGTGTCATTGAGACACTTGAATTTGCGTGCATGTTGTCTTTTGTGTAGATTCTTTAATGCTTTTGAAAACTCATTTAAAGATAGTTCCACCGGTTAGAAGAGATAAATGTGTATCTCTCCTCTAGTTATTTGAATTCAAATGAATGCTTTATGGATATTTGATGAAAACCAGAACTCATATTTCTCTTAAAATAGCATTCCTAGATGGTAAAGACAATAACATATACTTTATACTTTTAATATTCAATAATAACATTTAATTCAATTTTCAATAATTTTTTCGCGAATTTAAAATTCGTGTTTTTTTTTAACAGTAATCGAATGCAATTTATTTTAAAACAGTTTTTATCATTAAAAAATGAATGAAATTAAAATAATGTATTTAAGGTGCCTTTTTCTTCAATTTGTTAGAGAAAAACTATAATTAGATTTTATTAATTTTTGCCTTTTTTGAATATTTTTAAAAAAAATTAAAAATGTGATTCCGGAAAAAAAGATAAAAATAAATTTAAAAAATGAAGGTATTTTTTTTATTCTTCTTCCAAAGAAAAGCTAATTCAAAACTAATAGGATAAGTTAATAAGTTAGTTGAAAGAATATAGCACATTGGAAAACTTAGAATCATTTTTTTTTCCGGTATTATTTTTTAACTTATTTGAAATTAATACCTCTATATATTTTTAGTAAAAGAAATACCAAAGCCGTTTTACTATGCAAACCTATGATCATTTTCAATAAAATAAATTCCGAGTGTTGGTGCAATATGCTACGAATATTGATGTTAGTCAAAGAGTTAATTAGTTACTTAAGGAATTCGAATCGAAATGTTTATTAATGTTATTGGGGCTATCTTTATGTATCTTATCAGTCACTTGGTAACTGTGAAATGCATTTCTTTCCGGATTTAAAATTATAACAGTGGTATCAAACGATATTGGTCACCAAAGCACCCTCTCCATTTCAAAATATCATCATGACGAATGTAGTATATGTATTGTACATACCAAGAGAATGGTTTTCACTGTTCAGCAATTTCTAAAAGTAATCTATATTTCTCTTTAGAGTTGAAGAAAAAAAAAACAGTTAGGATTTTTAGTGAATTTGAATCTACAACGTGGGAGATAGACTCAAGTTCGAAACCCAGAATTTATAATTTATTCTCATAGCCCATACCATCCCCAGAGTTAACACAAACTATTCCCAGTCGAAGACTAATTATGAGTTAGTCTCATTGTGGGCTAACTAGGGGATATTTTCGTGATTAGTTTTCCTTCCTAATAGGTCACATAACCCGAAACATAGCTTAAGTATCAAAATTGCTCTTATTAAAATTTCGAGCAAACCATAATACAGAAAAACAACCATCTCACTATCTGGATTATTTGTGAAGTTATGAGTGATTTTAAGCTAAAAGAAAGCATTTTTTCAGTGATTTTTNAGGGGGAAAAAACAGTCTCAGGATTTTCAGTGAATAATTTGAATCTACAACGTGGGAGATAGACTCGGGTTCAAAACCAAGAATTTATTATTAATTCCGATAGCCCATACCATCCCCAAAGTTAACACAAACTATTTCCAGTCGAAGACTAATTATGATTTAGTCTCATTGTGGGCTAACTAGGGGATATTTTCGTGATTAGTTTTCCTTCCTAATAGGTCACATAACCCGAAACATAGCTTAAGTATCAAAATTGCTCTTATTAAAATTTCGAGCAAACCATAATACAGAAAAACAACCATCTCACTATCTGGATTATTTGTGAAGTTATGAGTGATTTTAAGCTAAAAGAAAGCATTTTTTCAGTGATTTTTTTTTCCTCGCTGCTTTTTTAGTGTTAACTAGTTACTTGAATCTCTATTTTTTTTTATTGAAAATAAAGCTTTCAAGTAAACTTTCTTTTTACAATCAGCGTGATGATATGGAACCACGATGGCTCAGGGGATAGAGCGTTCGTCTTCTAATGAAATTAACCGTTTTCGAATCCCAGCGAAGGCTGGTCGACACAAATCCACATCCGGCTTGCACCAACCACGGTGCTGACGTGAAATATCCTCAGTGGTAGACGGTCATGGGTTAGAGTCCCCTAGCTGCCATTCTAACCGTGGGAGGTTCTCTTGGTCTTTCTCTCCATGTAACTCAAATGCAGGTTAGTCCCCTCAAATTTTTTCCAATACTTGATCCAGGAATGTCCTTGTCTTCTGGATTGGGTTCAAAATTGCAAGACTACGTAATTTAACATTAGTAGTCGTAAACCGAAGGAATTGATTTTGCTGTCCAACGACGGTTATAAAATAAAATAAAATCAGTATGATATATTTAATAAAAATAAATATTGAATATTCGCTTTAAAAACTATTAAAATTCTTAAAGCATGTCATTTCTACTGCGATAGATATTTTTAATTTATTTCTTCGATTTTACACACAACTAATCTTAGAAGATATTCTAATTGATGTACAAAGTATGTAAATTAAAAATTGAGAAAATTCGATGTGGCAACCCTGGTCATGACAAACTTGGAGTGGCCGAAGATGAACCTCTCCATCAAGAATATGAACTCAGAAGATTATTCTAGATGTCCGTAGTCGCAATTGAACTTGTGAAATCAGTTTTTGAAGGGCGTTCTAAAAATGAATGGCATTAATGTGAGCAGCGCTTATCAGAATTTGCTTCAGACTTGGGTTTACTAAAACTTATGCAAAATTTCGGAGTTTTGTAGAGTTTTTTTTTTTTTTAGTTTTCTACGGCATTTTCAGAAGGAGTGACGATAGCGAAAAGATGCAGCTAGAGGATTTCAATTGCAACAACTGATGGAAATTTTGACAGAATATGAGTTCTTGAGTTTTTAGATCGTTGAATGACGACCGGAATACTCGAAAAACGGTTGAATGTGTAACACACCACCATTCATTAGATTTGAAAAAAGATTGTCAAATAAAAAAGGATTGTGAAGAACTGTCTTCACTTTTCAAAATCAGTAAATGTGTTTTTAGTTGTCTCCACACATCCTTGTGGTCGTATTTAAAAGAGAAGGGAGACAGGGGCATTCGTTACCTAGGCCCGGTGGAAATTCCTTACAAAAAATTTAGTGCCTTTTTAGTTGTCTCCGCCAAATGATTTTTCTAAAAAAAATAATAATAATAATTTTAAATAATGAAAAAAACTTCAAAATAATAGATCTTAAAAATACACGATAATTTTTTCAAATTCAAACAAAAATTTATTAGTTATAATAGTTTAATTTAGTTCGATATAAATTACGAAATATCTTTTTAGAGTAGATAAATCTCGTAAAAAATATAATAAATAAATGTGTACAATTTCAAAGTTGTTAAAATTCTAGTGTTATCAAGTTCTGAAGACAAATTTGATGATGTTGTTGTAAATTATTTACGTCACACTAGAGCTGGTCAATGGGCTATTGGCGGCGGTCTGTGAAGTATCCCAGAAGATGATCCGAAGACATCCCATCACAATTTTGATCCTCTGTAGACAAATTTAAGGTATGGATTAGTTTAAAAATGGACTACATTATTTTTTTAAAGGAATATTTTCAGTGCTATCAAAAGTTAAAAATATAATTTTTTTTAAATTTCTAAATTTTAAAAAAAAAGCCTTCAAAAAGTTTTTTTTACAAAAAACTCACAAAAAACCACCCCTTTAAAAATCAAAGCCCAATCATCTTAGGTTAAGAGTTAAAACCCATTCAACCAAAATAACCAGAACATCCCAAACAGATTTTTCCAAGAACAGGGAAGGACCGGAGATGCATATAATCTTAAACCTCTACTTAAAGTTAAGAAAAAGGCAATTAAACAGTAGAATTAAAATAAATATTAAATAAATTAAATTAAAACATTAATTTAGTTACGGTACAGTTAAAGACATCGAAACACTATGAAGTCATCAAATATGACATTTGTAGGTGGGTATGTTATTTACTTCACACTAGAGCTGCACAATGGGCTATTGGCGACGGTCTGGGAAACATGCCTGAGGATGATCCGAAGAGATGCCATAGCAATTTTTATCCTCTGCAGAGAGGATGACTCCCATGCTTTGGTAGCCCAACGACCTGCACTCGAAGTCGAGCACTTTACGGTAGAACACGTTTAACGAGGAGTGATACCGCGCACCCTCGACTGATCAAAGTGGTCACCCACCAGCTTACTGACCGCAAGCAGTGCTTGACTTCGGTGTTCGACTGAGAACTGTGTCTTTACGACCAGACCACTGCGGTACTAAATTTGTAACAAAAAAGACAATAGGGAGATAGCGTACAGATATGAGGAACTATTTTGTTATATGAATCCATACCACTACCATACCATCTACCACTCTTGCCATATAGGCTGCTGGTTGCTTAGACAAATGGGATAAAACCTTTGTGGCCGAAAGTCCATGCATTCCTTGAAGGCCAGTTTTACACCATTTTCGGGAAAGAATTGTCTTCCTATTAAAATGTTGTCGAAATTTAGAAAGAAGTGATAGTCAGTGGGGCAAAGTCCGGTGAGTATGGAGAGTAATGAAGAAGTTCCAAATCTATAATTTTGTCATGTTGGTTTATGNTTCTTTTATATATATATAAAAGAAATAATCATGGCCACTCTAATCAAGTAAACAAATAACAATATTGTTTACCTTTTTAATCCAAATAGTAAAATTATAAGTATAGTATTTATGTCTAAATGATATATAGTTTTCTTGCACAAATAGTAAAGATATATACTACATACAACCTATTTCTCTAAATAGCAAAGATAGGTGCATCGGATTTATGCAATAAAGGTATGCATTTTTTTTGCCCAAATGATAAAATTTTTTTATAATGGTTTATTTAAATGATAGATTTATAATTTTTTCTCCAAATGGTAAAAATATTCATACTTTGAGTCCAAAAAAAATCTGTTTTTTTTTTATAAGTTAGGATGGCATAGATTCTTATCATCCAATATTCTTATTGTCCAAATAGCAGGAATGAGTTTTGAAGTTGGCTTTTTCTTCTAAACAAACAGCAAAGATATATCTCCCTTTCGACCAAAAATAAAAAAAATATATAGACAGTCCCTTGCAACATCATGGAAGACTGCAAGAAGAGACAAATGCTCTTGCATTAAATATTTGACGGTGAGCAATCAAGATCTAAAGAAAATGCAAAAATTTTAAGTAGCAGTGTTTATCGATGGGAGATAAAAGAGAAAAAGTCTTTTTTATAAAAGTAGAAACAAGAGGAAAAAAATTAGTTTGTTTTCCATGGTGGTAAATTTTATGCAAAGTGGTTGGAAGGATAATGACTTAAGTTTTGGAGAAAAATATTTCACCAGATTTGATTATTCCTTTACTTTGTGCACACAAAAACTTCGATGAGTAAATTTGTGCGTTTATAAATAAGAAAGTCAGTAGAAACTTCAAAACAATTTATAGCAAATTAAACAGTTTTTAAATAACTTTTAAAGATCAACTTCGCTATTTTGTTTGAAAATATAAGATGGAAATGTAGCAGGACTGGGCAAGTTCTGCTGTAGAGCGCATTCCAAATCGTTAGAGACTACAATAGTTGCCGAAGATTAATAGTTAATGTCCAATCAGTTTTAATCTTCGCCTTGAGAGTGTATGCATTCACTCAGTTTTCCTTTTTACCTCTTTACCGTTTCTATTTTGTTTGAAAATGTAAGATGGAAGGTGGCAGGACTGGGCAAGTTTTGCAATAGGCCGCTAATGGAGCACATTCCAAATCGTTTAAGAGACTATTATAGTTGCAGAAAATTACTAGTTAATGTCCAATCAGTTTTAATCTTTGCCAGGAGAGTATATTCTTTCATTCAAGTTCTTCTTTTTACCTCTTTAATGTTATTTTCTGACCCCCAACATGTGTATTTTCAATTTAATTTTTGACGAAAATTCGAATAATAGGGGAGAGTTGGATAAAACGGGATAGT
Source organism: Parasteatoda tepidariorum (assembly GCF_043381705.1). Classification (NCBI taxonomy): domain Eukaryota; kingdom Metazoa; phylum Arthropoda; class Arachnida; order Araneae; family Theridiidae; genus Parasteatoda; species Parasteatoda tepidariorum. The sequence goes on from NC_092208.1 coordinate 12,319,109, forward strand.
CGGACAAAACGGAATATCTCGCCTAGGAACCAGACTATTGCAGCTATCTAGCGGACGACGATAGAAACTTGTTATTGGACTGTGATTATATCATTTTCAGTGCGTACCGTCTCGAGATCACTAGCTGATAGAAAGTTGTAGGTCTCAGAACTTTTTTACTCCATTTTTTTGCCACTTTCCACAGTTACGTGCGTTATTTTTCACATTGTACTGCCTATATATATAGGATTAAAGTTCCGATGAGTATTACACTTGATGAAGCATTTATTAACGAGTATTCTCATGTCTAGTCAATCTAATTTTTCTTTCACGTTTAGGCAGCAGCCATGTTTGCTTTGAAAAGTGTCTGAGTCTGACAAAACGGGATACTTATGAGTTGGATAAAACGGGATAGAGTTTTTTTATATCCCGTTTTATCCACCTATTTATTTGTTGGCCTAATACTTTTACTATATTATTATTACTATATTGAAAGAAAGGTAAAAAAGGCTCGTACAAATACATTGACCACTGGATTGGCAGCAGTGAAAAAGTTGGACAGATAAGAGACAGTATTCAATGCTGAACAAGAAAAAACGCGTGAGCATGTATTGGCTCTAGAAGAGAGATTATTTGGTATAATTCTAACGGGCATACGAATGCTAGCATTTGAGTTAGCTGAGAGAAACAATATTAAGCATAATTTTAACACAGGGAAAAAAATGGCCTTCCCCCCCACATACAACTCATCGCCTTCAGTCCCTGGATATCAGTTTCCTGGCTCCACTGAGCGCGTATTATGAACAAGAAGTTCGAAAGTGGCTGTTCAACCATCCAGGTAGGTGCGTTATAATTTAGGAGGTTACAAAACTGTTCAACGCAGCCTACTCACGGGCAGCCGTTGCAGAAACTACCATTAAAGAGTTTAGTAAAACTGGTATAAGTCCTTACAATCCTGACGTCTTCCCAGATCACCTGTTTGCATTGTCCGTCACCACTAATTTAACAGCAAGAACTTCCAGGCATTGAACACCAGGCTGATGTGTGCAGTTTTAGGATTATTACTCCCTTGTTATCGACCTAAGCTACCCTTTTCCATCCTTCCAAAGTGTGTTGTACATGTACCTCAAATAAAAGAACCGCTCCCAGAAAAAATGACTGATAAGAGAAAGAAGAAAATTGTAGTAATAACATCTCCGTTTAAAAGTGAATTATAAATGGAAGAAAAAAAAGGATGATTAAACTACAAGAATGAACCAAGAGAATTGTAGAAAAGACTGCTAAGAAATCCCTCTTAAGGCCACCAGACGCATCTGGACATTGAAAATTATGGAATAAGTGTTCATGGTTGAAAACTCATAAAATCTTTAAAAACTTATGTAGCATCAGAATTTTTGTGTACTTAATTATAAAACAACAGTTTATATAAAAATGTTAGAAGCAATAAAATCACATAAATACAATTTTTAGAAATTTCGCTTTACAGTTTTCTGTCAATTAATTATGTTTTTAGTTAGTTTTACACAAATTAAACACTGTAAACCCTATCCCGTTTTGTCCGACCCAGGTATGCTAAAACGGGATATGTAAGAGTTTGGAAAATGATTTTTTTTTCTTATGTCACAGTCATTAAAATAAGTTTAAAATATGTTTTTTCTGTGCTTCAATAAGTGATGTAGCTATAAAAAAATAATGTGTAGTTCTCTTTAACAGATTTTCTGTAGTAAATAAAAACAATAATGGTATCCCGTTTTGTCCAACTTTCCCCTACATATTAAAGGCTGATATATAGTAGAAAAAGTTGTAGATTAAAAAGATATATCTATTCAAACAAATATGTGCTGAATTGTGATGATTTTGCATTTGTTTTCATTATATTTATTTACCTACGATTAGAAGTTACGAAACTGAACAATCACATTATGAACTCTAAAATTAGCTATTTTAATTTATAAGAAATCGCTTAAAAATGGTTTACAAAATATATTAATAATACATTAAATAAAATACTTTAAATAAAAATGAAAAGTTGATTAAAAATTATTATTAAGCACAATTTAATATTTTCTGCGATTTCTCTTTACTATCTGAGAGCCTTATTTTTTTCTTGTAATTTATTTATCTATAATAAAAGAAAATCGTACAGGTAACCGCTGGTTCTATGTGTTCAACTTTGCGTTACTTTTTGTTTTGCTGCGCAGATAGTATTAGTCAAAGGAAAATAAAATTAAGTAGGTGTGAAAAAAAATCTACAGGGAGACAACAACTATTTAACATTAGAGCCTTATTAGCTGTTAAATTTGTAGTAAAACATATCATGCAAGCCGTTCTGTAGACCTCTGAAATGCAACTAGAGCTGAGATTTGACGCGCTGGAAAGGACATATTTGTTTATGAACTTAATTTTTTTTTTCCAAAATTCCAAATTGTTGAAAGTTCTTGCAATTTTAAGTGGGTTTTTGTTCCTCGATTTTTCCTGACTTTTTTTTTCTCTATGTGACAAATCTGCAAGATTTTGCACAGCAAAACGAAAATTATGAGGTTATAGAAAAATGAAATTATGAGGTTATAGAAAAATGTGTAGAAAGTATATTAAAAGATATATTATGCAGAAGGTATATTAAAAGATATACAGGGTGTCCCAAAAGGTCGTTTACAAACTTAACATGCTGATCTGTCATATCATGATGAACAAGATTTACATAGGAACTTGTGTCCGAAAATTAAAACTGCGACCGCTAGAGGGCGATAATTGCACGAAAACGGGAGAGTGGGAAAAACANTATTTATTGAAAAGCAATACTTGTATTATTTTTATGCTAGTGAGAACCAAAACAATATGGAAATGAATGAGGGAAAACTGGATCCTACCACGTGATTTCCCGGCCAATAAAAATGTAGCGTTAAACGTTTAATGCAACCTTGTTGGAAGTCGCATACGAAGTATAACTTCAAAAGGTTGTAGATTAAAAAGATATATCTATTCAAACAAATATGTGCTGAATTGTGATGATTTTGCATTTGTTTTCATCATATTTAGTTACGATTAGAAGCTACGAAACTGAACAATCACATTATGAACTCTAAAATTATCTATTTTAATTCATGAGAAATCGCTTAAAATGGTTTACAAAATATATTAATAATACGTTAAATAAAATACTTTAAATAAAAATGAAAAGTTAATTAAAAATTATTATTAAGCACCATTTAATATTTTCTGCGATTTCTTTTTACTATCTGAGAGCCTTATTTTTTTTCTTGTAGTTTATCTATAATAAAAGAAAATCGTACAGGTAACCACTGGTTCTATGCAGAGCCGGATTATACCTTTCGTAGGCCCTAGGCATAGCCGTTTTTTGCCCCCTCCTTCCCCCAATCCTCCCCTCTTTTCAAAATATATGCTAAAATTTTCTTGCATATTTTTTTTTACATTTTTATCAATATGGATTTTAATTTACAAATTTGTTTATCGAACTTTATCTGCAATACCGACATACTGCCGATATTGCAGTTGATATCGATAATACCATTATGATTAGTTCGATCGATAACTATGTAAACATTATATTTTTATTTGTATCTTCATAATTTTGTGCAAAATACACTTGTTGTTTTCAAAGCTAAATTATTTTTGTCAACAAATTTTTTTCTCAAGTTTTTCGTGGGCCCCTGAATTTCGTAGGCCCTAGGCACGTGCCTAGTGAGCCTATAAGTTAATCCGGCCCTGGTTCTATGTGTTCAACTTTGCGTTACTTTTTGTTTTGCTGCGCAGTCAAAGGAAAATAAAATTAAGTAGGTGTGAAAAAAAATCTACAGGGAGACAACAACGATTTAACATTCAAGCCTTATTAGCTGTTAAATTTGTAGTAAAATATATCATACAGGCCGCTCTGTGGACCTCTGAAATGCAACTGGAGCTGAGGTTTGACGCGCTGGAAAGGACATATTTGTTTATGAAATTAATTTTTTTTTCTTTCAAAATTCCAAATTGTTGAAAGTTCTTGCAATTTTAAGTGGTTTTTTTTCCTCGATTTTTCCTGACTTTGTTTTTTCTCTATGTGACATTTCGTTTTGATGTGCAAAATCTACAAGATTTAAGAACTTGAAATTATGAGGTTATAGAAAAATGTGCAGAAAGTATATTAGAAGATATATTATGCAGAAAGTATATCAAAGATTAAAAAAAGATTAACATTCGATAATTACTTCGAAGATTATTAACTTGTAGTAAATACCATACAAAGCTGCTTCCCGTTGAAATGCAACTGCGGAGTTGAAACATGGCATGCTGATAGAACTATTTTTATTTGTTAACAATTTTTGTAGTTTTTTTTTAAATCAAAATTCCAATTTGTTCGAAAATTATTGGATTTTTGAATGAACTTTCTCTTAAATTCTTTGCTTTGATATTAACTATTTATCCATCGTTTCCCTTAATTTATAAGTTCATGCTTGAGCCATGTCAAGAGTGACAAAGAGAGGGAGAAAGAGAGAATGCCAAATATATAAATCTTAACATTTATATTGAAATAAAAGTCCCACAGTGGACTGATCGTAAAGACACGGTTCCCAGTAGAACACCGAAGTCAATCATCACTGGCTGCGGTCAGTAAGCGGGTGGGTGACCACTTTGATCAGCCTGAGTAGGTACCGAGGGTGCGCGATCCTCGTTAAACTGTTCTACCCCAAAGTGCTCGACTTCACACGTAGGTCGTCGGGCTACCAAAGCAGAGGAGCCATCCCAACTGCAGAGGATCGTCCTCAGGGATGTTCCCCACACCGTCGCCAATAGCCCATTGTGCAACTTTAGTGCGATGTAAAGTACCTACCTATATTGAAATAAAATAATAATAATAAAAGAATCTTAATCCAAGAGAAGCTGAAGCTGGTACATGACATTTTAGTCAATTTGTGTAAATGAACTTTTAAGTTTATCACTAACTCTATTTTGTTACTGCTCTCAATCTTTTTCTCAATTTTTCATATATTAGACAGTGGATAATATGCTGCTTCTTTGATCAAGAACCGGGAACGAACATGAAATCAGTCCTCTCTAGTTCCGAAATAATTATGCGGTTCAAAATCGCATCCTGTATTTCAAAAGCAGTCTGTAACATGAAATCAGTCCCCTCCAATAGAGTAAATTGTTAACTTATTGACTTTTCAAATTTCATTTTGTTCTCACCAACAATTAGAGAAACTGCCTTAGTTTTTCTCAATAATCAAGGTAGTTCATTTCAAAAACATATTAATGAAAAATCTCACTATCTTCGGAGAACCTATAGTGAATTCAATAAAACGAATCAGAATAATTAGTTTAAAATGACATCCTGCATTTCAAAGGCATAGAAACAACAAGCACAATAACTTTGCTTAAAAAGAGTTTCTTAAAAAAAAATGCTTAGAGTCCCTCCGCTCGGAAGAAGTTAAACTTCGTAACCTGCGACGTTAATTGTAGAAGAATCAGCAGTCGTAGAAGGATCACTAGTTCTATTCAACGACGCTTTTTCCTGCTCCCTAATAAATTATATGTATATCAAAACAAACTAAAAAAATATTTATAGAAAAACAAAAGTTTTATGACTTTTATTATTTTAATGCTAGTGAGAACCAAAACAATGTGGAAATGAATGAGGGAAAACTGGATCCTACCACGTGATTTAACAGCCAATAAAAATGTAGCGTTAAACGTTTAACGCTTCCTTGTTGGAAGTCGCATGAGAAGTATAACTTCAAAAAAAAAACTTTTAAATTATGTATCTTTATAGATCTTAGTAAAGTTATTCGTATAAAACAAAAAAAATCCAATCGATTTATTGCATCAAAGAGAGGAAATTTACATTTAAAAGATATTAAATATTGCCCTCACTAAATTGCCTCAGTAATTAAATGAACGATTTTCTTACTTACTTTTAGTGATTTTAAACGTTCCAGTCACGCTAATTGAAATCTATGCAACGTAAACACTCAGAACATTATGACTAACTGCTTTATTAAAACATAAACAGTTATGTGATAAATTGAAAGTACAAAAACAAATCATTTACTAAGTATATCCAACGACAGGGACATGTCTCTAGATTTATTGATTCATTTATATTAAACAGTCGTTAAAGTCTGTTTGTATATTGGTTTTGGTTACGTAATTGCATGGATACATAATTTCTTTCATTATTTGCATACTAAATGTCGTTAGTAAAAATTAAAATTTTCGGAATTCTAGGAAATTTTTATGGCCTGGTACAAGCACAAAATATCTATTGATTCAGCTCAATCCTCTGATAAGGTGGTTTGCAGTGAAAAAAATGTGCTAATCCGCAGTTAGATGCTTTCACTATTTTAAGTCAGCATTTTAAAAATATGACTTTTTTTAACTTAACTATTCATTATAGGTGTACCGAGTACTGGAAAAAGTGAAAAAAACAAAATGTAAATTGCTTTTTATTTTTCAACAGTATTAAACGACATTCGTAAAAATAAATTCTTTGAAGTTCTAGAAAATTGCCTAGTATGTTTCAAACATAAGATATCTTCACTCAGTTCAACCTGAAAGTGTAAAAACGATATGAAAACTATTACTTCTTTCATTTGTATGCTAAAGGACGTTCTTAAATAAACGAAATTCTAGAAAATTGGATGGTCTGATGCAAACATAGAATATCTATTCACTCAGTTCAACCTGAAACTGTAAAAATGATATGAAAACTATTACTTCTTTCATTTGTATTCGTTCTTAAATATACGAAATTTTCGAAGTTCTAGGAAATTGCATAATATGTTGCAAACATAGAATATCTTTTCACTCAACTCAACCTGAAAGTGTTAAAACGATATGAAAACTACTATTACGTCCTTCATTTGTACGTTATTTGTTTGCATATAAGACATCCTTAAACAAAAATTTTTTTCTTTCATAGTCTGTTGCAAACATAAAACATCTATTTATTCTTCTATGAAGACAGTTTGCAGTGAAACGAGTTTGTCTGCTTCCGAATGTTTTGGTAAAATAATTAAGTTAAGATAGTACAAAATATTTGTTTAACATTCCACTTTCATTCTTGTATGCATTGGGGAAACATGAGTTTTCTTAATATTTTCAAATTACTTCTAGATTTTATTGAAATGTACGACTTTTTTCCTACATTATTATTCCTCATCGGTGTACGCAGTAATGGAAAGAGCACAATTACGAAATGGGAAGTATTACTACTTGCAGTACCAATTGTATTAATACCTTTGACGCAAGCCTGGATAGTTCTGCTGAAGGGTTACTCAATGCTATATTACTGCTCGAACATTAAGTGCACTAAGAAATGTTTATGTCAATTGTTAATCAGAGCCTTTGTTGTAGCAGATTGGATAATTCTAAAAGTCAAAGAAAAAGAAATCGCTAGTTTATTGCAACGTTTCAAGACGTTAAAAAGATTACGAGGATCAATTTTCAGAAGATGTAACTTAATCATAAATTCGGCAACTGTTATTATCCTACTGTTTTCTACAGTGGTCTACATTTTCATAGTCGAACATTTTTTGACGAACATTGAAGATAGTAAACGTTACTTTGCAGCTGCAACTTTCAACGCTAATATATCTTTAGATGATTTCACAATATCCATTCTGACTGCTCTGTACTTTCTTGTGACTAGATTAACCAGGACAGTGATTCCTTCTTTATTAAGCATTATCTATATCACATGGTGTAATGCCTTATGCGAAGCAGTGAAAAGGTGCAAAGATATGATTCGTATTCCAACTGCGAATAAAACTTTAGATTATCTACCATTTATCCAAGAATATACTTACACTTATAACTTGATAGCAGAAATAGAAAACATTTTTTCTTCGCATGTTTTTTGCCTGATTGGAGCGAACTTCTTTGTCTTCTTTCTGTCATTCACTCAACTTGTTGGCTTTACTTCAATTTTCGATATGCCTCAGAAAACTGAAAATTTTACAATTTTATTGGTTCAGGGAGTCCTCTTATTTGTCATAATTTACAAAGCTGCGAAAGTTGGAGAAGAAGACCGTTTAGTCAGAAAAAAAGTTAAAGATTTAGTATTTTTCTTACTCTCATCAAAAGAGACTTGTCATAACGGCAATTTTCTATCAGAATTTTTAAATTCAAAGCCAAATATTACCCTAACAGCTGGGGGTGCATTTACATTCACCAAAAGTTTGCTTTTTACAACAGTTGGTGTCATTATCACATATAATCTCCTCATTTTGCAACTACAAATTACTTAGAACAGTGGTTCCCAGAAGGTGTTCCACAGAAGCTTAGGGTTCCATGGAAGGAACATAAGGGTTCTGACAACTGAATTTGTTTGATGTGCAAAAACCTATAATGAAAACTCCACAGGAACACCATTCCTGTTAAATTAAATTACAGGACTGATGGAGCTGGAAAACCACACATCATAGCAGAAAATCTGATTGGTTCATCGGCTGTGTTATTAGGAAAAATGCGGCTCAGAAAGTTGTTCCTAGAGTGTTGAACAACCAATTTCTAGATCCATGAATAGTGTTGAACAATTTTGCATGATGGGAGCTGGTGATATCAACTTTGTGACATTCCTTCTTTGTGAGGTTTAATTTTCGGTTCGTCTTTTAGAACACTCAGAATGATGACGAGGACTTATCGTATATACATATTTAATTTAGATTCTGGATTATTGATGCTCGAAATTAATTACAAAATATTCATATGCTAAATAAAATACAGCTTTTATTTCTGGAGCCCCAATGCTCACTTCTTCATCTATACTCTGTGCACATCCAGTCTATACTGAAAAATCCTTTCTCACTCGTGTCCTTCGCTTCTACTCGTGTACTCGTGTCTTTCCCCACTATAGGGGAAAAACACTTTTAGTGTCTCTGACCCTTAGGTCAGGGGTCATTCAGATGCTTGTGAGTGGAATCAGAATCATGGCTAACTTCTTTGGCTAATATATTTATAAACTAAACTCGGTTTCCAAGAAAAAGAGGTCGATCATTGAGTTCTTAGCCAAAAAAAATTTGCAATCACTGATTTAGACTATCAATTTACAAGAATGACGTTTCTCAATTTTTCTTTTAAACTAGTTCAAGTAGTAGCTTTTCAACTCTATTGAACTTCCTTTCCTTGTGATTATAAAAACGATTTGTATGTTTACTGGTCTACAGCCTTTTCTTTAAGAAGGAAAAAAAAAGAAAAAAAGAAATTCGTGAAGGTACTCTTTTTCTCAAAGGAAATATTTTCAAATTTCCCATTTAAATATTCATCTTTAAATTCCTATTTAAATATTAGTCTTTAAAAATTTTCTCAAGTTAGTTCTGCTAAATTTTGTTGCCACGTTGGTTTTTTTCAACAAAATATCAAACAATAGAGTTTCCTACGCATGAAGTTAAGTTAAAATAGCCTTTAAGCTATTTTTTACACTTTTGTAATATCTTCATATTTCTATCTCTGGAATTAAATGCGTGAGTTGAAGATTATTTCATGTTGTAAAACACATTTTCCCAATGATAAATTTATACAAAAAAATTGACACTTAATAATAATTTTTTCCTTTCTTTCTGTTAAAAAAAAAAAACTACAAAAGACCTAAGAATAACACCCTTAAGAAATAGCACTAATTAAATCATTGACATGATAGTGATTTAGTTAATTCTTACTTGCATAGTTTGAAAAATCCCATTCCCACATCAAATATTGTTTAAGAACTAATAAAGTTAATGTATTTAGGAAATATGTATAATTAAATATATAAATAATTCAATACATTAATACATAATTTAATATAAGAATACATTTAAGAAAAAAAAACAAAAAAAAATTATAGTTAACAACTTATTAATAAATGTACTAAACTTATTTCAATTATATAAATTAATATATTTAAAAAATATATATATTTAAAAAAATATATAATATTAAAAAAAATTATAATTAGCAACTCCCTAAATTATAAACTAAATTCATTTATGTTTCAATATATAAATTTATATGATTAAGAGAGTGCAAAATATTAAAAAAATCTAATAATTCAATACATTAATACATAATTTAATATGTAAATATATTTAAGGAAAAAACATTTTTTTTTATAGTTAACTTATTAATAATTGTACTAAACTTATTTAAAATATATATATATATTAAAAATATATATATCAAAAAAGATTTAAATTAGCAACTCCCTAAATTATAAACTAAATTCATTTACGCTTCAATATATAAATTTATATGTTTAAGAGAGTGCAAAATATTAAAAAAAAAATCATTATTTATTACATTTTGAATGTTCATATGTTGCATTTTTTAAATTCATTCATTACCTTTTATTACATTAAATTAAGAACAGAAAATAATGTTCAGAAAAGTAATATGTTCAGAAAGTACAAAATTTTAACAAATTTGATTAGTGATTAATTTTGTTTTGCGGCACAAAAGCTACAAGATAAATAACTTGAAACAAGAGTAACTTGAAATTATAATGTGTAGAAAAATACAGAGAAAGTATGATGTAAAAAAAATTTTAATACTAGATATTTAGTTCGAGAATTGTTAACTGTTAGACTTATTTATTATTCATGTATTTAAAAAATATACAAGAAAGCTCTGCAATATGCAGAATTGCAACTTGAAGTTGAACTTTCGACCTACTAAAAAAAAGCCATATTTATTAGCATAATATAATATTTTTATTTATTTATTAATTTTTTTATTTATATTTATAAAAAAAAGTCTGATTTGTTTAATAGTTATTGCTATTTTAAATGCTTTTTCATGAATTTTTCACTTTTTTAGTGTAAATAAGGACTATATATCATTGTTGTAAAAAATATTACTTATCTCACTAGACATCTTTATTTTCAATGCACACACTTCAGTTTATATTAAAAGTAACAACAAAAAAAATGTAAATTAGAGTAAGAGATTAGATGTTACCAAATACAAGATTTTGACATTTATATTGATATTTTTAAAATAATAAAAAGATTCAAGGGCTTGCAAGAGAGGAAAACAGTTTCCTATTTGAATTGATATAGAGACATAAATAGGACTGGGCTATAAATTGATGTATCGAGACATATCGATTTAACACATATATCGGCAAGACGATACAGCGACTTTCATTCAAGGCGATGCATCAGAAATCTGATTTAAGCCGTCGAGTAAAGACAACGAGCGCAAAACGATATAGCGATATAAGACACGCAAGGATATAAGATAACGANATTAATTTTGTTTTGCGGCACAAAAGCTACAAGATAAATAACTTGAAACAAGAGTAACTTGAAATTATAATGTGTAGAAAAATACAGAGAAAGTATGATGTAAAAAAAATTTTAATACTAGATATTTAGTTCGAGAATTGTTAACTGTTAGATTTATTTATTATTCATGTATTTAAAAAATATTCAAGAAAGCTCTGCAATATGCAGAATTGCAACTTAAAGTTGAACTTTTGACCTGCTAAAAAGGCCATATTTATTAATATAATATATTATTTTTATTTTATTTTTTTAATTTATTTTCTTTTTATTTATATATATATATAAAAAAAGTCTGATTTGTGTAATAGTTATTGCAATTTTAAATGCTTTTTCATGAATTTTTCACTTTTTTAGTGTAAATAAGGACTATGTATCATTGTAGTAAAAAATTTTACTTATCTCATTAGACATCTTTATTTTCAATGCACGCACTTCAGTTTATATCAAAAGTAACAACAACAAAAAAATTGATATTAGAGTAAGAGATTAGATGTCTCCAAATATACGATTTTGACATTTATATCGATATTTTTAAAATAATAAAAAGATTCAAGGGCTTGCAAGAGATAAAAACAGTTTCCTATTTGAAATGATATAGAGACAAAGTTATCACTATGTATCCTAAATGCGCAAAAATACTTCTTGTATTTCTTATTGTGTCACACATTCTGTTTTAGTAAGTTAATTTTTTTATAGAATAGTAAAATGAATGACTAATATATAAACGAAATGTGTTTACTTAAAATTATAATATATTTGATTAACAAAATGATCTTTGCTTTTTTTTAAAAAAAATATCTACTAAAAAAATGATGCTATCAGGGATGAGTGAAGTTTTTTAGCATATTGATATTTTTAAAAATATAAAAAACTTAGGGGGGAAATAAAATGTCCTATTTGAACTTTCACAAGCATATGAACTTAGTTAACAAGTAAAATTACTTCTCATTAATTTTGTATTATGCAATTATTCAACATTCTGCATTCCTAAGTTGATTTTTTTTTTAAATTTGAATGTTTTTGAAATCTAGGTAATTGTTTATTTTGTTACAAAATGTTGTTATATAAAGCTATAATAATTAACAAAGTGTTCCTTTCTGTTGAAAATGTTGATTTTTAAGGGAAAAATTAATGACAAATGGGAAGCAATAACAGTGGGTGAAGTGAACAGGTCGCAAAGCCTCCTAGTCATAGAGAAAAAAAATAAACAGACATTAGTGCATTTTGTGTCATGTGTGGTAAATATTTACATGAAAGATTTAATCTTAAAAAAAAAAACATCATTTAATCTAATCAATGTAAATAATAAAAAAAATTATAAGTCCTACTTAATTTCTGCGACAATTTTTATTCTTTTATAAAATTTTTTATTACTTTCTAGTTCAGGCCCAAGCTTTGGACAGATGCACTAGTTTGTTTCCTGTTTCTTAAGTGGCTTTGGATTGTTTTGCTATTTATGACACATGCAATAGTCTTGACAGTCTATATTTTGCATCACAGTTTGAAATCTAATTTTTAAACATAAAAGCCCTACTCTACAACGTTAGGTCAAGGTTATCGGCTCCCTTCACAAAATTGTGTGCTGCTATCTAAAGTTAACTTCTACTGTTAAACAAAACTTTAGTTTTAAAAATAATGTCTGCGATACAACTGAAGATTAACATAATCATGTCAAATAAATGTTTCTAAATGTAGATTCATATTCAATTCTGCAGTATTTGCCACAGTTTTTATTAACCTACTGAAATCATAGAAAGGAATTGTGAATAATATTGTAACAATTCAAAAGATTTGACATTTAATTTTCCATTTTTACTCATGCCATTAAAGTAAAATAATCACATAGAAAAATAATCAAAGACAAATATGATTTAATGTACAATCATGACAAAAATACAATGATTCTTGTGACATTATTTACAAATTCAACCTGTTTTATATTAACATTATTTAAACAGGCTAATTATCATGTATACTTTTCACAGAAACTTTCCCATTTTTTAATAAACTTCATAGTTTCCTTCGATTTCTTGGAAGGATCTTCTTTCATATTTTTATGCAAATGATTATTGTCGATTTCAAGCATTCCACCAATCACTCCCTGTAATAAGCAGAAAGTAAATAAATGAAAAGACTGATTTTAAAATAAACTAACAAGAATCTCATTTCTCCTGTTCATAAATGTGTATAAATGACGATTTTTAAATCATAAAAATATAAATGATAATAGGTGATTCATAAATTACATCAATCTGCATCATGATTCAGCATTTGTAAAACACTTCAACTAAGAATTGAAATATTTAATTCATAAATCACACTGATATGAGTAGCATTCTGTGATTTGTAAATTATGCTTGCATTAAACAAAATATCAGCTTCATAATTTCAGGAACTCGAGAAATTTAATTTGCAGAATTAAAACAATTAACATGCATTTGTCACAAAAACAACATGAGGGCCTATTTTTGATTTTTTGTACTGTTTCGGAAAAGGCTATTAGATTTTTGAAGAAAAAAAATTTTTTAAATGCATGTAATTATTTAAATTTGATGAATCTGAAAAATATTTGCATTGCAAGCTCTTGAAACTTAATGGCAAAAGCAGTTAGATTTCAATTTATACAAGGCACGTGACTATTGATTTTTTCTAAATTGCACAACAGTTGGATAATAACTAAAAGTGGCCACAAAGATTTATTTATAGTAAATTAAAAAAACTGGAATATTTTATTTTAAATTTGTTTTCCAATAGCTGGTAGATACAAAAACAAATTTCAGAAAAAAATTATTTTTTAAATTCTTATATGGTTTAATACATGATTTATAATGTACTTACATCTTTTAGCAAAAAATTTAAATGAACAAAATAAAACATTGTTTTTCAATGTCTGCAAATTTTATTTTTGCGAAAAAAGAAAGAAAATTAATTTTTTCTGGTCAATTAATGAAAATAAAATTTTATTAATATCCATTTGGAACAAAGTGAAATAACTTTTTGCCCAAGATCAAGTTCACTAAAATTTTATATTAAGAATATGAACTTAATAATAAATGCAGTATATTCATTAAAATGAAATTTTCAATTCCTAAACTGCAAACCATTAATTTTGTGTATGTTTCATATTGTTGTAAATTTTGATATTTCTCTTATGATTACAAAACAAAATCAAAAATCATGAAACAAAATTACCTTCTTAAATTATCTCTGTTTAACTAAATTACTGTTAACTCTGTTAAATTAAAAATCTGTTTAACTTCACCGCTATGAAATGCATTTATTTTGGTATTAACTTAATCTTAAGGGGAATACAAATCATATTTTAATTTGCAGTCGTTTACTTTTGTAGCCTAGAAAATAGAACTGTGATATTTCATTTATTTTAGAAAAAATAAATGTTTTTTTATCTAATAAATACTCTTTTGACATTGACATGTTTTGATTGTCATCAGGCTACAAAAATTTTTAAGCTATTTTAGATGGATATTTTTCAAAATTAAATATTTTATTTTTAAATAACAATGGAAGTAATGTCCCAAAAACTTCATATCTTCAAAATTAATAATTATATGGTATTTAGTCATATCTTTTAAAGATGAAAGCAAACACTGAAATTCACAAATTAATATATTTTAGAAGTTAAAATTGCATACAAGTTTTAATGCTACGTTTAAGTATTGTTTTCAGTGCGAAATACAGAATGTTGTCAATGAAAAACATTACAAATAAGTAGTCTGAAGTAAATTAAGTTTAAAACTGATTAAGTCGATATGAAAGCAGGAATCAAATCAAATGAAATAGATCAAAAATAGCATGTAACAAATGAAAGAAAGGTAAAAAACAAAAATTAAGAATTAAAACTCTTAAAGCAAGTAGTGTCTACATCTAATGTTTTGTTTTTAAAGAAAAAAAAAACTTTTCTAAAAATCTATATAAGCTCACCTCTGAATAATAGTAGTTGAATTAAACTGAAATTGCCTTTTCTAACCAACAATATTGTGCAATAGATGTATAGTGAATAACTGGAATACATTGATTTAAGAATTTTAAAGTAGGCTTTTATTTTTATTATAATCCTGATTATATAATATATTTTATTCAAAATAATATATTATAATGATTATACAGTTAAACCCTGCTATAGCGAACACGGTTTATAGTGAACTCCCGGATATAATAAACAAAAAGTTCGACTAATTTTTTTATAACAATTTTGAAATTTCTACTTCAAAATAAATACATATACCAATTTTTAAAACCATATATAGCATAGAATATAGCAATAAGCATTTTTTCTAGTTTGCTTCTTTTATCTCAGAAAACTAGAACTAAATAAAATTGTACTTTTCCAAAATTCTTCTCGAAATTTCTTTCATCTTCAATGACATGAGCAAACCCAGAATGGACCTGAGGATCAAATTCAACCCAAAAGTAAGGCAAATTTTTTGGTACCTGTAACAAAAAAAAGAGTGGATATTAGTTTTTAAAATATTATTAATAATGAACAATGTAATTTTGAACAATTATTTGATTAATGAACAATGTATTTGATTAATGAACAATGTAATTAAACTGTAATTTTACAAAATTTTAATTTAGAATATAACTATGATACAGACACTTACTACTTAAGGATATTGACCACGATAACTGAATGAAACTAAACTTTATTCTTTCTCTTGCCGCAACAGTTCATAAAATATTTTCATGTCAAACGAGTCCTGTGCAAACTTCGTGCATATAACATACAAAAATAATTAAAGGCTTAGTTCACTTCTGAACAGCAGCAGTTTTATAAAAAATTTTTGAACAGTAAAATAATTTTAAAAAACATATGGTTATGGTGGCCTTCCAAAAATATTTACATAAATGTGTGCATGAAAGCTTTGTTTGAATCATAAATACAGGGTTAGCCTGAATGATTCGTACAGCATTAAAGGGCTGTTTATTTGCAAGTGTACGAAGTACAAAGATGGGTGATATATTTAGAAATACACACACTGCCCTAATATCTAGAACATATTACAAATGTTCACTTTGAGCCGTGGTGGTTCAGGGGATACAGTGTTCCCCTTCCAATGAAGTGAACCGGGCACAACTGGCCAAGGGAGCTAAGTATGGCATCAAAACCGAATTTAAACTTCCAGAAGAGGCATATCTGTCCCTTTAAAGATATTTAACTCAAATTTTAAGGATTAAGAACAAGTTTTTAACTCAGGGGGCTTATCCTAACCCAATTATATAATAGTTTTTATCCAGTTGAAATTGATGAAAATTTGGGATAGGTGAAATTTAAAATTTTTTTCTCTTAGAAGATAATATTTGATTTTTTTTTTAAATCAAATATTATCTAATGTATTATATAATGTATACCTACCACTTTTGGTAGGTATTAATTTTTTTTTTTTTTTTTGAAAAAAAATGTGAAAAACGAGGCACAGGCACTTAAGATGTTAGAGAAAACTTCTGCTTCAAGGAAATAAAGTATGCAAACATTACAATAAATACTTACTGAATGTCTTAAATTTTTCTTGTTTAAATCTATCAATTTCACATTATTAGCCCACTCTGATTCACATTCTAAAATTTCTATCTGAAATTTAAAAAATAAAATTAGTCATTTTTATCAGAAATTTTTTTTTAATCTAAATGGAGAGCACATTATGATCCACTAAGCAAATGTAAATAATCTCAAGAAACTGAAGCGGTAAGAAATTACTTGATTAAAAAACTTAATTTCCTTCAAAAAATGAAAGTGGTATATATTAAGATATAAAAAATTTCTATTTCAATTACATTAAAATATAAAATACAGATATATCTAATCTTTATATTTTTGAAGCAAATGAAGTTTTTTAATCAAGGAATAAAATAAATAAATTGTATTTTAAATTGTATTTTAAATAATAAAACCATGAATAAATTGTATTTTAAATAATAAAACCATGCATAAAATGCAAATAAGTGCAATGTATATATAAGAACCAAGCTGTAGAAATTCAATAAGGTAATCTAATCAACAGATAAATGTACAGTACAATATTAATTTTTAAGTATGAAATGAAATGTAAGTGCTTGCCTTAAAGGACATAGGAGCAGAATCACTTATATCTTCCGGAACAGGTATGACTTCAAGATATGCGTGTGGATAATACCTAAAGTTCAGACTTGTTTCCAAAGTTACAATTTTTTTATTTTCTAGCAGAAAAAAATTCCGCAGCTTTGCTTTTAATTCCTGAAAGAATAGAAATACAACAAATAATTTCAAAACTCAAAGGCATAACTAACAACTTATAGCATTGCCTGTCAGTATGCAGGCCTGGACATAGAAGAATAAACATAAGAGACCTTAATTTCAAAACAACTAATGAGACTTGAGGAAATCATATGAAATATTTTACTTAAAGCTTTAATGGCATTTTTCACTAGTTTTAAAGATACAAAAAAAAAATTCTGATTGAAAAGTTCTGTTAAGTGTTCACAAAGAATCTCCCTAATATACAGTTTTGTAGTGAGCTACATTCCTTGCAACCACTTTCTTTCTTATGAATCATAGGAACTCTTTTAATTGCAATAAATCAAAGAGAGAAACATTCTTCACATATTAAAGTTACTGTCCGGCTAATACAAGAAAACCTCCAGGCACCAGATTCTTGTACGTGCAGTTACTGTGGTAATGAAAATAAGTCACTTTAAATAAGCATCGGGTAAACGGTTTCACTTTAGTGTAAGTTGAGAGAGGAAAGTCTCCCCCATTAAAAATTGTTTTACTCTAATTTTCATATTAGCAGAAAATGTCAGACTTTCAGTCGGGAGGAGTTCTCGTTATAGCTAGAGTCTGATCGTTCAAGTCAAACATAAATTAAACAAATCTGATTTGTTTTATTCTACCAAGTATTCAAAAGCTTTAGTATAAGTGGACGAAATCTACAAATGGAAATAAGAATATTACTCAAATAAATGGTCATCTGACTGTGAAATTGTGATAATTTGAGACAACAGCGGGGGAGGGTATCACAATCGTGACATCACACAATTTGATTAAAATAGAAACTTTCAAAATCATAACATAAAATAATTTCATTTTATTTTGTTTAGTACATTGATGCTGATTGAATCCTAGCAAGAATTTTAAATTAAAGGGAAATCTTTTTGGGCATTTGCACTTTATAGGAAAAAATAGTATATGTCATTTTCACAAAATTTGAACAATTTTAAGAGAGAAAGTAAGGTTGCCATTGTAAATTATTGTTGGCATTGTGCCTGATAACAATTTTTGGCATTGTAATTAGGTGCACATAAAGGGTGAGGTCTATTGGAGTATAAAAAAATATTATGACACATAAATAATTATGTTTCTTGTTAAAAAACTTAATTTTAATTCATAGAAAACATATACACTTTTAAATTTTGTAATTAAGCTCACAACTGTTATTAAAATGCATAGTTAAAATAGGAAATTAAATGTAAGATCTATAATTTATTGCTTTGTTATTTTAAACAAGTATATATTAATATAGTATCACATGGGGAAGGCAGGTGGTATGGTAAATTGCTACAAAAGAGAGGAGAGTTGTCAAAATGTTGGAAAAAAGTGTGACATAATTTAACTAAAAAATAAGACAAAAACATTTTTTTTTAAAAAATTAGTAAAGTAAACACAATGTTATCGGATCCCCTAGAATCTTCAACATTCAATGCTTAATCAAGAACAAAATAACAATAAAATAATAATAAATAATCATAATATAAAATAAATTATCTATTTTATCAATGAACGAGAACAATTTCAAAAATATATTTATTCTATTATTGGGTGGCTTAACACTTTAAAATGGCACAAACATGGTAGGTAGAAAAATACAATTATTTTTTTTTCTTCACAATAATAAATTTCTTCACATATAATAAAAGAGGGAAAAGTTGAAATAAATAAATTGCATAAAACTTGCCTCTACTTCCCTCCATTCTTCTTCGTCGAGAGCAAGAAAAGACTGGACGTGTCTTCTAGGCACTATTAAACAATGACCTTCAACAAGAGATTTAAAATCCCCAATGGATAAATAAACCTTTAAAAGAAAGAAAATAAGAATAATTGTTTCTGCTTCTTTGAAATATGCCATAAATATGTTTAAAATATACCATAGTAAAAACAAAAATGAGTTATTGAAAATAAATAGTAATTTGTTACTTTTTTTTTTTTAATTTTAATGAAACTAATGAAATTTTTATGAATTGTTAGAATGCAATATTTTATAAGACAATTTTTTTTTTAACTGAAGAGTTAAAAAGTTAATTATTCTAACACAGAATTTTTTTAATTAACTTATATAATTATTTTACATAATTTATTTAACTGATTTACTTTTTTATTTATTTATAATTTTAGCTTTTTTTTTATATTTTTGTGCATAAAAGCAATTGTGTAATATATTCAATTTCATTAATCTAACAACACAGAATTTACTTAATTTAATTATTTGAGTTATTTAACTTATATGTTTCTCTATTAAATATTTCTCTACATTTTTAGAAAAACAAAAAATTCTAAGGAATGATTCTATGATACTTGTGTTAGAAAAAATATAACGTAAATGCGAAGATTAAATCATTCCTGTTGAAACAAATCTTTATCCAGTACAGAATATCAAAATTAAGTTGATACAAAATTTATTTTTAGCAATAAATATACAGATTAAGGAGTTAAAATAAAAAAAGAGAAGAACTCGATGTATGTATGGTTATTCAAAACTTCAAAATCATTGCCTGATATTTTTTTTTTTAAAATATCATAAAATGTTATAGTTCAAAATATGACTTAAGACTTTCAGATTTATGTCCTTACTGTCTCTGATTCAAAAAAAGTTATTAAATTTTAATTACATTTTCTATCATGAATTTTTTGCTGACTTTGTTTTTCAACATTAATGATAAGAAAAAGAAATAAATAAAACATTAAAGTAAAATTTATAATGTTTACAACTGAACCAATTAAAATAAATCATTATAAATAGCTAAATATTTCATAAATTTGAAAATTACTATTCTAACAATTATGTTTAAACAATTATGTTATTCTTTGAAAACCACAAGGAAACAAAAGAGATAAAAATTAGTTTGAGAAAACATAATCGAGTTCACTCGATTCTTAAACCTAATAGTAATTTTTTTGTGAGAAAATCTTATTTATTTGCTACTGAAAAACACTTCAATGCAATATCTTTAAAAAGTCTGGATAAAAACAGTTTTCAAAACTTCAAAAAAAAAATGGCCTTTTTAAGAGAGAAAATATTTCTCTATAATTAGCATCAACTTTCCATTAGCTTACCCTCAATATTATGATTAATACAATATGCCATAAATATTAATTACCCTCAATATTATGATAAATATTATGATTACTACTAGAGACTGAAAATGATTTTCAGAAAAGTCAAAATATAGTTCCATTGGAAAATCACTTAGTGAAAATTATTTTCTTAATTAGTTACACACTCTTTGGCTTTTAAAAGTAAAAAAAATTTTAAAAAATATATCTTGTAAATATCATTAACATTAAAAATCGGAAACTATTTTATCTCACATTGGGGAAGAATCCAAGAATTATAACCCCCACAAGCAACCTGGTAAAGTACAGCAACATTGAAACAGAGGCATAGCTAAGGTTAACAGATCCGGGGGACAATTTTTGTTTTTGCACACCCCTTCTAATATGACTTCAAACTTAGGGGGCATGCTTTTAATTATAGATTTCTAAAATCACAATTTTTTTTTCAATATAATATAAATGGCAAAATATGCAATTCTAAAGAAAAATTTGTCATGCACTAGTACGATTTTGGCGATAATTTGTCACAATGTTGCCATGCTAGTGTGAATGAAATTTAAAAATTAAAATAAGAATAAATAAAATTGCAAATAATACCTTTTCAAGTTTTTGAATAATTAAATGTCTCTTCATATTTGGCTGATCCATACAATAACAGCATTTTTCAAGAGCTGACATATGCTTCTGATGCTCTAAAAACAAAAATTATTCTAATTAAAAGACCCAAAAACAATATGCAGTTCTTAACTGAAACAAAAAAGCATTTGATCATTAAATTTAGAGAAATAAGGAAAACAAGACAAAAAAACATTTAAATAAAAATAAACTGTGAGAGGATGAAATATTTTAGAATTAAGACAGATATTTAATTCTTAAAAAGTGTTTTCTCCACACAAAAATAAGCCTACTTTGCAAAGCATTTCTGGAAATAAAAAAAAATATATGTATACTTAATAATCATTGAAATAATTTTTTCAATAATTGATATTTTTTTTAAAAAAAATACTTAAAAGACAAACTTTCTCTAAAAGATAATATATTGTAAGCTGTATAATATTGTAAGCTGGAAATGAAAAACTAATATTAATCTTTTAGAATTGAAAAGTTTATTTTAATTTTTATAAATGATGAATTTTAAGAAAGTAAATTTTTTTTTTCAAATTTAAATATGAGACATAGTTAAACATATTATTTTTAGACAAACCAGAAAAAGGCATACTAATTAATTTAAAAGCTATGAACTTTGAAAAATGTTTCAAAAACACAAACAAAATTAAATATATTGAAATTTGATTCTCCCAAATTTGAAGATATCAAACAATTTCGTTTTCTTAAAAATCATACAATTTTTGAAATTAATTTTATTAATATTCGGTGAGTTTAATTCCCTTTATATATTCTTAGATGTCAAAACATTTCTTCCTAAAAATCATAACATTTTCGAAAATCAATTTTATTAATATTCGGTAAGTTTAATTCTCTTGATATATTCTTAGATGTCAAAACATATTTTCTCAAAACTGCATTTTCAGAGTTGATTCCACAGAATCTTAAAAAAGGGTTGTCCAATTGACTAACTTTATTTCCCTAAAGATTTTTAAGAATTTTTTAATCACTGATTGATTCTTCTTCAAACATTTTAATTACGTAAAGTTTTTCTAAATAAAGAAAAGTCTTAAAAAAATACTATGGTTACTTTAAAATGTCCATCAAAAGTAATGTATTAATTAAAGTAATGTAGTAATGCTAAATCAAACGTAATGTAGTAATGCAAATTAAATAATCATTTGTTATCTTTAGAAAAAAACACTATTAGATCTTATGTACATAGTTGGATAATATAGAAGCACGCCATGAGCGGAAATATTGGTGGTGATTCTACAATTTTGCAAATACTTCTTTAATATTTATTGTAACATAAAAAAAAAGTATCTAAGTGAGCAAAAAAAATTTTGCAGTGGAAAAAAAAGAAACGAAGAAGCAGACAGCGTTATCATGGCAAGGTAGAAGAAAGTCTGTTTTTAGTTGTATGCATCCTGCTCCCAATGAGAAAAGATATACAGTAGAGCGCCGATTATCCGAACTGCTCGGGACCGAACATGGTTCGGATAATGAAAAGTTCGGATAGTTGGAAAGTTGCTTAAAATCTAGTTTAAATGATTATTATTTATGCACTAACTTCCCTTCNGATGGATTATTCTTCAAACATTTTAATTACATAAAGTTTTCCTAAATAAAGAAAAGTCTTAAAAAAATACTATGGTTACTTTAAAATGTCCATCAAAAGTAATGTATTTGCATTACAGTTTCCAGAGAAAAAAATTAAGCAAATTAAATAATCATTTGTTATCTTTAGAAAAAAACACTATTAGATCTTATGTACATAGTTGGATAATATAGAAGCATTCCATTATTTTCCATTGCAAAAGAAATCCAGCAAAGATCTCGTTTCAAAGAAGACGCGTTTTTTTTTTAGCAGCCATTTATCACTTATTCTTTTTAAATAAATCAACATCATTGTGACGTTCCAGCCAATTCATTGCGAAATCTAATGGATTCTATATGAGAAGGTCCACTATCTTGAACTTGATCACCTACTTCTTTCACTTCGTCTGTAGAGTTCCGATTTTCATTCAAAATTTCAGCAACAATTTCATGCGAAAGATCTACTGGTTCAGAAACTTCAGTTTTGTTTGTTTCTCTGTTAAGAATGTTATTCCAAGATTTAAGATTCCAAGCACTGTAATCACTAATTATTAACCATAAGTTACAACTACCCATTCCCCAATTATAGAACTTCAGAACTTATCAATTCATAAACTCCTTTTGCATTCCAACCATTGTGGACTATCAAAATGAAGCTCGCATTCTTGGAAGATAATTTTCTGTTGTAAAGGGGTATGTAGGGGGTTTAACTGTATCACAATACATGTATGTCTGGCTACTATAAGAAAACTGCTAAAAAGGTTGCAAATTAAATATGGTCATCAGATGTTTATTGTATTATGGTTGTTTATTGTTATGGTATTATTTATTCTTCTCAATTAAGAAAAATTGTTGATAGGTTAATAAGTATTCGAAACTCGAATTCAGACACTGTTCGGATAATTGGACTTTCAGATAATAAGGGTTCGGATAATCAGCGCTCTACTGTAACTGCCACTTTAGCCCAAAGATTAACGATCCCAACATTAGCGGTAAAGCCTACACTCAACCGATTTTTTATAACTGAACCCAACGTGACTATAGCTATACAACGAAAATAGGAGGGCGATTGCGGTGACAGAAGAAAATCTTTTAATGCAATTTCGCTTGGTGCGAAATTACTTTAAATGAATGTAGTTATATGTATAACTATTTAATAGCTGCCAACATTGAGTTTTCAAAAAAAAGGAAGATATTAAAAGCTGTAAAACTTCAACGTATTTTTTCTCCTGAACTCAATTAAATTTAAAGATTTTAGGAAAATTAAGAACACTTAGAGACATCAATTTTAATTATATTTCAAAGTTTGATATGTGCACGATTTTGTTTTCTTTAAAAAATTTTCATCAAATGTTACATTGTAGCAATTTTGATTTTTGCAAAAATAATCAGCTTGTAATACTTTCTCTAGCATCTCATCACTAAGAGATGAACTAAACTGTGTTCTTGTTTTTTAACTTGACTGAACACACGTTCACATTCTGCATTTGAATGTGAGAAAGATAACATAAATTTAGCATGCTGATAATAATAAGTTTTTTTACACATCATAAATTCAAAAATAATAGCAAACTAAAAAGATTCAAAAGAAGCAAAAATACCATGAAGTGTAGGATCCATGAAAAATACGCACGCGATTTTTCACGATAGTAAACATTCGCTCTGTTGCCAGATGCCATCAACTGAATTTGCTTAAAAAAATTCATCCACGTTCGGTAGCCGAGCGAAACATTTTCTCCCGGATCTATTTTTAGGGAGCGTTCTCACCGCCAATCAGATTCGGAAACGCAGCTGCGCTACCGAGTTTGTTTCAACTTCTGCGTCGTAACTTTGATTTTTTTCCCTCGTTCGAGCACATGCCGAGAAGATGCAAGAATTTGATTCCTGCTCTAAAAAATGTGTTCGGGTACAAATTCGGATCGCGGCTCTGTTGTAAAAAATATAAAATAAAATGGAGAAAAAAATAATTTTTTTTTTAAATCGAGGAAAATCGGAAGATTAAAATAAAAAACCGGAAGGCGGAAATTTCGATAAAAAACCGAAAATCTTCGGGCTAGTGAGAGTTGGCAGCTTTGCATTAATATTAATCTTTCTCTAATGTTCTTAATGTTAATGTGNAGTTTGTTTCAACTTCTGCGTCGTAACTTTGATTTTTTCCCTCGTTCGAGCACATGCCGAGAAGATGCAAGAATTCGATTCCTGCTCTAAAAAATGTGTTCGGGTACAAATTCGGATTGCGGCTCTGTTGTAAAAAATATGAAATAAAATGGAGAAAAAAAAATTTTTTTTTTAAATCGAGGAAAATCGGAAGATTAAAATAAAAAACCGGAAGTCGGAAATTTCGATAAAAAACCGAAAATCTTCGGGCTAATGAGAGTTGGCAGCTTTGCATTAATATTAATCTTTCTCTAATGTTCTTAATGTTAATGTGCATGCATATATATATATATATATATATATTTTTGTCAAGAATAAATAAAAAATATTAGATAATTAACTGTTTTCGTATTATTAAAAAGTTGCTATTAAAATTATAAAATTATTCTATTCTGAAAAACATTATGAGCTTGCAACTACTTTTGAATTGCGAAAGCAGAAACTTTATGTTTTTATCTTACTATGCTTATGTATCATTCTGTGTTGTGCACACTGTACAGCATTAGACAGCAATAAATTATTAAAGATCAGAATTTTAAGAGTTTTCTTTTAAATGAAATGGAATTTAAATTTTTTTTTAGCAGGACTGCATATTGTCTTCGAGTAGTAATATTATAACATTACTTACGCTGAATAGCTTTACCGACATCTTTCTCTTCTTGAAGATGATGTGACATCTTATTTGTAGCCTTCTTGGATATGCCGCTAGTTTCATTGTCCTCATCCATATCTTGGCACTAATTGAAAATTTTAAATTAAAAACACGGTGCGTAGCCAAACCTTTCAACAAAAAATAACCACCTTTTAAGTACTTTTTAAACACTCAAATATTTTTTAGCACTATATACATTAATAAAATGCAACATAATTTTCAAAGACTTTACGTGATCATCATGAAATAACTAGTTTCAGACAAAGAACTTTTTTCTTGATCATATTAACCATAGCTTGAGAGATTTTTCGATTGGATTTCAGAGGGAGCAAAATGAAACCTGAAATTGAGAATATCTTGCAAAATGAAGCAGAGTTGCACATGAGAGTGCAATAATCTCACCGAACCCAGCTCAATAGACGCACGTGCAGACTCGCAAGTATTTCATCAAACATGTAAAATGATTGACACTTTCATACACTATGGACAGACGGTATGCTGAAATAGATTGTTCACTGAATTGTGAAGACGTTAAATAGAACAATGTGAAAAGCACGCTTTTGCATAAATTATGGCAAGAATCGACATGATAAAGAAAAGAATCTCATTTTCTGAAAGGGAAAATTAAGCACTGAGGCCAATATAATCATTAACCCATTGCCAGTGTCGCCAGAATCCAGTTCGGACAACTACTAAGTGCAGTATTTGTGATGCCCGAACTGACTTCAGACAGGAGAAAAATTAATGTTTCTATTTTGTGAATCCCGAGCTGAGTTCGTTTCTACTTTAGGATACCTAATTCACTATTTTCCTAATAGATGGCAACAATGGTCCCAGTTTTTCACCGATTATGACTTCAGTTAAGGGAGGGAAATGTGGGTGGGAGTTTGGGGATATACCTTACTGTGAAAGATTTGTAACATTTATGTATTGAAAATCATATTGTTGTGTTTTTATATTATATTATACTAGTTATGTTTATCTTTAAAATTTTGTTTAATTTGCTCTAATTGAATAAGATGTGTGTGTAATCCATTACTTTTTTATGTGTATGTAAAAATTATTAATACTGTAGTTATTGCATTTAAAATTTTATTTTCGTAATAAAAAACCATTTTCTAACTTTTCTAATAATATTATAGCATACAAAATTAAACAGTCAAAAAAATTTTCCATTTTTCTGAAATATATGTCACTGTTAAGGGGTTAATGTGAAAAATTTGCATTTTTGACATTGCTTTTTAAAACATTTATTTGTTGAATTAAACAAATTTGGATTATTTATTGAATTGAACTAAAATTTGAATAAAATATTGATGACTTTTCTAAACATAAATAAATAGTTACATCTGTGATTTGGGAATTGTCCTTTATAGACTTAAGAGACTTAAAAATACTCAAGGAATAACAAATTAAGGAGTTAGCAAAGAAATAAAAAATTTCCCTCTAAAGCAATGAAAATTTGAAAAATGCATTAACCAACTCTTGTCCAATAAATAAGACATGAAATGTTAAAAAAAAAAAAAAAAATATTACTTTCAATTTTGTTAAAAAAATATATATATATGTTTTAGTTTTGAAAGTATTTTTAAAAAAACAGTAAGCAAAACATTTTTAATAGAACAGAAATTAAAGACTTTTTAACTGTATAGGTAATGATACCTTTTAAAATTTTTTACATCTTATTTAATTATTTTAAAAGTGATTAAAAAAAATTATACAGAAATAATCAACTTAATTTTTGCATTTGCTATAGACCAGAATTTCTTAAACTGTGAGTTGTAATCCCAATCAGGATTACGGGACCAGCAACAGGGATCACCAAAAATTATAGCAGCTTTGATATTTCTTTAAATACTAATATTATTGTATTATACATTAAATTTGTTATTTGTTTAAAATTTTTACATTGTTCTACATTTTAAAATTAAAAAGTAAAGTTAATGACTTAAAATAGTACATAATAATAAGAAACTAAATAATACGAAATTGACTGTTTCACTCGCACACATATTGGATTTGCACAATGTTTATGAGGTCCCAGAAAATTTTCAAATATATTATGAGATCCCTCTATCAAAAAGTTTAAGAAATTTTGCGATAATTATAAAATTGCTAACAATACAAAATTTAGAATAACAAAATTTAAAATAAAAAAAAGATTTTAAAAAATAAAATTGTTAATAATGCAGAATTTCTTTAAGATTGCAATAAGAATGAAAAAGTAGAAAAACATGTACAATAAAATAATTAAAAGAATGTGTTTGAAAAAACTTTTAAGGGACAATTTTCAGTGCAGCATTAGTTAATGATTTACGACAAGTTAGTTAAAATTAACAACAGTTAGTTTAACAACAGAATTTCAGAACAAGTCAGAAAATGTAGCATTTGTAAAATTTTTGAATTCCTTCAAATAATATCGCCACATAATAATAAAACAATTGATTTTAATAAGAATGACTCAGATAGCAAAATAGACTTTTGTTAAAATGATAAAAATAACTTTATGAATTAGTCAGTGATTTCTTAATCAATTACATCAAAAAATGTAATATACCAACACCTAACCTCAATCTTGATCAACCCATGGATTTAAAGTTTCAGTTGATTAATTTTTTTGCATTTTCAAATGTTTTCAGTTATGTGGTCATTTTTTAGCATCCTCATAAATATTACAAACAATAAATAAATGATTTTAAGAAATTAGAAAAAGGAGAAAATATTTTTAAAAAAAACATTTGCTAAATTGTTTTAAATTACTAATTTTAAATTATAAAAAAAGAAACATTTACTAAATTCAGTAAATGCTCATCATTTACTAAAAGTAAATGATGATCATTTTTTTAAAAACATCTATGTAAGTAAATAAGGGGGTAAAGTAAATATTCAACCTTTCCTGCTACTTCCATGAACATTTCAAGATTATCATCAGCCGTTGTCAATTTTTCTCTTTCAAACTGTAAACAAGAGACAAAATAAATTATTTAAAAAAATCATAATAAGTAAACTGTAAACAAGAGACAAAATAAATTATTTAAAAAAAAATCATAATATGTTTTTTAAAAAAAAAAGCAACACAACAAAAATCGACCAGTGGCTAAATATTTATATGGTCTCAATTATATTTCAAATAGTATAAGATTTAACATAAGCAATAAACTGTTTTAAGCAAACCACTAAGTAAGGTATTAACTTATTATGACTTAAGTATTAATAAGTTACAGTTTTCAGTTCAATATACCAAATGTTACCCAAAAAAATTTAATTACAGTTTTCCATAACTCTTATATCAATGAGAATTATTTTATACTTAAAACTTCTAAAATAAGTAAAACCATTAAAAAAGTTTACCATTTGTTTTAATGAATATCTGCTTCCATCATCAAAGAACTTCTGTGATTGTTTTTTCTAAGAAAAAAAGGACAAAACAAATCAATTTAAAAAAGTACATAGTCCAGTTCATAAAACTATAAAAATACTGATAACAATGCAATGAAATAAGTAACCCAAGCCTAGAATACAAAAAATAACCTAACTTATAACCATAAATAGATTAACCTTTACCTTAACCTTTTTACCTTTTAATTAAACCTTTACCTTTGATAACTAAATATAACCTATCTTATAACTTAATCCTAATAGATAAACATAAACTAATTTAAAACTTAACTCTAGATAACTTAAATTCAATCAAGATTATATTCTATAACTATACATTCAACTCACTGAGTGCAAATTACAAAAATACTTATTTCTATATTTCTTTGATGTTAAAAAAACAACATGCTTGAAGAGAAATATGTTTAAATATTTTTTGTAAAGATAAGAGATAAAATATAATCTTAGTAATCTTTTGGGATCTTCCAAATATCAAAACTTGGAAAACTTGGATAGTCTGTTGAGAGTTGATACAGAAAAGTTACAGAACAAAAATATTCAATAAACTAAAAAGAAAGCTTGAAGAAAGGAATGATGACTTTTCATATTAAATCTTGACCTCTCCAACCAAGGAAGATACACCTGGTAAACTTATAAGATGTTTTAACTTCTTATATCTAGTATCTTACTTTATGTGATAATGATTACCATGGTGAAAAATCTTAAAAGGGGAAAGATAAACAAATTGCTTTCATTGTTTAGATTGAAGAGTGTCATAATGCTTAACTATGCTTGAAGGAAAAGGCGAAATTTGCCCAACTTAAAAAGCATTAGATGTTTCGAAGCAGTCTGTAACAGCACTTTACTTTGAACAGTTGCTAAAGCAACTTTGCACTTTTGGAACAATTTGGAATATTAGATTTATATTTAGGGTGACCTTTGGAACAATAATTTAATTCTATCCAGAATTGTGATTAGAAATCAAGTTTATATTAAAACAGGAAAAACTAATTTATCAATGTTACAAACTACATTCAAATTACTAATTTCTCACTTATGCAACTAAAAAAATGCAGATATTTTGCAGTTTCTAAAGACAAAAACTGTTGGTATTAAAGCAAGTTGAAGTCAGATTTGGCAAGATCTTTTGTAACATATTTATTTTATGAAGTTGAAACACAGCCGGAATAAATTAATGCAGGAATGGAATGAATTGAAGCAATTTTGCTTAAGACATATCTAAAACTGCAACAAAAAAAACAAGAAAAGAATCTAAAGAAGAAAAAAATTACATGGCTTATACTAGGCACCATTTGTGAGTGGTATCGCCCTGCTTTCCCATTAGCTTCATGCTTCTCAATCCTAATTATGAACCAAATATATTTAAAAATGATAAGAAAACTGTTGTTTCCCCACTGTGTTTTTAATCATGTGTATTTTTAAATTTTGATACTTTTAGTACAATTTTATTATGACACATGAATTTTGAATTTGAGTTATCATTTCATTAATTGCTTAATTTGCGACAATTTCATCATAAATCCATATGGAATTTCAGAGTTGCTAGAATTTATTACACCTCACAATTGTTGTAAAAATAAAATATTGAAATAAATTTCAAGCTAAAGACTATTTCTATTAGATTGAATCACACTAAGATATTAAAATAACCTATTTCTTTTCTCAAAATTTTAATTTAAAACTTTATCGCAATTTTTGAGTTTCATGATCAAGAAATCATATAATTATTTTATTTAATTTTTATACTGTTTAGTGGGTAATAGAAAAAGCTAATAGAAAAATAGAAAGCTAAATATCAAGCTAATAGAAAAAGTCTTTAGCTTCAAGGAAATTAAATTTTATTTAAAGGTTTTTCTTGTTTTGAAATTCATCATAATTTTATAACCTGGTGAAGGCTTTGATTCATATGATTATCAGGTTCAAAATGATAATAAAGAAAACCTTTCTACAGTAAAAATAACAGACTAAAAGCACTAAAACTAACAAGTTAACTTACTGTTTGTTTAGATTGGGACTGAGAAACATCCCTTGAATAATGAATAGGTCGCTCCTGTCCACTGCTGTCCATCTTGGTCAGCATAACACTTTCTCTTTCTCTCTGTGATGAATTCATACTTCCACCAGCTTTTAAAACTTTTCTAGCCTCTTCAAGTTGCTTCTTGAGTTTAGAGGCTAGAGCTGTGTCACCAAACAACTCTGCTTTCGTACATTTAGCTGCCAGCTTGTTCAGATCATCTTCAGACATGACTGTTGGAGGAAGGTCATGTGATTCAGAAGCTTTTTCATTAGAGTGACTCTCCTCTCCTACTTCAAGTGAATTTTGAGGAGACTCACATGCTGAAATTTAAAAAAAAAAAGTTTTATGCAATGAAATTAAAGAAAAAAAACTGTATTCAGAAAGGTCCTGGGTTCGAATCTCGAACAAGGCATGGATGTTCTTTCAGTCTCTGTACTATCTGTCCTTACTGTCCATCAGCCCACTTACTATGGTGCCCCTGAAAGAGTGGCCCACAAATCTACCCTACTAATAATACCATAATGACAAATGTCAATCTGGTAAGCATTGGAAAAAAAAATTTCTAAAACACTGACAGTAAGAAGATTTTAAATAAAAACTGATAAATTAGACACTGAATTTATCCATTTTAAGTTCCTTCCAAGAATAAATTAAAATTGGGAAATGTTGCTACAGACTAGACGCCAGTTATAGCATTTTTAGAAGTGGTTACTAATTCAAAAATTAAAATTTTTAAAACATTAAAAAAAATTTTGATCATAATAAAAGGTATTTTCTTTGAAGCATTTCTCAAAATATGGTAAATATTACAAGGTTCATCTCTAAAATGAAGAAAAAATTTTACGAAACGAGCATGAAACAAAATAATTTTCAGAGTATTATATAATATACATAATAAATACATATTTATTTTTTAAAAAATAATAAAAAGTACATAGAATGCATTTTTAATGAAAAAAAGTAGTGATCTATCATTTAATCACAATCAATTTGTTATATTTAGTTACCCTGTGACTGGTGGCAACAGTTTTTTCCTTTTTTTTTACCCTCTGCTTCCAAGCCTTAATGCATATAGCAATAAATAAGTGTTAAAGAATATTATTCTAAGAACAGTTTTAAAAGCAAGTTAGCAAAACCGATCCTTTCAGAAAGATAAAAAATTATATCAAAATGCATCTGTACCTTTGAATGTAAGAATCTTTCGGAAATTGAATTACATTATTTTGTTCTTTAACTCCAAAAATAAATTTATAAATTTTATTAACTTATAAATTTACATTATAAATTTTAAAAAGAAAAAAAAATGCTTCAGTCAATTAATTAAAAAAAGGCTACACCCTCATTTTGCTCATTGATTCCCATAATTGCTATGCAATAAATTTTATTT
Organism: Parasteatoda tepidariorum; assembly: GCF_043381705.1. NCBI lineage: Eukaryota > Metazoa > Arthropoda > Arachnida > Araneae > Theridiidae > Parasteatoda > Parasteatoda tepidariorum. The sequence goes on from NC_092208.1 coordinate 12,351,494, forward strand.
TTGATAATTGTGTTGCAAACTAAAAATTATTATTCAGTTAAAATATTATAAGTATTAAAAGCTTTTTTTGTTTTACAATTAAACTTTTTTGAAACATGAAAATTATCAGAAGAGTTTTTATTTACGTAAACTTTTTTATTAAAAGTATTTTTTTATCTGGCCTGAGGAAGCTATACCATGGAAGAAATTTTGGATGGCAAATTCTCATTTGCTATTAAAATTTAAAGCACTGAAAAAATGAGTTCATGTAAATCTAGAGTTGCAAATACAGTACAGAACCTGTTATCCGGAAATCAGAAAACCGGAAAACCAAAAAACTGGAACAAAATTCTATAAATTTTTCCGTCATTTAAAAAAAAAAAAAAAAATTTCCTCATAAGATTATAAGATTTTTCTTTCGTTTTTGAAAGATGTTTACCTTACCATCATTTTGGAAATGATCATTAGTGTATTACTTAATCGTTTTATCTTCTTTTTAAGATTATTTCCAGATATTTGTTTTTTCAGTTGGGTTTAACAATAAAAAAACGGCTTTTTGTAGCGATTCAGAAAATCGAAAAAATCAGTTATCCGGAATAGCGATGGTTCCGGATAATCGGCTCCCTACTGTATTGAAAAAAATGTTCAAAATATCCAATTGCAAACAAATTAAGGCAGGATCACTTATCGTGCAACAATTTGTTTGATATTTTGAGAAAAAAAATTTCAGCATTTGAAACGACATCCTTTGCTTTAGGTTTATCTAAACTCACTTTTCTTTTAACTTTAAATTCCGGTGAAACAGAATTTCCAATAAAATTTTTTACCCTTGGTATAGAATCCAGTTCAAAACCTTAAGCTCATTGGGCCTGAACCCATTTAAAAAAATTAAGATGGCTAAAGAAATAAGTGCTGTTTAGGGTTAACAGAAAGTTTATTTACCCTTTTTCCACTTAGGAACATATTCATCTTGTTTTCTTGAACTTTGTCTCTCATCACTAGGTTTTATTTTTTTCCATGCCGGTATTTCTCTTCTAGTATCACTGGATTTAAACTTTTGCTCTGGGGACTTTTCATATTCAGATTTTGACACTTTATCATGGGATGAATAAGATTTGCTTTCTACACGATTATCTTTTCCACTGTGAAAAGTTGATTTTCGATCCCACACAAAAACATTTTGATCATCCTCTTTAAGATGCTTTTTCCCATCATCCTCAACAGCATCCCTTTCCCTATCATAATCTTTATCATGCTTTTTCCTATCATATTCCTTGGAATGCCTCATTCTATCACTTGCTTTGGTATATCTATTTCTATCATTATCATCATCACTTTCATATTGAAAATCATTATCATATTTTCTATGACGCTTCTGATCGGAACTTTTGAAATGACCTAACCTCTTATCCTTACTGCTGATATGTCTTGGCTTTTGAAACTGGTATGATTTTTCAGGGCTATGACTTGGCGACCTTTTCTCTCTTGGTCTACGAAACTCTACAGATTTAGAGTCTCGTCGGTCACTCCATTTATCCTTATTTGAACTATATTTATTCCTTGAGTTGTCCTTCATTCTACTTTCAGCATCATCAATTAAAGATTTCAATTTGTCTAAGGACTGAAATATAAAAAGAATTAGAAGCATACAATAGAGCACTTTTTAACAACATTATCTTTTAAAAAAAACTAATTGATTATATTCAGGAACATAGTGGCATACCCACCATCTCTTTCGGATTTTAAGGAAGATTTTATTTTTATATTCAATGTGGCAGCAAACTTTTTACAAGTTTCATTCTCATATTAACATATTTGATTTAATATACTTTTAACTATCGCTACATTCAAATAGTTTAAACACGCATAATGAGGAATAGCTAGTTATTTTGTTGCATTTTAAGCGTGGGGAGAGGCATATCGACAATGTCAACATTCATCTATGAAAAGGTATTCCGACATACAATCGAATTAACATGTCTTATATACAAGTGAATTGGAATTGTATTTTTGTAGTGGTAGACACACTACAGTACTCCCGAATCAGAAATATATCTGTGATAGAATTCGAGGAACGGATACCACCAGTCGATTCATTGCTGTTTTGTGAGAAGCCGGGAGAGCTGTATTAAGATCACCGGACTTTTTAAATGCTGATCGTGACTAAGTTTACAGTCGCTCCTGTGTTGCCATTAGCAGCCAAGTGTATACAGGTCGACATTGTGTGTGATCTTGACTGAGTAGCAACGGCACCAGGAGGTGGAGAGGTGGATAATGTCGCAGTCACAAGTAGCAAGTCAACTGTTCAATGGGGAATCCGTTGAAATAGGCGTGTTAAAATGCAAGTGGGCATTTCTGTCAAGATAGGTGTGTTCACATCACGCTCAAAGGTCACAAATGTGGGGAGAGGCATATCGACAATGTCAATATTCATCTATGAAAAGGTATCCCAACATAGAATCGAGTTAAAAAGGTCTTATATACTAGTGAATTGGAATTGTATTTTTTAATGGCAGACACTACATTAAGTGATGGAGATAGGGGAATTAAATAGTTGAAAACAATATCCTTTCACTACCACTAAGAGAATTCTTTTTTTTTTGGAGCAAGTACAAGTTGGTGGATATATAGTGGAGTGGGAATGCAAGTGAATTATGTTTTAGTACCCTCTAATGAAGTAGAACATTGTTCCGGAACTTTAATGAACATATTACAATTTTTACTTTATAATCTGAATGTAATTTGATAAAAAAAATTAATATAATCCTCTCGTCATACTAACTAGTTGAAGGCTCACTTTGCAAACTGTGTATACAATCCACATTTCTATTTTTATACAGCTATTATGATATTTCATTCCTTTATAACTATTTTTTGGAATGGTGATTAAAGGTGGTTAATAAAGAAGAAAACAACATTTTAGTATTAAAATTATTTAAATTGTTTAAAGCAGTTCAAAGAAAAAGTTTCATCAATTAATAATTTGTGAATCTGTAAGCTCCTACTTATTATTGAGTTATAAGAATGAAAAGGAAAAATCAATTTAAAAAAAGCATTTTCACAAATACTAACAATACAACACTAACTTTTGCAAAAAATAAATAAGTGCATGTTGTTTTCAAGCAGCTTAGATTACAATAGGTGTTGCTTCCCCGTCCCAAAAGAAATTCATATTTTATCCAAAACTCTTAGAAATTGTCAAAAAATGTTGAATAATATCAAATCTTTGTAACTTTATTTATTGGGAAATGAAAAATAACAAACGTTACGAACACATATCAGGAAAGAAAAAAAAAGCTTGCAAGGTAAGTGTTGGCAAGGTTTTTGACAGGATAAAATCTACTGTAAATATCAGGGACTTTACAATAATGTTCAAAACATTTTAAAACTATAAAAACATAATATCGACGGTCCATGGCTAGATTTTGTATAACTTACCATTAATTAACAAAAAAAATCGAACAATCAGTAATAAATTATTATAAAAAGATTAACAAATTAAGAACCAATCATTAAATAAATTTAATAAAAAAGCAATTGAATTTTTTAAAAAAGGTATAGTACAGTACTGTCAATCTTTAACTGTCCAAAACAATGTTTAATATAACAAATAACAATATTAAACAGTTACGAAAATGGCAAAAAAGTATAACAGGAAAAATATACATAAAGCATATATCAATTGAACCGTAATTTTTAATTGGGGATCTGGTCTTTAAAAAGTATTTTAAAAAATAAATAGTTGTTTCTGTTAAAACTCTTCAAATTTATAATTATTTGGTATACATATACATAATTTATAAATAGTTGTACAGATGTTATTTGAGCTTATGCAATAAATTTAAGTTTATTAATATTATCTAAAAATTGCAATGAATTTAAGTGAACAGTGCTTATACTTGAAGTTATAAGAGTTGTAACTCATTTTCAGAATTATGTGCGTTGATTTTGGGCACTTTAATACTAAATACACTTTTGGACAGTTTAATACAGTCCAAGTCTTGTCTTAAACCAGTTTTAGTATTCATGTTGCAACCTGTTGTGCTTAAGTGGATTGTGATGATTAAGAATCCACAATTTCATGACCAATGGCATAATGGTAACCATGTGGTTAGCATTGCACACTTATTGCCTCTACTTCCCACAAAAACTAGTACCCATGGATCTGAAATTAAATGGGCTTTAAGCTGAGACAAAATCCCAGAACTTTAATAGCCAGATTCGGTTATCTAGTTTTGATTCTGACAAATGATATAACAAAGGGTGAATGAAATAAATTTGTAATTTTAGTGCTCATAAATAAATGAAACCAATTTTACTTACACCCCAACGTTCAACAGCAATTTCCTCCATCGATCTACCTTCTTGTTGTGATTGCTCTTGAATTCTATAGTATGCTTTCTTCAAATAACTATAACCACCATCACCAACAGAAGTAGAAGGTAAAGCCAAGTTCTGGACAGAGGAGCTATCATCTGGCAGTCCACTCCCATTCTTTCTCAAATAAGGGTTCAACTCACGCTCATTCTGTATTGCCTTTAAAAAAAATATATCAGCCACTTTGAATTAATCAATAATATAAGAGATCTATAGTAAGATAAAAACATAAAGTATCTGCGCACACAATCCAAAAGTATTTGCAAGCTCATAATATTTTTTGATAATAGAATAATTTTGTTAATATACGAAAATAGTTAACTATTTAAAGTTTTTATTTATTCTTGACAAAAAAACATATATATATACATGCATATAAATTGTAAGAACATAAGAGAACTGCAGTCATATAAAATTATTATCATATCAAGTAATATTAGTAATTTAGCTCCAAACAAAATACCATTAAAAGATTTCCTACAGTAAGTCACCGCAATAATTTATTATCGTTGTAAAGCGATAGTCGCGTCAAGTTGAATTGTAAAAAACTAGCCGTTTGTATGCTCGACCACTAACTGTGGGATTGAAAATCTTTGGGCTATAGTGGCATTTATATCTTTTCTCTCTGGGAGCAGCGTGCATACAATTAAACACTGACTTTCTTCTACTTTGCCTAAACCATGATTACATCGTCTGCCTTGTAATTTCTCCCCCCCCCCACAGCAAACTTCTTTTTCTTCGCCTGCATGGATACCTTTTTTATACTATAGTAAATATTAAAAAAAGTATCTACAAAATTGGAGAATCACCACCAATGTTGTGCCCATGTGCATCTATATTATCTAACGATGAAAAGATCTATTTAGAGCACAGATTGCAAAGGCAACAACTCTTAACCATCTGGTGCCATCCAGAATGCCATTCGGTGACATTTATGTCAGTCTATCTCCAGCCACTGAACTGTTAGGTTGTCATGTCTCTAAGAATAGTAAATGTTTTATTTTATTCTTAAAAAATAACTTTTTATTCCTTTTAAGATGTTATGTTTGCATTTCTCTGTGAGTGTTTATAGGTACTCTATTCTATGTGCATTCAATAAATTAAATAAGAGCTAGTTATAGCCTTCATTTACAGCTTGAGCAGTTAAAATAATACATTATCTTAAAAAATATATTATCATAAACACAGTTCTAAATTAACATTTTAGAAAAAGCATATATCTGAAACAATTAAGCGAAGATTTAAAAAATTACACTTAATTTATGAAGTCCCATAATTTGCAAATTGATCAAAAAATGTATATTTAATATCAATATTTAACATTGAATCAGTGATGAAAGTACATAGCATATATTTTTATAATCAATCTATTAAGTCAATTTTAATTTATAATTACTATAATTTCTTTTTTTTAATTTCCTTTTTTAGAACTTCAATTAGTAAGGTAACAGTGTGACAGAAAAATAAAATAAAACTGCATTGAAGCACATCAGCTAAATATTCAATAAGAAGAAATAACAAATACCAATAAACTAAATTTTTAATTTTAAAAAAGGTTGTAGCAATTAAAAAAAAACTTGTTTAAAAAAAACTGACGGTTCATAAAAACTCAGTGTTATGCAAACTAAAAAAAAATAATAAATTAATAATTTTAAAAATCTGTTAAGAGATTTCAACTACTTAAAAAATATTAAGAACATTACATCATTTTTTTCTCTTTCTTTAGCTAAGGCATCCAGTTTCCTTTGGCGAGAGCTCCTTCCGTGTTTCATTTCTTCTTTGCTCAAAGTGGCAACAAACATTTCCTCATTCATCCAATCATCTCTCTAAATCAGTAAAAGAAAATAGCAAGCTAAAATTTTATTATATCTACAGCAGATACCATCCAGACCAAAAACGATTTCTGCTAAGAAAAGACCTTAATGAAATTTACTTAAAGCCTCCTCTACTTAAGAGGTAGAACAAAATATTTGAAATATCTAATACTATAAACTGTTTTAATTAAGCTATGTTATTAATGTGATGGTTAAATAAATACATAATAATAAATTATTTTAAAATCATAATGCTTTTTATTTGTAGCAATGGCCTTGGTACATGAACTTAGTTACTTCTAACTTGAGATATTCAAAAACATATTTATCATGTTGAAAAATAAAAAGCAACAGCCAATTGTGGGCCAGCTTAATATTATGATGTACAGCACAATAAGGCAATGTGGTCAGCAATATGCACCTACAAGCAAAAAGTAATAAACTATGGAGAAGTGTCAGTGCTTTTTAAAATAAACTAATGTTAATGTCAAGTTAATAGAGAGTCCACTAATAAAAGATTGTATAAAATGGTTAATTTATAGAAGACTGTTGGGGATTTTGAAAATTTTATATAACGAGAGGTGTCCACCAATGAAGAAGTGTCTATAAGCTATTATTTCGCTGTACCTCAATAAAATTCAAAATTATTACCTTTATCAAATAGAACTGTTTTTAAAAAAAATATTAAATACAAAATCTGCTGATAAAATAAAAAATTTTATTATTTTTAAACTAAAGTTATTAAGTAAAAAACTAAATCACTAAGCTGCAACACCTAAAAATCTTGAATACATGGAAAAGTATCAATGAAAAAATTCTTGAGTATTACCCACATACAGTCTATACTCAATAGTACAACCTCTAATAACAGTGAGGTCACTTTCAAAGGATAACTTTCCCTGAAACCTATACACTAAGTCTCATTTTCTAATCCACAGATGCAATGTTTAGCACCCATTAGAACATTTGCAAGGCACTCTTCTTTCCAATAAAACAACCAAAATTAAGTTTAATTTCTTTCTTTTTTTTAATGAAAATTACTTCAAAAACCAGTGTCAAACATTATTGCATTTTCAAAACAAAATTCTTTCCTAGACTATAGGATTTAGCAAAAGTTTCAAGGAAGTTAATTAAATCCCTATGTCTTTTCATATTACATATTAAATGAGAAACATATTGAAAGAAGGAAGTCCTTCTCTACCTCTTAGTAATAGATTTTTTTCTTAGGTGTTCAAGTCTAGTATTTTTTAGTAATCAGGGTGCACAGCCAGAGTTTTCAACAAAAAATAAGTACCTTTTAAGTACTTTTTAAGCACTCAAAAATATTTTTAATCACTTTCCAAAAAAAAAAATCATAATTAGGATCTGTGCAGTAATAAAAAAAAAATTTCTATCGTTTAAAATTCGTAATTTATAAACATAAAATCAATAAAATTTAAAAACATTTTCAGAAACTTTACTATCATGATCAAATAAACAGTTTCTGATAAATATTGCAGAGAAAATTGTGAAAATCATGCATTTTTTATAATTTAGAACTACAATCAACAATGCAAAGAAAAAAATTTCTTCTTAAAAGATAAAAAATTAAGCACTTTTTACAAACTCCTTTAAAAAAAAACTTTTAGGGCTTTTAAAAAGCGTAAATAAAAAAATAAACACCTTTAAGCACTTTTCAAAAATGCTATGCACCCTGGTAATGAATATATTTTTATGGTAGTTTTACGCAATGACACTGCACTATAACATTGGTAAGTTGGTATGCATTTAGGTTACATAAAGCAACAACTGTATTTACAATTAAAAACAGAAACAAAGAAATTAACGGATAACTTTGAAAATTAAAATTATTACATATATAGTTACCTTTAAGTAATTGAAACATAAGCACTTGCTTTTTGCTATACAATGTTGCAAGTTTAATTTTTTATGATAAAAGCAATAGAATTAAAAAAAATTGATTTAAATTTCGAACTTTTTTTTAGTCAAACTAAAAAATTATGCAACGTTAATAAATATATTATAAAAATAATGTGATATAAGATACAATTTCTATTATAACAATTTAATACACATATAGTTACAAAGAAAGCGACTTTCAATAGCAACAACCGTCAGAAAAATATAAAAGTCATAGTATACTAATTTTTGAACAAAATAAAATTAAGTAATAATTTTCAAGAAACTTGATAACAAATACTAAATATTTCAAGGGGGAAAACATACTTTACATTCTATTTTTGAAGATTCAGATTCTTTTGAATTAATATCAGTTTTAGCAGATGATGCTTCTACCCATTCCATTTCATCGCTTTCCTAAAATAATTTATAATGTAAATATCAAGCGTATTAGTAATTTCAAAGGAAATTCCCCTTAATGAGTTAGTTAACACTAACCATACCATAACGGATCAAAAGACCCGTTTTTGTATGTTGTTTTGTATTGTATTGAAAAGTGTTGGTATGTTCAGTGTTAATAGATAGATTGTGTATAGCATGTGTCGCATTTCAACCCTAACACTAACCTAACTGAGAAGTTCTTGCAGCTTTAATAGTATTAAAGTACATCGTCTGCCTTGTAATTTCTCNATTTTTATAACCTTTCTTAAAGAATAAATTAAATTAGATGACTTTTAAACAAACTAATACAAAATTTTAAAAAAAAATTATGCACTTCTATTCTACGTTTTAGGGCGTTTTTTAAAGATATTTTACCAAAGAATGTAAAAAAAAAAAAAAAAACATTTTAAGTGCCTCAAACTTGATGCAAAGCTATAAAAGCTTGAAATTAATTGCATTACCATCTTGCTGTAAAAAATTATCTGAGCTTCAGAAACAACAAACAAATTTAATATTTAAAATATTTAAAAACTTTTTTAAAAATTCCAATTTTTATTAAAAATGTGATCACAAACTTTTTTTCTTCTACAAGAGAATAAATTTTCTTTATATTAACATTTTCACATTAAGCTAAAAGAAAGCTTTCTAAAGATAGTCAAAAGCTAATTTAACACTCATGAATAACTATCAGGAATTTATGGCATACGTAAAAATGACATTAATTACCAAAAACTGCTATTTCATGTGACAACAGAGACTTCAATGAAATAAAAAATAGCCTAATTTAAAAATGTTAATATTACTTTAAGAGAGAAGAATATAGAGGAATTAGTTATAATTCTTATAAGAAACCAAAAGGGATAAAATCAGTTATAAATTTTAAAATGCTTAGAAAGAAAAATAACATAAAATAATTTATGAAAATTGGAACATTCCACAGGGTAAGCATAAAAGGAAACTTACTGATTCACTAGAATTAGACCTGTTTTCATGCTTTTTCTTCTTATGATGTTTCTTTTTCTGTAGTAATAAAGAAAAAAAACTTTTAAAACAAATGTACAAAGCGTAAACATGTATCATTCGAACCTTAAAGTCAGAATATATCAGGGGTATAGAGGTTTTTTTGAGAGGTTCCTATTTTGTGAAAATTAAAAATTCTATTCAAAAATCAACACAAAAATATGGTAAAGTCAGAAAATATTTTCAAAAATTTTCACTATAAATAAAAATCATTTATGACTGGTAAATTTCGATGAATTTTTTTCCCATATATTCAAAAACAATTTTGCTGTTGTAAAATTTGAGGCTTAAAATTGCATCAAAATTTAAAAATCCATAAAAATTATTGTCTATAGTTAAATTTCAACTTGAATTTAATAAAAAAATGCATTTAACAGTACTAGCATTAAAAGTTATTTTCATAATGAGAACATTATTGACTGGACCTACAGAAAAAATTATCACAGAGAAAATAAAATGTTTCATAAAAAATAAATGACTATTAGAATATATTTAGATTAATATTTAAGATAATAGTTAGAGCTTTGACTTCCAGTAAAGTTTACAGAGGGAAAGCCTTGTCATTTCATTTCAAAAAACTGTCTGCGAACACAAAATTTCAATTGAAACATTTTCTGCACAAGCAATTTATTTACTCTTGTAACTAGTTTCAACCCTTTTGCCACCTAATTTAGACAAAAAAGTTTTGAAAATAATGGATGTTTTTTAAAGTATTATAGACTTTTTTTAAAACTCTATATTGTTATTAAACATGCCAGTATGTATTTCATTAAATTTGGCAATTTTTTGAAGATATGAAACTAGTTATTAGCAAATGTTCTGTTGTTGTATCTGAATTTTCTAAAAAGGGCAGGGTTGAATAAAACAGTTCTTTTTTTAAAATAATGATACATATTAACAAAAAATTTCCGCCATGGTGACAAATTTTCTGTGAATAACGTTCACATGTTGTTCGATATATTATGCATATTTGCAACTAGATTTATAAAAATTACTTTATAAGTAATTTAATAAAATTAACATAATATAACGATATTTAAATTTTTATAAACTAAATTAAAAAATAAAAACAAACTCAGCCTTTTAAATATATCGAAATTGTATTATTATTTAATAAAAAATACATTCAAGTACATTTGAAACTTCAAATTAAAATAAATCAGAGATAAACAAAAATAAAGTTTCAGTAGAGATAATAAACACAGAGTCAACAAAAATTTCTCAAAAAATAAAGAACAAACCCTAGTGAAAATGGAAAGAGAAACAGTATATTAAGAAATAATATAATGTTTGATTAATAACGAAATCACAAACTTAGCTTTCCACTCTTTTTTTTTTTCCTTTCAACTTTACTTCAATTCTATAGAAAGCTTCTCTTCACAAATGCATGCAAAATACAGGAAAGAAAAATTATCCCTTCTGATAAAAAGAAAACCCGAATTAGCAAAACATCACTCTAGATTTGATAGGTCACTTGCCCACCAGAATGATCCACCTGATTATCATTTCAAACTGGCATTAGTCAAATCCAAGTGGTCTTTATAAGACCAATCAATTCACTAAATTTTTTTAAATAAATTTAAGCCACTATTCTGCTTCTTGGGACTATGAAACAAATATTACAGTTAGCATTGATATTAGTTATTATTATTAAGTACTATTACTTATATTAATACTCAATATATAAAAGTACCTATTAACACCCCTAAGGAAAAAAATTTTTAGGATTTCTGCGACAAACCACTCTAGCACTAATATTTTTCTGCAAGAAACTAATAATAATAATTAATGCACATGCTATTAATCAAATTTTTAAATTTAAAGTAACAGAAACGCAGTATTTACAAAAAAAGCCTATTTGGATGTAATAAAATTGCATGTATTTTTTTAAATGATTATGTAATATTTTTTTATTCTAATATAATGGGCGATATTCTTATATTTTATAAGAGGAAAACACAGTAATTATTTCTTTTTTCGCATTTTGTTAACCATCATCACATAAAAAAAAGAATTAAAAATCGTAGAATCCATAAAAGAAAAGAAAAGCAATTTTTTGTTTCCAAATAAGAATTAAAAAAATCACGAGTATTTCTTCCCTTCTGATGCGTGAAAAAGATATCGATTGAATATAATTGTGGAGGAAAAAAATCCTTCAAACATTTCTGCAGAAAAGAAATTTTTTGATTCAATATTTTTTATTTTTCATTCTTCTCAAATAAGAATCGAAAAATTTTGAACATTTCTTTCCCCTCCGATGCGCGAAAAAGGCATCTTTTAAATATAATTTTGGAGAAAAAAAATTTCGAACATTTTTGCAGAAAAGAAAACCACAATTTTACTTTCTGAAGGAAAATTCTTTCTGAATGAACTCTGTAACATTCTGCGACAATGTCGCCGTGTCGCTGCGATTCTGCCACGGGGATTACCACAATGACACTTTCTGCAATTAATTAAGAATCACTAGCATATAATAGTTTGGAGATTTTATAGTGCCCACAGAAACAGAATAGAACTAATTTTGAATTTTAATTAAACCTTAATATATTGTTTCCAACATTTTATAAGTCACTTCAAAAAGAAATTTTATTACTTTGCAGTGCTTTATGAAACATTGGTAATATATAGTTATTATTCTAAATTTGATTTTTTTTCCATGATAGGGCCCATAAAATATTGGTACTTTTCAGTAAGACGGTTGCAAGCTAAAAAAAGTTGCCAAAAATGTAGGGGTCATTCCACGTCAAATCATACAGGATTTTTCAAAAATGGCACCCACCGTCTCAGATTTTGATGAAAATTTGTACCATTATAGAATTTTTGATGCTGATTTCAAAAATATCAATTATATTTGAATCGGTTAAGGGGTTTAAAAGTTATAAGCATTTATATTCTTGCCAAAATGGCACATTAGCCGCCATTTTGATTCACACATCAAAGGCTATTATTGACTATAACTCACCTTATATTTGTCATAGAATAACAATTTTTTTTTTATTTTGTTCAGAATTAAGTAATCTGTCATTTAAACATTTTTAATTACAAATAATTATCTTACTTGTTAAGTAAATGTGTCTGTTTTGCAGTTTTTTGATCAGCGGAGTTGAGTAACTTCAGGAGATTATATCTGGCAACTCGCCCCCTTCAATTTCAATAATATTTTAGACAAAGATAGTTGAAAGTGCATACTAACATCTGATATAAAAATTTTGATGGGCCATTCACACACTTTTTTAAAAAAAATATTTTTCTTATGAATTACTATGCATTAAAAGTTCTGGTAGTTTGATGATTTATAGTCCTTAATTGTAAATGGAATACAATAAAATAATATAAAAAGAATGTGAATGGTAGAAAAATATATAAAATAAAGTAATTATTTATTAAATAAATTTTTTTTTCCTTTTTTTGAACCCTCCCCCCCCTCAAAAAAGAAAAGAAAAAAGAAGATAGGAAAAAATTTGAAAATTTCACCTTTCTTACAAAGAAATTTATTCAGAATCATATAGCTGTAGTAAATGAGAAGGATCAGAGTCTAAAAAAAATATAAATAAAAGTTTTTCTGAAAGAGTAGTGGGCAATATCAAATAATAAAGAGGCATTAAATTGTTTTTAAATTGACCTAAATTTGATCTTTATGGAAGGAGAAAATCAGAATTTATGATGTTGAATAATATCAGAGAGAAAGTCATTGTACCCCTTATTTTAATTCAAACATTTTGTTTGATTCTAAAATGTAATTCAAGACCAAATTCTGAATATTTATAGTTAATTTTATCCTTTTATTTGTCACAACCAGGGTTGGCAAGGTTTAGAACAGAATGGATTAATTCACGGTTTAAACCATCCTGTCCAAAACCCCTTTGTCCAAAACCCTTTTACTCANTATATCACCAACTGTCTGATAATTTGTATGCTCTTATTTCATCACTAACATCTGCAAGCCTTTTTTATTCTGTGAGACTTTTATTATAATATACATTCAATTTTTTTTTATAAAAAAACAACAACTTCTGAATAGAAAAAAAAAAATACTGAAAACTATTGTCACACTTTACCCCTACATCCCAAAAAAGAAATTTGACTAATCAGAATGTATCTTCTGCCAGAACATCAGAACATTTCCATTTGTTCCAATCAGAATTGAGTGTATGTAAAATTTATTTTCTTTCAAGAATTAGAATTGTATTTCCATTCATTTAGAACAGAATAGAAATAAAATAGAACAGAAACTTTTAAGTATAAGTTTTCTAAAATTTTAAATGTTATCAATTTGGTATTCAAAAAGAGTTTTATTATGGAAACCCAAGTATTGTGCAGTATTGGATTAACTTTGAAAGATTTTAAGTGTAGTTTAAACTCACAGAAGATTTTAGAACTTTCTTCTGAGAATACAGAACTTATTTCATTTAGAAGCCACTTAGATTTTAATGAAAGTTCAACTATATGCCTCAAACATAAGGAGTATCTCTTGTATAAGTATGAAATATATCAAAAAAAATGTTGTGACTTATTTAATTCGCATCCCAATGAAACCAGGAAAGTCTCCCTTCGTCTCATAAGTGTAGATCAGGCCAAAACATATCGAGCTAAATTGGGAATGTCAGCAATTCCTGGCCAGAAATTGTGTTCTTCTTGCAGAAAAAAGGGTGCAGAGCTACTCTTGGATGCTGAAAAAGAAACAACCGAATTAAACCTCCACCCTAGCTGTTCGATAAAAGATACAGAATTTTCAGCAGTCGTAGTTGACAAAGAAGAAGAACGTGAAAGTTTGAATGAGAGCTTAACAGCAGTAGGAGTTTCTCCATTGAAATTACACTCAGTTTCTGTTCACCGGAAAGTTTCAGCTGGTAAGCGGAAATTAAGTCAAGCTAAAGTTGCTCTGAGAAAAAAAGTTGCTAATACTCTAAGTGTAGAAGAGAAAATCCTCGACAGTAGCAACTCTGATGATGAAGATGAGATATTTAAAAAGAAGGCTGCAGAATTTGATAGATTGATGGAGTTGATAAAAGAGAAAATTTCCCTTGTTTCACATAGAGAAAAAATTCAAATGTTGACTCTTGTTCCATTGTCATGGCCAAGAAAGAGAGTTGCAGAATTTTTTAACGTCACAGAATATCAAGTACAACAATCCAGAAAACTTTTGAAAGAGAAAGGACTACTATCGATTCCAAGCATAAGAACAGGAAAGAAGCTGCCTCAGGGGACTATACAGGCAGTGCAAGACTTCTATGAAGATGATGAACATTCTCGCCTTATGCCAGGACAAAAAGATAAAATAAGCATAAAAAGGAATATACATGTTCAAAAAAGGCTTATGTTATGTAATTTACGAGAGCTATATGTACATTGGTGTCAAACTCACAATGAAAAAATTGGATTTTCGAAGTTTGCAGAACTACGTCCAAAACATTGTGTCCTAGCTGGTAGTTCCGGAACTCACTCTGTATGTGTGTGCACATCAAAATGTGCAACTACTTATTGCAGCTGCTGAAATTGAAAAACACTACCAAGAGCTTGTGCAAAAACTTGTATGTAGTATAGATAACAGAAAATGTATGCTACGCTTATGTCATAGATGTCCCAATATTACTGTTCTTAAAGATTATCTTCAGTCTAAATTTCCAGATTTTGACCCGGAAGATCCAATAACATACAAGCAGTGGGTTTCAACAGATAGAATAGATTTGGCAATACATACTTCTAACCTTAATGATTTTATTGATCTTTTTGTTAACAAGATTGAAAAATTGATTCCACATATGTATGTAACAAAATGTCAAAGCTCATACCTAAAAAAGAGGAAAGAAGAACTCAACAGCAATGAGGCAATTATTATTATGGATTTTAGTGAAAATTTTTCTTTTGTTCTTCAAGATGAAGCACAAGGTTATCACTGGACTCACAGTTGTTGCACTTTACACACAGTTGTATTATATGTAAAGCAAAATGAAAATTTAATTAGTGAAAGCTTTTGTTTCCTCTCAGATGATATGGATCATGACGTGCCACTAGTATACCAAACACAAAAGCTAATGATGCAATATTTGAGTGAAAATTTTCTGAATGTGATAAATGTTGAATATTTCACTGATGGCTGCGCTGGTCAATACAAAAATTGCAAAACTCTTTTAAATTTGTGTTACCACGAATTTGATTTTTATGGAATAAGCGCAAAATGGAATTTTTTTGCTACCAGCCACGGAAAGTCTGCCTGTGATGGAATAGGTGGAACAGTTAAAAGGCTTGTGTCAAAAGCAAGTTTGCAAAGACCATTGCATGATCAAATAATTAATGTACATAAGATGCATGAATATTGTAAGAGTAATATAAAAGGTATACACTTTTTTTTCATCAGCAACATTGAAATGATTAAACTGCGTAAAGAATTATTTAAGCGACTGCAGCATGCAAAAACAGTTTCAGGTACAAGAAGTATGCATTTTTTTCAACCAGAAGGTAATATGCAAATCAAAGGGAAAAGGGTAAGTACTGATGAAGAATTTTCAATCACTGCCTCTTTAGATTCCAGTACTAACAACAATTTTGATGTTCCATCTGTACATAGCTATGTGGCATGTGTTTATGATGCAAATTGGTATATTGGAATGGTTTTGAAAGTTCATGTGGAAGAAGGAGATGCTACAATTAAATTCATGCATCCACATGGCCCATCCCTTTCATATTATTGGCCAAAAAGTGATAGTTGCATAGTTCCTTTTACAAATATTCTTTGTACAGTTGACATTAATACCACAACAGGAAGAACATACAAGCTCAATGATGAATCAAACACTTCAGTGTGTAAACAATGGAAAAAATATTTTTCTGCAACAGCAAAATAGATTTAAAGAACTAACGGCGTCTGATTTTTATTGAAAGTTTAATATTGATTTTTTTTAAATTTTTCATCAGAAATTTTGAATTTCTTTACTTTTAATGTATTTACTTAAAACTAAAAGCCAGCTCATTCAAAATGTATGTTTATTTTGAAAAATTATAATCATTATGTTGTTGCAATTCAGAATGAAATCTGCTATTAAAAAATAATTCTTTAAAAAAAAGTGTGTGAACGGCCCATCAAAATTTTTATATCAAATGTTAGTATGCACTTTCAACTATCTTTATCTAAAATATTTTTGAAATTGAAGGGGGCGAGTTGCCAGAAATCATCTCCTGAAGTTACTCAACTCCGCTGATCAAAAAACTGCAAAACAGACACATTTACTTAACATGTAAGATAATTATTTGCAAAAAAAAAATTTTTAAATGACAGATTACTTAATTCTGAACAAAATAAAAAAAAAATTATTATTCTATGACATATATAAGGTGAGTTATAGTCAATAATAGCCTTTGATGTGTGAATCAAAATGGCGGCAAATGTGCCATTTTGGCAAAAATATAAATGCTTATAACTTTTAAACCCCTTAACCGATTAAAATATAATTGATATTTTTGAAATCAACACAAAAAACCCTGTAAGTGTACAAATTTTCATCAAAATCTGAGACGGTGGGTGCCATGGCTGGATGAACTGACATGGAATGACCCGTAGACATCCTCCAAATTTTATTTATTTATTTTTATTTTGTATTTTAAAGAGATTAAAATTAAAATTAAATTAAAAAAATGGTTGAATTTTCTTGCGCCCAGCTAACAGAGAAGTACCAAAATATTAAACAATAATTCTATACAGTAACTTTGATTTACAAAGAAAAATAGTTAAAAATATGATCTACCAAATTCCACTCAAGTATTTATTTTTTTAACAAAATAAAAAAGGAAAAGGGGGAGATTTCCATATCGTGATCTGTGGCAGAGTAATGGCCAAGTTTTGGAACTTCTGAGCAGCAACCAACGAGAAACTAAAAATATCACAAAAAAGGGGGAGATTTCCGTATCGTAATCAGTGGCAGAATTATCCTCAAGTCTTGGAAACTTCCGGGCAGTGGTCCGCAAGACACTAATAAAAACATCACAGAAAGAGACCAACTTGAAAGGTATAACTCGTAGCCACCCCCGGGCAAACAGTTACATGTTTTTTGTTTAAAGATTTGCAAGTTTGGCATCTTGGCTATTACAGTTGGTGCGACAGATCACAATACGAAAACAACCCCCAGAAAAGAACCAACTCACAGGGTATAACTCGTAGACAACCCTAGGAAAACTTATACATGCTTTTGTTTTGCTTTTACATTTTTCCCCTGTAATAGCCAAGGCACTTTGTTTGGCACTTTGGAGATAGTAGGCATGTTCAACAGAATTGTGTCTTTTAATGATTTACTTTGCCCTTGCACTCACTATAAACTATAAATTTTCCCTCTTTTTTCACTAGAACAAATCGTACAATATTTTTTCCTGAAAAATTTGTGCAGAAAAATGGGATGATTCAATAGTATTAGTTTTGCGCAGCTTAAAACAAGTGATAAGCGCTCAGAGCTCATTATGAAAATAAAAACATTTTTCTATCGAACTACATTTTTTTTTAAGAATAATTCTTTCAACATAAAATATTTTAAGTATACAAGTTTGGAGAGCAAGTGATCAAACGAAAATAGTGAAATCAGAAAACGTGAGATTTTGTAAAAAGGAGCTGAAAACAAACTTTATGCTTGTGCTTGGAAGTTGAAGACTCGTGGCTCTTTTTCAATTTCTGCTCTTCCATCAATAACGGCAAGGAAAATTTAATAAATATATAACTTTAAGATTCGTACGACTCCAAAAGTACTTTTGTTTTATTTATTTACAATTTAGCTTGTGAACTATATCAGTTTCCGGTTGTCGTTCTCTGCCCACTAGAAGACTCTCAAAATACCTGATCAAAAACGTCTCACCTAACAATTTGCAGGTTAAAGCGATTCGAACGTTTGAATTGGGTGCGTTTGACGCAGGGATTAAATTAGATTTCTGATTTGAAAGTTAATTTTTACCAAGATATTTTATGATTTTTTTTCCTAGATATTTTACCTGAATATTTATAAATATATTTACCTAGATATTTAGTAAATATATTTCTTATTTCGAAATAAAACGTGAACAATTTCTTTTTTTGTTAAAAATTTTTGTGATTCCATATTTTTATTAAATTTTATTTTACCTATCTTGTAATATTTTCAAAATATTTTGAGAAAAAAATGCTTCGTAATTTAAAAAATAATAATAAATTAAAAAAAACCTGCTTTTTTGTCAAATTTGCAATTTTTTCTTTAAAAAAATGGTGAATTACAACTGAGATTGGTACATGATAAATAAATAAGATTACTGTAATAACTCTATCGTATATACATAAATAAGAATTATACTCTAATTTTTATACGTATTTTTCATCCACTGTACAATTTTCTGTAACAGCTTTGAAAGAACGGAAGCTTTTACAATGAAATCGAGTCCCGCAGTGGACTGATTGTTAAGACACGGTTCCCAGCATCACTGGCTGCGGTCAGTGTGTGGATGGGTGACCACTTGGATCAACCTGCATAGGCACCGAGGGTGTGCGGTATTGGTCCTCGTTAAACTGTTCTACCGTAAAGTGCTCGACTTCACGTGCAGGTCGTCGGGCTACCGAAGCAGGGGTGTCATCCCCTCTGCAGAGGATCAAAATTGTGATGGCATGTCTTCGCATCATCCTTAGGGATGCTTCCCAGACCGTCGCCAATGGCCCATTGTGCAGCTCTAGTGCGACGTAAATGAACTACAACAAAACCAATNTACTATAATAACTCTATCGTATATACATAAATAAGAATTATACTCTAATTTTTATATGTATTTTTCATCCACTGTACAATTTTCTGTAACAGCTTTAAAAGAACGGAAGTTTTTACAATGTAATCGTTTTTTAAATAATTATAAAGTTGTTAATAACTTTAGATGCAGAATTAAGAAACATATTCTCATTTATTTTCTTTATTTTTCTGTTAACCTTACGAATTTTGTATTTGCAAAAATTGCAAATGCGAAATAACAAGACAAAAAGATACATTTACTTTTATCTATAAAACCGAAACAACTGGATAACTTTTTTTTTTCTTCCAAAATCACAATTCTAAATTTATTGACAATTATAATCTACATGATATAATTCTAATAATAATAATAAAAATGAATTGTAATGATATAACAATTATAAATTGTATTAACAAAAAATGCTTGAATAAGAAAAACTTTTTAGTTATTTCTTAATCTGTTGTTTGACATTAAACCTTTTAAAAATACCTTTTATTAATAAAATGCTAAATTACAAATTTTAGGGAGAAAAAAACTTAAGCATAGTTTTTTTTTCTCTGTTTTGAGATTCTTTATTAAATATAAGCTGAGTTATTCTAAAGATATTCATTTATATTCATTTCTTATGTTTAAACTATCGTTATTTGGCTTTATTCAAATAATATTTCAGATTATCATAATGAATGCGATTAATTCTACTTCAAAAAGTTTTTGACGAATTTATACGACATGAAAAAAAAAGAAGGAAATTCTTTCGAATGACTTTCGCATAATTCATTTGCATGCACAATGAAAGATTATAAAACAAAACACAAAAATAAATAAAAACAATTGAAAGTATTTTGTACTTGAAAATTTCTTTAATTAAAACATTTTCTAAATATTTAACTACTAACACGAATTTGTGGCATAACAAATTACTAATAACCCTTATGGCTAGACCGAAAGCAGTGAAATTGAATAACTAACAATTCTAACATGAAATATTTAAAGAAAAAATAAAGTGCGGTTACTGAGATGGGATTAATATAAGAAGGTAATGAAAAGAACTGACACTGTTTCAATATAATCGTTTTTGAATTATGATAAAGTTGCTGATAAATTTAGATGCATAATTAAGAAATCTTTTTTTTAATTTATTTTTCTGTTCATCTTTTGAAAGTGCGAAAATTTCCTCTTTTGATTTTCTAAAACAAAAAAGATATTTTTACTTTTATATCTATAATACCAAAATATACACGACAATTTATATTGAAAATTATTTTTTATATTTTAAAAATAATTTTTGTTAAATTACTAATACGAATTTGTAATAAAAAAATCCCGAATAATACTTATTCCTAGAGAGACAGCAATGAAATAGTACAACTAAAAGTTTTAACACCCAAATGTTCTAGTTACTTGAACCCTTGTCTTTTGAGTACGGTTCAATATAAGATTGTAATAAAAAGACCGGAATATGAAGAACAGAAGCTTTTTCAATAAAATCGTTTTTGAATGATTATATATTTTCTGATAAATTTAAATGCATAATTCAATGCTTTTTCTTATTTATTTTCTTAATTTTTCTTTTCTAAATATTCAGAAAGAAAAAGATATTTTTATTCTTATAACTATAATGTCAAAATATACTCGAATTTTTCTTAATTATTTATTATTTTAGTAATAAATTTTTCTTAAATTAACATTAAAAAATCTCTATAATCACATTTAAAAAAAAAAAATTAGAAATTGTATTAAAAAATGCTTTTCTAAAGAAAACTTTTTAGTTATTTCTTTAATTGTTGTTTGACATTTGAATTCTTAAACTACTTATTGTCAGTAAAATGGTGAATTACGAATTTTAGGAAGAAAAAAAAAAACTTAAGCAGAAATTTTTTCTCTGTTTTAAGATTCTTTTTTAAGTATTTATAAATATATTCCGTATAAAGAAATATTATTCAGTATAACGAAAAATTATAGACATATGGAAAAAAAAGGGGGGGGGGGAATAATAATTTAAAAAAATAACAAACAACAGTCTAAAAAAAAAGGATGAAATTTTATTTAAAAAAAACCGGGGAAAAAAAGATATAATCTTTTCATCAGCCCACACGATTATATCCGCAAAAAACAGTGCTTTCGGATACTGTATCAAGCAAAATATATTAATACAATAGTGTGAGAAGCACTCAAAAAATATTTTTTTAAAAATTACAGCAAATAAAATAGAACACAATAAGTAAAAATAACATGTAAAAACAGAAAATAAAATAAAAAACAATATAAAACATAGATTATAAAGCCAGGAGCTAAACCAAATGTACTTACATGGACGGGAAATTTTTCAAGAATGATTTAAAAATGTTTTCGCAACAAGATTGCCAGATTACAAAATATGAAAACAAAAGCGCAAACTGAGTGTAACTAGAGGGTTTCAAATGTGCTGTTCTTACTGCACTGCTGAAGTGATTTGTTATTCTGTGCATTGATTTGTTAGTTACCAAGGATGGGCCCGAAATAGATGTGCGCAAGGTGCTGGATAATTTAAAAAAAATTTACACTAGTCATCAGAAAGCAGTTAGACTAGTTATCAGAAAGCACTCTTTTTTGCGGATATAATCGTGTGGGCTGATAAAAAGATTATATCTTTTTTTTTCGGTTTTTTAAGTAAAAATTCATCCTTTTTTTTTTTAAACTGTTTGTTATTTTTTTAATTATTATTTCCCCCCCCCCTTTTTTTTCATACGTCTATAATTTTTCTTTGTTTTATCTATATATATGAAAATTAAAGATACGATAATACAGTACATTTAAGACAATCTTAAAAAGCAGTACATAGAACTTCATAAAGTATCTGAAGAAGCTTCGTGACCAAATTAGTTTTTGCATGTTTAAAAAGTTGATTTGATATGAAAAATTTATCATTCAATCAAACTTTATAAAGTATCTGAAGAAACTCCGTGACTGAATAAGTTTTTGCATGTTTAAAACGATATTTTGAGATGAAAAATGGCATCATTCAATAAAATTACTTTTTAATAAATCATGATAATCAAAAAGTACATTATCTATTTACTACGATTGTTTGCTTATTTTTCTCGTATCTCTACAAGTTAACTTTCAGTCTGCATTCAATAAACACAAATTTTCTGATTTATTGAGATTGTTAATAAAAAATTTATTGCAGTGTATGTCTTTCTATTTTAAAGAAAATAATAAATTGCATTTAAATGGCGTGATCAAGTGAAATGCAAAAGTGTCATTACAAGTAACTATAAAATTGAGTTTATGATTAAACTTCTAATATGACCTTGCTTTCTTCTTCTTCTGATCACGTTTTTTCGGTTTCAAATTTAATTAGAATATGATCCAATAATAAAGTTAATGAAGAACATTTGTATTACAAGGGTACATTAATCTACTTTTAAAATTTTTAACCAAAAACAATCTTGTCACGTTATAAAATATAATTTATTTTTACCAAGTAAAATTACGAATTGTCTTTTTTTGTTAAAAATTGTATCAAAAAGCTATCTTCTACAGAGTTTAAAACTTTTTAAAAAGGTAACAACTTTTTCACCTTCTAGTTCGTATACTCCCACGGCTACTAATTCTAGAATGTGTGTGACTCATAGCAAACTCAAATAACCAAATAGAAGATAAAACACAACAAGGTTTGAAATCTAATTTCATTGTTTTGTATGAACAAACGTCCGTAACAAAATCTTTTACTGAAAGAGATTACTTAAGTAAAATAGATTAAATTCTCTATAAGTATGAGAAAGCAACGGTAAAAGTATTAAACGTTGTCTGTAACTTTAAACACAAGGAGAAGTCTAGAATAGTATTTAATGATATCACCTACGACTATATACTATAACTTTTTAGAATGTTGTATTATACAATTTTTTAGATGAGTAAGGATT
The DNA here is from genome assembly GCF_043381705.1 of Parasteatoda tepidariorum. Lineage (NCBI taxonomy): Eukaryota > Metazoa > Arthropoda > Arachnida > Araneae > Theridiidae > Parasteatoda > Parasteatoda tepidariorum. The sequence goes on from NC_092208.1 coordinate 12,374,661, forward strand.
AAAAATAAAAAAAAAATTACAACCATATTGGTAAAATCTTCTAAAAAAATATAAAGCTATTAAAATAATCCTGACTGCAGATAATCTGTAGTGATTCCAACGAAATTATGAGAAATTCCACGCCGTTGAAGAATAAGGCATTTGAGGAACTTAAAAAAAAATTAAGAGTGCCTTGCTTTTTAGTCAACATTACCGGCATTAAAATGGCGCACAGAAAGAGAAAATGTATGGTTTTCGAATGCGTAAGAAATTATTTTTTTGCATTATTTCTACATGCTTACCTTATTCTATTTACTATATGGGTAATTTGTGAGCGCATGAAATATTACTCAGTTTTTCTCGGTTTTTTACTAAATGTCATTCCTATCATTTTGTGGTGGACTATATATCAACAAAGATCATCGCTGAAAAAATTGATGCATCAAATGTGCAATCTATTTCACCATAAACGGGATTTAACGAAAAATTCCCTTATTTTAAATGTTGTGGTGCTTGGAAGCATAATTTACATTCTTTGTGAAGGGACTATGCGCTCTTATAACTTTCATGTAATGTCACCATTGCTACTATTTCTACAAGTCTGCCAAACAGTACAACAGAGTTTAATGCATACATTAGTTTCTCTAACAATTTGTGCAGTATGTACAAAAGTTTTACAACTCTTGCATTCAATCAAATATGCAATATCAGAACTTGAAAAAAACTTCTGTCCCAAAACTTTGGAATTATTAATTATAAGAATTCTAGACACTGAAAAATGCATAGATTTGATCCATAACATATTTTCTTTTCCTGCACTTCTTGCAGTGATGTCGAATTTTTGCACATTTTCGTTTTTCACACTCGATATTTTTTCCTTACAATATTACAAATTCCTAGATATTTTGCCAATCGTCAAGGAATGTCTCCTATCTGCCTGTCTGATTCTGTTAATTAGTGAACCAACTACGAAGATATCACGAGAAATAAAGCGATTAAAAACTATGATTTTAGATCTTGTAGTTTTTAAATATGATTTCAACATGAGCACTCGTTGTGAAAAACTGGTTGAGTTGTTTCTGAAGAGAGAAGTTGTTCAGTTTTCTGCGTTTGATGCCTTTTATATACACCGGGGAATTTTACTTCGAGTGATGACGGCTGCAATTGTGCATTCTGTTTTATACAATAAATTAGTAGATTTAATTGGTAATGATGGTGTATCAATTCTCTAATTTATTCATGTATTTGAAAACATAGGAATAAAATTAAAAACTCTTCAAAATTAATTACTAACAACTGGACAAATTCCTACAAATTTTGCCAATAGTCATGGTGAAGGGGGTTTAATTATCGACTATGTCAGTGGTTCCCAACCTTTTGTGGACCATCGCCCCCCTCTTGGGGTTGGCTGACACCTATCGCCCCTTTCTCTTTTTGCTCAAAAAAACATTCATTGTTGCTTGTGAGCAACCAAACACTGAAAATATGCTATGTTATTTGATTTTAATTTAAATTGTAATGCAAATAAGGAGGCACATTTATTCTGTCATTTTTATTAATTAAAAAAAAATTTGCATCTTCTTTTTTCAAAAAGAAATGATATTTAAAACGGAATAATCAAAACAAAAGTGCATTTCTTAAAATTCATATTTTAATGTAATCAAGAAAAAGTTAAAACGTTAACAACTAAAATTTGAGAAAAAAATGAAGAGGGGGAAAGTACATTTTTACCACTTCAATGACTGCCCTGTGTTTGGTGTATTTCAAGTTAAAGCTTGAATGTCAGGTTTTATGCTCGTCAGATTTAAACGCGGGTCTCCTTTAAAGCAAATGTCCAACCTATCTCTTTGCTTTGTGAGCAGCTGGAAGACAGAACTAAATCCTCTCTCCACTAAATATGTTGACGGGAACGAGATGAGAAGCGGCTCAGTTTGTTTCCACAATTGTGGATAAGTGTCCATAAGCTTTACCCAAGCTAACTCGTAACCGTATTTTTTAAAGACGACTTTAGCCTCACAGTCATACTTCAAATCTAAAATCTCAGTCTACAAAGAGGAAGTGAGCTTATCCACAACTTCAAAAGAGAAAGGATCGAAAATCCAATCCGGAATTTCTAATTTCATCAAATCTTTAAATCTTGATTCCATAACTGATCAAGGTGATCAGTAAAAATTAAGATTTTATTTTCGAGAATCTCGATATCTGCCATTGAACACTTTTTAAGAGTTGGAAATTGCATTAGCTCTTTGCGACCAATGTTTGACTTGTAGATATCAAACTTGGCGATGAATGAAGATATGATTCCCTTAGCCTTGATAATGTTCATTTTATTTCCTTGAAGTTTTACGTTGATTTCCTTCATTTTTTCAAAACTATGAGTGAGGTACGCAGTTTCCAACTTGCGTTGCTTCAAACTCTCACTTAAAACAGGATCAGTGGTGTCGAGAAACTCAGTAACCGAATCCAGCAATTCGAAGAAACGGCTCAGTTTCCTTTTGGAAGCCATCTTATGTAGGAGCAGAGCAGGAATTCGATATCTTCATCATTTTCATGGCAAAGTTTTTGGAACAAACTGTTATTAGAAGAATTAGCTTTTATTTTATTGATTCCAGAAATAACCAATTTTTCGCAGCCAAAAGTTGACGATGAATGATGAGATAACTTCCGGTACTTCTTTTTTAAGGTGATCCAGAAACTCAGTATGACAACCAGACATGGTTGGAGCACCATCTGTTGCACAAGCACTTTCATTTGTGAGGGGAATTTCTTTTATCTCAAAATAATCTTTGACCAATTTAAAAATCGACGAACCTTTTTCATCTGTGTACAAAGTTCTTGTAAACAGCATTTCCTCGTTTATCTCCTTACTCTCATTTATGAATTTCACGTAAGCTAAAACAGCTCTGTTTTCTATCACAGTTGATTCATCAATCTGCAACGCAAATTTACCTTCTTTCAGAAATTTGATGAGTTTTGATTCAACGTCGGCGGCCATCTCATCAATACGCCTGGAAACAGTATTATTGCTCAGAGGAACAGAGTTATCAGATTTCCGCCTGCGATACCAAAACGTATGACGAAAACGATCCTGCACTTGAATTTTTTTTAATTTTTAACTATCATAATTCTTTGTCTACACCAAAACCATAGGTTTCATATATATTTTCAATTTCAATCTCAAATAGCTTTTATTATTAATATTAGCAATTTTTTACTTTTGAGTACTCGTCGTACCCCTACGGATTATCGCCCCCAGGTTGGGAACCACTGGACTATGTCAACATCTATCAAAAGGTACATTTGGTGGAATCAAGTTAACATGTCTTATATACTAGTGATTTGGTATTCAATATTTATAGTGGTAGTTACACCACAATGGAATGGATCCTATCTGCTTGTTTGATTCTGTTAATTATTTTAGATCTTGTATGTACTATCATTTTAGATCTTGTAGTTTCTAAATATGATTTCAACATAAGCAGTCGTTGTGAAAAACTGGTTGAGTTGTTTCTGAAGAGAGAAGTTGTTCAGTTTTCTGAGTTTGATGCTTTTTATATACATCGTGGAATTTTACATCAAGTGATGACGGCGGTTATTGTGCATTCTGTTTTACACAATTAGTAGATTTAATTGATAAATGGCGGTAAATCAGAGAACTAATTTATTCTTGTATTTGAAAACATAGGAATGAAATTAAAAAAAAATTTCAAAATTAATTAATAACCACTGGAATCACAAACTGAAAGAATTCGTGTCTCCAAAATCGCATAAATTTTATCATATATTGTAAGGAAATTTAGTGTATCTAAAAGGTAACCTTATTTGGGAATTTCAAAGATTTTGTATTTAGGGTAAAATAATGAAAATTTTTAACGTTCAACAATTAGTTGAAGAAAATGAGATTTTCTCTTGAAAAAACAATAAAAAAAAAGAAGCAAAATAGTTTTAAAATTATAAGATGTCAAAAAAATAGGCTTAAGTTCGATTTTTCTTTTTAATAATCTCGGATATTAAAAAGAAAAATCGAAAAATAACCACAAATAAGTCCCGAAAAAGAACTGTAAGGGAAAAGAATAAATATTTTAAAAATTCGCTTAAAAATAATTTAGCTAAATTCAAATATTTGTAACTTCTCTACTGGCAAATGCTTCGGAAATGATTATATAGTGATAGGAAATGATTACATAGTTAAATGATTGAATAGTATGATAGCTATTCTATGCACACATACAAAATTTGAGAAAATGTTTATTGGAAAAATATTTCGGAAATTTAACAACGATACAAACAAATGACTGAAATCTATTTTCAAAATTACTAAACCAATGCAACAATCGATGGAAGAAAACAAACTTGACTTATTTTGCACGTCAATACTTTAAGAGTGTATATTAAGAATCGATGCTTTATAAAAGGATTTTTTTTTACACAAAGGAAAATGTAAAACCTATACATTATCTATGATCGTTAATGAGAAAAAATATTAGCTAATTTTTTTTAATGGAAGCTTAATTTGAAAGACTTAAAAGTTTATTATGTGGTTGGTAGCATCCATTGCATGCAAACGATATTATAATTCGATTTCAGTGTGTAGTTATAACAAGGACATTTATTTGTTATATAATCGATACGATGAAATAGAATTTTTTTATACATATTAAACAGTGCTGAACATTTTATTAAATTCTGAATAGGGTTTCCTTATTTTTCTTTTACATGCATTCTCTTTAAGTCGGAGATTGCAGCGCTCGATAGTGCCTCGTGAATTCGTTAAAAAAAAATTTTTTTTTCGGAAAAAAAAAAAATAAATAAAAAATAAAAAAAAGACTTGTGAAATTTTTTTACTACAGTTTCTACTATAATTTTAATCATGAATTTTTATCTGTGACAATAGAAGAAGTGTTTAGCTCCTCATGTTTCTCGAAACGTAAGAACTTATTCAATTAAATGAACACAACTGGTGTTAAGTTACAATAGTTAATGGGAAATGCAATTATTGTCGTAAAAAAAGCCAGAAGCAAAGTTATAATAATTGAGAGANCAATTGAAGAAGTGTTTAGCTTCTCATGTTTTTCGAAACGTAAGAACTTATTCAATTAAATGAACACAACTGGTGTTAAGTTACAATAGTTAATGGGAAATGCAATTATTGTCGTAAAAAAAGCCAGAAGCAAAGTTATAATAATTGAGAGAAAAGTTGATTGATATTATAAAAAAATTCTTGAAATTAACGAAACTCTTAAAAAAAATATTTGTCAAAATTTCAATTATAGTACAGACAATCAACAATTAGTGTAATATACCCTTTTCATTATTTTGTACACATCATTTTTGACTTGTTCAGATAGATGAAAACTAAAATAATAATTAAATATAATACACGGTTGCTATCTTATTTATAAGATTGCAATTAAATAATCAACAAGTTAATTTCATTGATAGCATCAAAAATGAATTCAATTGGGAAGAAATTTTCGACCAATAAAGTGATAGAGAAGATCAACTAAAATTATAATTTATGTCTCTATATTTCTGATATCTATTCCCTGTTTAATAATTTACTAGTGTAGTTATTATTCATTAAAGACATACTATTTGCATCATAAAATAAGCACCAAAGTTTTTTTTTAAAAAAATCGGAAATTTATATAGTGTTCATGAAATTCTAAGGTAATTAATAAATTACGACTGATATACTGCAAATAGAGTACTCGTTTTGTTTTCAAACGTAATAATTTTTCAGTTGTTGATGAGCTCAAACTACCAATCGCATAGCCGTTGCAAAAAATACGAGATTTCAAAATCAAACTTCGATATGTTTACTATCACAATGAAGCATTCAGAAAAAAAGGTGAATGTTCAATCTTTTAACATTCTTAAAAAGAATTTCAGAGTACTTTGGTTTCTTTTGGATATTATTGGAATTCGAATATTTATACAGGAGAAGAAAGAAGGATTGAGATTCCTCGATGTCATAAGAAAATATTTCTTTGCTTCGCTCTTGCATATATTTATCATCATTCATTTCTGGTTAATTCAATTCAAAAAGTTCGATTACGTAATAATCTTTGATTCGATATTAAGTACCATTCCTATCGTCTTATGGTGGATTATGTTTCGACTCCAAGAATCACTGTGTAATTTGTTGCAACAAATATTTCAATCACACTGTCAGAAAGCAGATGCCATAAAACCGCCAATTTTCTTTAACAAAGTATTCATGGTCGTGTACATTATTTATATCCCCATATTGGCAACAATCCGTTCATTTTGTGCCGAAAGGATTACACTGAGGATCGTGTTAGTGGAAAATTGGCAATTGATACAGCAAGGTTTACTGCACTCTTTAATTTGCCTCACTTACTGCATAATTTGCATGGAGATTTTGCGATCGTTAAAATCTTTCAAAGATACGGCACTGGAACTCGATAAGCAATTTTCTTCGAATGCATTGGAATATTTAGCTGAAGGAATTTTGCATTCTGAAAAATGTGTGGATTTTTTTCAAAACGTTTTTTCCCTCCCGTCCTTGTTTTTAGTGATAACCAATTTTTTTGCCATGGCTATAATCATACTCGATGTTGTAGTTGAGACCAACTTGCCATATTTACGAATTGTATGCCTCATTATGGATTTTGCTCAGCCGACATATTTCATATTTTTGATGGTTGAATATGCTGCAAAGATACCCATGGAAATAAAGGACATAAAAACTTTGATCCTGGATCTCACAGCTTCAAAGTATGATTGCATTCTTTCCAACCGCTGCCAGAAATTAGTGAAGGTTCTAATGAAGAGAAAAGTAACAGAGTTATCAGCGTATAGTGTATTTTCTTTCCAGCGCGGATTTTTGCTGCAAGTGATTGCAGCTGCAGTTGCTAATTCAATTATATTTCACCAAATAGGCAAATAAAGTTCAACGCAGCACTATATAATCCACACTGATATATCATGTATGAAAACATATATCTTTCACTATTAGAACATTTCAACTTTATTTGGGATATATTAATCTTTTTAAACATAGTATGGCTAACATTTATTAAAAAAAAGAGTAATAAATATGGATGGTTGACCGTCTAAAGATAAGCACAGAGGACGCTAGGGGTTAAAATTCGTCGTAAGATTTCCAAGTTACTACTTCCGATTGATGTTTAAGCCTAAGCTTGAAAAGCACGCATCCAATATTATGTATTATACTTGAAGTGTTTACAATGTAACGCTTTCTTTCAATTTAAATCTCAAAGAGACAAACAACAAATGAATTCGGAATCCAAATACGGATGGTTTAAACATTGTATGGCTAACATTTATTAAAAAAAGAGTAATAAATATGGGTGGTTGACCGTGTAAAGATAAGCACAGAGGACGCTAGGGGTTAAAATTCGTCGTAAGATTTCCAAGTTACTACTTCCGATTGATGTTTAAGCCTAAGCTTGAAAAGCACGCATCCAATATTATGTATTATACTTGAAGTGTTTACAATGTAACGCTTTCTTTCAATTTAAATCTCAAAGAGACAAAACAAATGAATTTGGAAGAGCATGAACTCCGCAAGCATGCTATGATGCAATCAGAAAAATTACAAATGGTGATATTTTGCACAACTATAGCCAAATAAGGAATAACATGGCAAATCTTAACACTTTATTTATGTTTTGATATTAATTATCTTACATTTTATTTATGTCCACAACCATTTAAGACTTGTACATGACAGGGAACTCTTATGAATGGTAAAATTGTGCGCAAATTTAAACACATAGCACAATAATAAAATTTCTTAGATTATTAAGCCTCTTCACACATCGCCTCGTAAGAATAACATAAGCGTAGGGACACATCGGAACCATCCATAATTAGCACCGCCTAAAAAGAGTCGGGTCTAAACAGATTGGATTTTTGAGCAAAATTTTTTTTTAGACATATGACAATTTTGCAGGTTGAACTGATGTTCTACCTCTGTTTAGAATGTTCATCTGTCAAAATTTAAAAATAAATAAATAAATTTTGCCTCTATAACTAAAAGAAGAAGGAACTCTCAAGAAACCGAGTCATTTGTTCAGGTTCAGTTTCGTCAGATTTCTCAAATCATGCTTGCTTCCCTAGTTGAAAAGATGGTCAAAAGATTGAACTTTAAGTACGATGGAATTAAAACTTTTAACATTCGATAAGGATTAATTGTTAAACTTGAACCAAGATTTACAACGCGGACTGCTCTGCAGAACTCAACACTCTAATTGCTGCAAAGTCAATTGAAGATCTAAAATTTAGAACTTTGAAAGAGCGAGATTTTGTTGACTGCATCGTTTTTTTTCTTCTTCTTCTTTAAATTCAATTTTGTTTGAAAATTATTTGTTTAAAGGCTCTTAAGTGCTTAAACAGAAAAGAAAAACTGCAAATACGCATTATTGAATTTCCACACAATGAATTGGGACATTACTAAAAACACTTGAAAGATTTGAATCATGTCTAAGGAACCCAAGTAGCACAATTCACAAAAACGATATCGTGAAAACTTAGCTTTGAACATTGCACAATATCGTAGCGAAACATTGTATTATATAAAAATGGACCCCTTTTATAACGTATATTCAATATCGCGAAACAATATTGTTCGATATTGTAAAAACGTTGGGGAATGTCGCTCGATATCTCTCAGCATTTCGGATATCTCTAAATTAATATTTTAAATTTATTTTCTGGAATTATAACAATTTGACGTCATTTTTTGTCTTTTAAATGATTAATTTAGATTAAAGAACACAATAAAGTTTAAAATGAAAAGTTTTACAAACAGACTTTTAATGTGAAATCGACGGGAACCGTACAATATCGTACACACAATGTCGATTTTCACCAATATTGACTATGTCGGTCGATGTAGACTAAAGCTGTTACAATATCCCTGTGCTACTTGAGAAGGCTAAGATGAAAAATTGTGTAAATAAAGAAATAATTTCTGTCACCTGGAGACGTCTGTTCAATTAGATGCTCTTCAACGATTGCAAATGTTTGAGCCTGGTCTGACTAATATAAAAAATAGTGTTGCCTATCGGAGATATTGCAGATTAAAGTGAACAACAAACAATTGTGACGAAGTCTGTAAGTGACTTGATGTTGAATTTAAATCCACATTCGACCCATAGGAGAGAAACCTTTTTTTCTCGACAGACACTGGAAAAAGTTCGAATGTTAAAAAAAAAGCTCTTTTTATTCACTTAATATTATTATTATTTTTTTTTTTGGTTGATGGCGGGCACTTGGGTCTATTTCCCATTGGCCTCAGAAATGTCAGAATCGCTACTCTCTTCTCGTTACCCAGTGAGCACCTATGGTTAAGCCAAGGCGGCGGGGTAGCGTCGCCCACGTCATACAACCACAAATCCGTTTATAGGGCGGATTACATTCACACAGAAGAAGGGACGTAGAATACAGAGGGAGAAAGAAACATCCAGAAAAATTCAATTCATCTTTACAACTTCCTTTTACTAAAGGAAAAAAAAACATAAACCTTTAAAACAAAACTGCATAATGTGTTTATAGTTATAATTAATGATTTAAAATACATAATTGATAGAAAAATAAATGCTTTGTGAAAATATATTGTATTTAATTAGATTTCAAATCAGGCACGAGCTTCTGTTGTACCCTAATACAGTATCTTAACTTAATCTAAGGATTAAAAATGTCTAAATGACTCAAAAAAAAAAAAAAAAAAAAAAAAAAAAAAAAAAAAAAAAAAAAAAAAAAAAAAANAAAAAAAAAAAACCGCTGAAGGGAAAAAATTATGAATTATTGAAATACGATCTGCTTCGAAATGACTTGCTGTTACTATGTAGGCAATTTTAATTTAGACATGACCAATTTTGACAAAAAAAAAAAAAAACTTTTGATAAAAAAAGGAAACAAGTAAATTAAAAAGCGAGTGTGTTATATCGCAATGAACAAAGTAATTAAAAAAATTAGCTTAATTTTTTTTGCATACAATAAATAATATGCAAGAACACTGAACAGATGAATTGAAAATATTGCATTAAAGTATTGTAAAAATTTAATTTATTGAAAAATTGGCATTCTTTAATTATTACAAAATATTAAAATATTACATTAATATGTAAGAATAAGCATGATTCTTATTTCTTTATTAAAAACACGTCCTTCCCCAATCTTTTTGTGATTAGTTGTGCTGTCTATACTATACATATAAAAAACTATGAGACTAACCCATTAATGCCTACTTTTTATATAACTATTGCAAAATATTAAAATATTTAATCATTACATTAACATGTACAAAATATGATTCCTACTCTTTCATGAAAGGCACGTCATTACAGTCACTTATGTTATTAGTTTTACTGTCTATATCACATATTTTAACCCTATTTCTGTCGGATTCCCTCCTCCAAATTTTTGACCCCCCCCCCCCCAAAAAAAAGCATTTTGTAGCGCTGAAAATTACTATGTGTTCTATAGTAAATTCGAAATTGCAAAATATTTTTGTCAGCAAGCAGTTTTTTGCTTGACCTATTGGTAGTTGACATATGTCCACTTATCTCCAGTTTTCCCTGCAATGCACCCAAGTTTTATCCAAAAAGTACACTGTGATAACATATTTATTAACTCTATTGCTTTAAGGTGTTTAAGATAAATATCTGCAAAAAATTATTATTAAAATTAGGTAGGCAAGTACTTTATTTACGAAGCACCAGAGCTACACAATAGGCTATTGGCGACGGTCTGGGAATCATCCCTAAGGATGATCTGAAGACATGCCATCGCAAATTTGATCCTCTGCACCCTTGCTTTGGTAGCCCGACGACCTACGCGCGAAGTCGAGCACTTTACGGTAGAAGAGTTTAACGAGGACCGATACCGCGCACCCTCGGTCCCTAAGTAGACTGATCAAAGTGGTCTCCCCATCCGCTTACTGACCGCAGTCAGTGATGCTAGACTTCGGTTTTCTACTGGGAATCGTGTCCTAATGATCTGATTTGTACTACATATATATTACATATTATAAATTGTGGATTTGACTCATTAATGTCTATCTTTTGTACAACTATTACAAAATATTAAATTGTTACATTAATATCTAAGTATCAACAATATTCTTACACTTTCATGAAAGGCACGTCATTCCACACGCTTTTGTGATTGGTTGTACTATATATATATATATTACATATTATAAATTGTAGACTTAACCCATTAGTGCCTATCTTTTGTAAACTATTTTTTTATTGTGAAAGGCACGTCATTCCACACGCTTTTGTGATTGGTTGTACTATATATATATTACATATTATAAATTGTAGACTTAACACATTAATGCCTATATTTTGTGAACTATTTTTTATTGTTGTATTGTTTACGTAAAACTATTACAAAATATTAAACTATTACATTAATATATAAGTATCAACAATATTCTTACTCTTTCATAAAAGGCACGTCATTCCACACGCATTTATAACTAGTTGTATTGTATTAACAAGATTCTTACTTTTTTTATGAAAGGCATGTCATTCTGCACACTTTTGTGATTCATTGTACTGTCTATATTACATATTATAAATCGTGGACTTAACCCATTGTATATCTATTACAAAATCTTTTGTATAACTATTGCAAAATATTTAATTACTACATTTATATATAAGTATAAACAATATTCTTAGACATTCATTTTGTGATTCATTGTAGTCTATATTACATATTATAAATTATGGACTCAACCCATTAATGCATATCTTTTGCATAACTATTACAAAATATTAAAATATTTAATTTTCACATTAATATATAAGCATCAACAATATTCTTACACTTTCATAAAACATTTATAATTAGAAGATGCATTGTATGAACAAGATTCTTACTTTTTTATGCATGTCATTCTGCACACTTCTCTGATTCATTGTACAGTCTATATTACATATTATAAATTGTGTAACTAGCCCATTAATACCCAAGTTTTGTAAGCTATTACAAAATATAAAAAATATTTAATTATTAAATTAAGTTGTAAGAATAAAGAAAAGTTTTAATCTTTTAAAAAAGCCATACATATTATAAATTTTATTAATTCCTTAATGCCCAAGTTATGTGAACTAAAATACAAAATACTAAAATATTTAATTATTATATTAACATGCAAGAATGAACAAAATTCTTACTTTTTTAATAAACAAAAGAATGTCATTATTCCACTTGCTTTTGAATTTTAATACATATATGTAAATTTTTTAATAAGGTTATTGATAAAGTTATTAAAAATAAATTGCTCTTTTATGAAAGGCACATAATTCCACACACTTCTATGATTAGCTGTACTGTCTGTAGTACACATTATGAACCATGGAACTAATCAATGCCCAAATTTGTGCGCTATTAAAAATTATAAAAAATATTTGATTATTACATTAATTATAAACAAAATTCTTACTGTTTAATAAAAGTCATACATATTATAAATTTTGGAAGTAACTGATTAATGCCTAATTTTTGTAAATTATAATAAAACATTGAAATAATTATACAAAAGTCATCCACTTTGAAACCAATTAATTTATTAATTAGTTTAAATCAACTATTGTTATACTTGTTATATTTTGTTTATTTATTGTCATTTATAGAACATCATTATTGAATTATGGTCATTACATAATATTCTCATTACTACACATTATAATTGATTATATCAATTTCTTACTCCCACAATTGAGTGTGAAAGTTAATAATTGATTGTGATTCCAGTAAACAATTGATTATGAGATAAATGTCGACATTTTGTTTCAATTATTGAGCAAATAATGAAGCAGATATGTGTTGGAAAAAAATATTCGCAAAATTTTAAAATATATCTTCTACAACGCCTTTAAAAATTGCACAGTTGCTTTTGAGAAAATATTTTTACGAGCTTCATATAGCTTTAAAAGTTTCTAAGTCATTAAAAATATTTGCTGGCTAAGTCTTAATAATGTTAAAAGAAAACAACTAGCAAAAAAAAAAGTCCACAATTATATTTATAAAATTATCATATGTAGAATGCATTTTAGAAAAGATGTCAACATACAGGATGGCTTTAATGTAGAGGTATTAAAAATATAACAGTAAGAAAACTGCTGAACCAAATTCGAACAAATATAAAATCAATAATATTTAGACTAAAAGAATTTATTTAAAAATAAAACAGTTTAAAAAAATATGGCACATTGGAAAGAAGCTTAGATATACAAGGTAATTCAACATGAATATAGCGATTAAAAACGGCTATAACTATTTAATGAAAAAGAATTTATCGATAAAATTTACACAGAACGTAGAAGGAACTTCAAAATTTTGTATGCATGCGTCACAGATTTTCTATTTGACTTTCCTTGGTCACACAGACAACATCTAGGCAGTAGTCCATTTCACATCATACATTCTGAAGCATTTGTGCTGTCACCGACACAAGCGCATTACATTCTTTGAGTTCTTCAATTGTTTTGGGTTAGAGCCGCGATGGATTACTAAGTTTTGAGGATTACTAAGTTTTGAGGATTACTAAGTTTTGACCACTCATTAACGTGTGATACTGACTGGTCAAAACTTAGGACTTCAACTACTATCTAACAACATTAGATAGTAGTTGAAGTTCGTTCTAACTTCTAATAACATTTCAGAGCTGAGGTAGCTCAGGGGATTGAGCATTTGCCTTCCAATGAGATGAACCAGGTTCGAATCGCAGTCTATACAAATTCCGCATCCAGCTTGCACCGACCACTGTGCTGACGTGAAATAGCCACAGTTGTAGACGGATCATGGGTTAGAGTCCCCTTGCCGTCAGGTAAACCGTGGGAGGTTCACGTGGTCCATGTAACGCAAATGTGATTTAGCTCCATCAAAAAGACCCCCACGAAGGCAAATTTCTCCCAATGCTCGATCCAGGAGTTCCCTTGTCTTCTGGATTGCTCTCAAGACTGCAAGGCTACGGAATTGAACATTAGTAGTCGTAAACCCATAAAATTAGGTGGACAGTTCAACGACGGTTATAAAATAAAGCTTCGAAACAAGTGATAAACCGATAGTGCAAACCCGGGTGACATCACTTCGCAATCAAGCTCCAATAATAATTCAATATGTATTGTTATAGATGTATGAGCCTTGGTGGAATACTATTTCTTTGCTACTCTCATTTAGTCTTGCACCATTTATCATTTATTTTGAAGTTNAGCAAAAATAGTCAAATATTTGGAAAATTTACATTGTTGTTATTTACCATTTTTTTAATTATTTTGTCGTGTCCGGAGCAGTTGGCATCTCTGGTAAACCCATAAAATGTCGGTGTCGGATGTTCAACGACGGTTATTAAAACGACAGTTAAATAAAATTGTTTTGAGCATGGGAAGCATGCTAAAAAAAAAATAGACTTTCACATAACTCTATAGATAGAAACCGCAGGTTACAGATGAAATCTTTTCTGCACTGTGATAACAGAATGACAATTGTTAAATTCTAACATACAGAATGCTTTGTGCATGGAACTCGCCATTTTCAATAAAGAACTCGCGCATGTGCAGGATTCTGCCTCACTGCACCTTAGATAAAAAAATTTTGAAGCTCCATCTACATTCAATGTTAATCTTATGGATAAATTATTTTTCATTAAACAGTTATAGCTGTTTGTAATAACATTACTCATTTTGAATTATTCGGTATTATGAAATAATTGTTCATATAAACAACAACTAAATAAAAGGATGCTTTTTCTAATAAAAAAAAGACACGAAACATTGCAATCAATTAATAGAGCAATATATCTCATTTGTTCTTAGTTCCAGCCTAACACAAAAGGGAGGAAAAAAAACATAACATGGTTCAATAAAAACTAGCGTAAAATAATGAAAACATTTAACTATTACAAATATATTTCAATAACAGAAATAAGCTCACATAAATAGTTTCAAAAGTTTAACATTTGTTCTTTTAAAAAATATGCCGTGTGATTTTGAGCGTTTTTTTAATTTTTATTGTTGCTGAAATTAGTAATCACAAAGAACTGTTCTCATAGTCTTATACAGTTCCTGGTTAAATTATAAGACGCACTATAAGATTCTATGTAAAATCTTAATTATCAGGTGATACTATACAGCTTTATTGTTTTTAGGTGGCTGAAATTGGTTTGCACTTGTTTATGTTCGTGTATCAATTGGCTAACATTAAAATGCAATACGTTAAAAATAATAACAAATAGGATGTAATCTCCTGAATAAAAACCTATTACATGTAGCAGGGGTCTGTTTAGAAGAAATTTGGGTCCGTTAACGGACCCTTCACAAAATATCTTTTCATAAAANCTAATTATTATAATATACTAATATAATAACTGATGTAATAAATATTCTATATTTATACAATATCTCGTTTAATTAATCCAATCGTCGAATTTATATGATATATTGCCTAATTTAACCCATTGGTACACGAACGAAAACAAGTGCAAACCGGTTTCAGTAGCGTGAAAACAACAAAGCTGTATAGTGTCACCTAATAATTAAGATTTTACATAGAATCTTATAGTGCGTCCAGTAATTTGGCAAGGGACTGTACATGTATGCTCATTTCCCTTATATTTATATGGTGGAAAGTAAGCATTGTAGTAAGCACTGAGTTATCTTTGTGCAAAATCTGAGGCTCTGTCCCTGAAACTGGCTGGAAATTTGCCCACCTCCAGGTTGATGAGTGCCAGATTGTCTGAGAACTGAAAGCGGTCAGCGTGCAATGCCACCAACATTCTGTTAATCGCAAAATTATGATCCTCTGACTCCTAATGGGCAGTTACAGGAATGCTTTACTTTAAGTACAAATAAATATAGTAAATATTAAAGAAATTGATCTACATTCTCATAAAAATTCTCTTATATTTAGAAAAATCTATATGCTCAGAAAACACTTTACATAAAAATTACTATATTAATACAAACATATTTAAAATCTCATAACAACATATCAAAAAATGAAAAAAAAATAGAGTCACATGCCTTCACGTAAATTCCCTAAAACATCAGTTGTATTCATTTATAGCTATTTAGATAAATAAAATCCAAATTCTTGTTCAATAAAAAATAGTTATTTTTATACCTTCTGTTCAAGAATCATTGCAATTACAGCTTCATCATCATAAAAAACACAATCTTTGAATTCAACTAACAAATTACTTTCTTACTTACATTATAGAACCTTTCCAAGTTTTACAAAACCATTTCTTTAGAAAAGTTGCCTTTGTTCAAATTCGGTATTTAACAATTATTCTTTATGGACTCTTTGCTACAAAATTGGCAAACAAAAATCTTAATTAGGCACAGATTCAAAAAACTCATTACATTTTTCTCAAGTTATACAGTAATTTTAATTTCTGAAACATCAGTGTTTATTTATCTATGTTATATCTCAGTTTTATCAATTTTATTTCTCTTCATCATCATCATAAAAAACATAATCTTTGAATTCAACTAACAAATTACTATCTTACTTACATCATAGAACCTTTCTAATTTTTCAGAAAAGTTACCTTTGTTCAAATTCGGTATTGAGCTAATAAGTATTATTCTTTAAGTACTTATTGCAACAAAATTGGCAAACAATAATCGTAATAAGGCACAGAAGGGAAAAACTCATCACATTTTCTCAAGTTATACGGATATTTTCATTTCAAAAACATCAGTTTTATCAATTTATGGCTTCCTGGATATAAGTTATCTCTTTTCCAGTTCTTCTTTAATAAAAGGAGTGAAATAATTTTCACATTTTGCAGCTTGAGACTCATTATATAGGCTGCTTATGTATTCTTCCCAATCCTTTAAATAAATATCTCGATCATCCTTGCAAAATGCAGAATCATGCTCCCTACAAGTAACACGATCTTCACAGTCAACTGCCACATAATTATTCTCATTTAAGGATTGAAAATGCTTTTGCTCAAACCTAAGAGTCTTTGTAGTTCTAACAGCACACTCATTTTCCAAGGCTGTCTGTACGATTTTCATTTTGCCCCAAAATTCCTTCTTCTTTTTCACCGAATCTAGATCCCTTCTGGATAGTTTAGGGTATAAATTCGTAAATGGAATTAAAGGCTTGACATCAAGCAAAAAGCACAAAAATGACTTCATTTGTTTTGGAAGCTGATAACATCTGCCGATATCACTCAGGCATTCCGGTACCTGCTTTGTGCCTGAATACGGAAAACGAACTATGCAAAATCTTTTTTTCAAAGCGTTCGGTGAATTGAATATCTGAAAGGAAATGTAGTTCTTGGCATTAGGGAGTTGGTGGCACCAGTGGGACATTTCTTGGACACGGATATCCACGTCTTCTTCAAAAGTTATGCACAATCCTTCAGACATGATAAAAATAATTATGTCAGACTCGTTGTACTTACTTCTTATCCAGTCTTTCGGATCTCTGGAAAATACATATTCGCCGCCTGATTTCTTTTTAATCCATTTTTGCGGATCTTCAATTTTCCCATAAATTGTTGAAACATTAATTTTATGGACAGTTGTTAGGTAAGAGCCAAAGGAAGAAATAAAATCGTCATGAACAGGGCAGTCTTGAGAATAAACAAGCAAAGCCTGTTTGTAAGGGATTTCTAAAAGACGAAAAAAAAAATTATGACTATGTTTTTTCTTTAAAAAAAGAAAGGAGTAGGAAAAAAGACAATGTGCAATGTTTGTATGTATTTAAGAGAATTAAAAAAATAGAATGTGCATAAAATTGTATGTACATTTGTATGAATGTATTTACATAAAATGTGTGTTTATATATAAGAACTTTTTGAGGTGAAGAAAAAAGGATTCTACCTTTTTGAAATAGGATTACAAGGGCAAAGGTTGTTTGAAACATGCATGTATGTGTGTACATAAGTTCATAAAATGTATGGTTTTATGTGCAAATTTACATACATGTGTATGTATAAACTTATGAGCGTACAAAAAATATACTGTACAGTGCATCAAAAAAAAGAATCACCCGAAATAATTTTTGATCTAATGATCGGATTTTCACATTCTAGAACTCAGTCTTAATGGCTCGAGGAGGGTAACCTCACATAAGTTAATTAAGTGCAGATGATACTTTAAGTTGCTAAATTTGATACAAAAACATACTTTCTCTGAATAAACATACCATTTTTTGATGGATTCAGATTTCTGATCTCTAAAATATAGAAGGTAGCCCCAATCTGTAAAATATGGTTACCACAGTTTGGTCAGGAGAGCACTCCAAAGTTTGGACCGCGTAATGTTAATTTTATTTTTTGCGTATTTTGCTATATCTCTGAACCTAAGCACTTAAGCGAAATTAAAAAAAATTTTACAAAATTTTAAAATTCGTTAAACCAAAGATAATTCCATGCAAAAAATAACTTTTAGAAAATATTTATTATTTTTTATTATTTTATTAACTTTGGAGTCAAAAATTTTTTGAATTGTAAGATATACAATTTTTAACATCATTTTAAAAGTATGTAATTTTACATGGCAAAATTTGAGCGAGATCGGATTTTGCTCAATATTGTATTTTGCCAAGAAAAATTACGTTTTTTAAAAAGATGCAAAAAATGGTACATCTTATTCAAAAAATTTTTATGCCATTCTTAAATAGAATAATAAAAAATAATAAATCATTACTAAAAGATATTTTTTGCATGGAATTATCCTTGGATAAATGAATTTTATAATTGTGTGAAAAATGTTTCAATCTGCTTAAGTTCTTGAGATAAAATGAAGTACACAAAAAGGTAAAATTAACATTAAGCGGTCCAAATTTCGGAGCACTCTCCTGACCAAACTATTGGGACCATATTTTCCAGATTGCGGCTACCCTCTATACTTTTGGAGGTCAGAAATCTGAATCCGTCAAAAAAATTGCATGTTTATTCAAAGAAAGTACGTTTTTGTGTCTGATTTTGTAACTTAAAATATCATTTGTTCTTATTAATTAGCATATTTGAGGTCATTCAGCTATTAAGATCAACTCCTAGAACGTGAAAATCCGATCATTAGATCAAAAGTTATTCAGAGTGGTCTGTTTTTCTTTTGTGCACTATACATTACTGCATACGTTTGCAAGCAATGTTTGTATGTACATTGCACGCATGTACATACAACCAATAAAAAGCATGTAAATAAAATATATATTTGTTTGTATATTTGCATGCATATACACACAATGTTTTTTTGTAAGTATGCATGTTCATACAATGTATATATGTACATATGTATAAACAAAAAATAAGAAACCGAACACCTTAATAACTTTCAATCTAAAATTTGAGCTAATGAAACAGTTGAATGGTCTTTAGAAGTGACTTTTTGTAAATTTTATTACTCTGAAACAATTTGGCTGATTTCAAATTTTGGATTTTGCCATTTTTCATACTCCCAAAAGTTTTCAATCCAAAGAGTTCTAACTCACATTGAACTATAAGCATAATTTAATAAAAAGTAAAAGTTAGTTTACCTTACATTCAATTTTTTTTGTCCATTTATTAAATACAGTGCAGAACCCATTATCCGGAAATCAGAAAACCGGAAAACCAAAAAATCGGAACGAAATTTGATAAATTTCTCGCCATTTAAAAAAAAAATTTTTTTTTTCCTTTATGATTTTTCTTTCTTTTTTTTAAGATGTTTGCCTTACCATCATTTTGGAAATAATCATTAGTGTATTACTTCATCGTTTTTTCTTATTTTTAAGATTATTTCCAATTTTTTTTTTTTTTAGTTGGGTTTAACAATAAAAAAAACGGCTTTTTGTAGCCATTCAGAAAACCAGAAAAATCAGTTATCCGGAATAGCGATGGTTCCCTACTGTATTAAAAAGTTTTATTTACTTGTTATTATCCTATAAAATAAGGCTTTTGATTATGGAGAAATTTCTTGATCCACTAAAATAATTCAGTAAAATAAGCAAAAATTGAAAGTTGCACAAAGGGGACCAAATTTCTTACCACTATCGTGACTAAAGTATAGAGATCATATTTTCCATACTGAGACTATCCCCCATATTTTCAGGGTCAAGAATCTGTATTCAATGGGGGGGAAAAAGAGAAGTTTATTCTTAGAAAATAGATTTTTCTATCTGATTTAATAACCTAAAATATTATCATCACAAATTAATTAACATATTTGAGGTTAATCCCTCAAACTACTGCATCTATGTACTTTTGTTGTTTCATTTTATATTTTGCCCACAGCACAATTCTTTATTTTACTTTATTTATGGCCAAAAGTTTTTTAAAGGCTCTTGTTCCTAAAATTAAGTCTAAAACGATAAACTGGAATAGTCTTATTAAAAAGGTATTTAAATTAGTCTTTTAAATATTGCAAAAGAAAATATTGATGAACAGTGCGCAAAATAAAAAATAAAACATGAATGACGTTTTATCTTAAGATCAGACTTACATTAAGATTCATTGTTAATGATTCAATAAGCATTAAATATGGTGATTCAGGACTCTCCTTTGTGAGAACGGGAGTTGGAATCCAGCCGGTCGAAGACTCCCTGTATAGTAAATGGTGACTGGTGCATGCTAAATCTTTTGGGTCACAAAGTCCTCCATGTTCTCATAACAAATTATACCTCTGGGGGTATTGGATTGTAGATTGATCGTTCTCTGGTTCAAGTCAAAATTACGATCTGTAGATTAATGAATGGCTGTATGAATGGGTTTGCCCTACAAAACAGGTGTGGCAGAAGTCGAATTCTTTGCCACAGATGGCGCCACTGGAAAACAAGAACAATTGCACCTCCAAAGTCTTAATGGTCTACGACAATAACAACATTTGATGCAGATGACCTTTTAAGTAAGTAATTTTTTTTTTCTCAACACATGTGAAAAGTGAAATTAATACTAAGGAGCCCAAATTTTCAACTGCTATTATGAAAAAATCTTGTAGATGCCTCCATAGGTTCTTGAACCATCAAGATTGCTGGGCATTATATGAAAATATACTCACTAGATCAAAAGTTATTAAGGTGTTCTGTTATTCACTTTGTGCACTACACATTCAAACTACTTTTATCCTAAATATGTAATACATTGTTTTTTACATGTATATAATTCAGTCTATTTTAAAGTAGCATGCAACTTACCTTTATTGTAATACATATGGCAGCATTTTAGAACTGAAACCATAAATAGGAGAAGCAAGAAAACACTAGACACTACTAGCATCAATGCTCTACCTGTAAAGTGAATGCGATTAACATTAACAAGTTATTTTTAAAACTAAAAAGAAAAGCTTACAATTTGATCAATAGTTTATTCTAAACAGTTACAAAAGTATGTTATTGAATGGTTGACTAAGAATTCCTAATTTTCTTTTAATGATAATGTGATCATAACTTCCTGAATCATCATTTGGAAACCACATCTCTGAAGTCTTAAGTGGGTGCCATACAGCGGAAGAAAATTTTCATTCAGAATTCTTTCTCAAACGCGATGAGCAACCATACTACCACATAACTAATTTAAAACTTAAAAGAAAGAAAAAGTAAGCTATAAAGTTTCAATAGTTGAAAAAAATACTTCAAAGTATTAAAATGAAAACTAATTATTAGAAGAGAACTCCTAAGTTATCCTCTCATAATTTATTTCCATTTGAATATTTTAAAATTTTCTTTTCAGTATTTCACAACTTCAGGCGAGTCTGAACTCACTTTTTCTACACCTTAAATTTTAAATTAAAAATTAAAGAGAATTTCCTTTCACGGTATGGCGTCCTCTTAAGAAGAAAGACATTGTTAATCTATATTTGAACAGAAATAGTTCTGCTCCAAACATAAATTGGTCTGAAGGTATGTCAAAACCTATGAGCAGTTTCTGCAGGAGGGAATTTGCGTAAATAAATTAGTATTTGCATTTAAGTTCCGATTTTAAAAAAAGGAAAAAAAAATTTGACAGACAAATCCTATAAACGATCATTTAAGGTTCTTGGCAATTTCAGAATCCTCCCCAACAAATCAACAAAATCAAGAGCCCTCTCCCAAGCACATGTAAGAATGTCGTAACACCCCTAGGTTTTTCCTTTAACTTTGACACTAGAGTGCTCTAATTTTAGACTAAAATTTAAATAGTTATGATTTCAATTGCAAAATTTATGTTTCAATTCTTTTCATACAATTTTGAGCAAAATATTCTTCAGGAATTATTTGTGTTTTCCTTTTGTGAGGAAAACTCTTGACCTTTGAACTCATGAAAGAAATTTTCCCCCAACTCCGGAAATTTATTCCACAAATTTAATTCTTATATCAAATGTTTCCAAGTGTAACTTCTCCGAAATTTTTTTGTTCCCTTTTTTCTTTTAAATTTTTAAAACACTTTCAAAATAATGTGATTATAATGCCTTCTTAAAGCATTAATTATACTACTCCTCTCTAGTCAGCAAAAATAAGCAAATCTCCAACCTCCTCTTTCCCTACTAGGTAATTATGCAATATTTGAACAGAGCCCAATTAAGTCAAAATAATTGGATATGTTGTGCATAAACACATTAACTTCATAGTTGAAATAAAAAAAAAGTTTTAAAGACTACATTTGTTAAAACAAGAGAAAAGTTAACTAAAAACATTAAGTTAAAACTAATTTAATGTTTATTGCTGTGAATAAAATTACATAAATCCTTAGTGACAAATTTTGAGACACCTGTGCCTAAGCTAGTAAATGCACTTAGGTTTGGATAATTTTCCGTTTAGACCATTTTGGAGAATAAAACTCAAAGGTTCTGTCACAATTCAGCTTTAGATGTCCAACCAAACTGAAGTTTGGTAAGTGTACAAATATGATTCAGATGCTGATAGATAATTAGAAAAATATGTGCTAACCTATATTATATGGAGCAGAAACATAGAATGCCTGGGTAGCAGAAACTGAACAGGAAGAACTTTTGGAATCAACAGGCTTTACTGAAACATAATAAAAACCCTCCTCAACAGAAGAGAATTCCATAGAAATCATCTCTTCTACTTCTGGTTGAGCTATTTTATTAATAGTTTTCATAGAAGATGCATGAACTAATACCACTAAATATGAAGAAACATTAAAACGATGTGGAGCGGTTGAAAATTTGATCTGCACAAGTCCTACAGTCAGAGCATTTTTAAACACCATGATCAATGGCTGCCACTTGCATAACGAATCTGGAAGGAAAAAAAATCTTTATAAAAACAATAGTAGAGGATTGGCAAGTTTTTGCAGTGTTATTATTCATATTTGAAATTGAGCATTGTAGTGTTTAAGGTCAAATATTAAATACTAATTATAGTAAACAGTTTACCATACACTGAAAAGAAAATATCTTAAAACCATTTTATTAGTTAAATATACATTAAATATTAGCTTTTACATTCTAAGGAAAGATATGTTGTTAGCTCAATGGTTCTAAAGTTGCTTTAAATAAGATCTTTTAAATTTTTAGACATTCGAAAAATTGCTTTAAATGAGACATTCTTAGAAGATAAAATTTATTTATATTTAGTACTTAGCAGAATATGCTTACAGCAGTACTCGTGGCCTGAAGGAAATTTCACTGTAAAAGCGAGCGGCAGTCAACGTGTTAAACAGGGATGCCAACTTTCTATGCTT
Source organism: Parasteatoda tepidariorum (assembly GCF_043381705.1). Lineage (NCBI taxonomy): Eukaryota > Metazoa > Arthropoda > Arachnida > Araneae > Theridiidae > Parasteatoda > Parasteatoda tepidariorum. The sequence goes on from NC_092208.1 coordinate 12,398,275, forward strand.
TTTTGTAAAAATTTAGTGATAGCTAAGTTACTGTTTTAGTGTATTATTTTTTATTCATTTACATTTATTTTCCACACCACATTGATCCAGGTTTTCTGTGGTGAGGTTTTTGATTGACACTTTCATACACTATGGACCGACGGTACGCCGAAATGAATTGTGAAAAAGTTGAATAGAACAATGTAAAGCACGCTTTTGCATAATATGTGGCAAAAATCGACAAGCTACAGAAAAAAAATCTCATTTTTGAAAACGGAAAAGTAAGCACTTCTTAAGAACACCCAATGAAAAAAGCACCTTTTAGGGCTTTTAAATAACGAAAATAAGCACCTTTAAGCACTTTTTAAAAACGCTACGCACCATGAAGTACATTACACAAGTTGTGAAAATTTAGAGTATATAACATGAATATATATGGGATTCAGAATTAGCTGCTGTTAACCTTGATGTTCTTGTCATTTGAAAAATGAGCAATTAAAAATGTACGTCAAGTTACATTTCTACATATTAAACAAAGTATAAAATGTTATACACAAATAAAATAAACAAAATAGAAATATGTGCAGATTAAAAAAAAAAACACTTACTATGCCTTAAAAGAGGAGGAATAAACACATAGTAGCTTAAACTTCTTTTCATTGGTAGAGATGTGAAAGTCATTGTTACATTTTGAATCATTCTTTCAGTCATATAATAAAAACAGTCATAAAATAATTCCATCTGAAAAATTACAGTAAATAAGTCCTTTAATAATACTAAAATAAAGAAGCAATAAATTCAATATTTTGTTGATTTATAAACTTGAAAGTGAGACAGGAATGTTATTTAAAAATTACCTAAAACAACAAGTAATCTAATAAATAAATAAGTAATGCTATAGTTCATTAATTAATAAATTGAAATTATGAAAAGATTATAGAATCAAGTTTTGACAAACCGAGTTCTGCTTAATCCAAGGGGTAAACTCATACAGAAGTTCAATTAGTTTCAATCCGAGTACTCATCAACAGCGATAATGTAAATTGTATTTATCTTAAATTATTGCATTTTTAATTTCAGTTCACAAAGATATTTAAATAAATCTGTGTATGCAAATAAATATACCAAATAAGATAGTCAAAAATTTCTTACAGGATAAATAACTCCTTTAGGGTTTAGGTCTTTAAAATCCATAAGTCTGCAAAAACTTTTTTTCCTAGAATTCTCTTTGATTGAGATTGCCAGACCTTTAACATCTATCAAAAAGAAATATTGAAAATTATAACAAAAATATGTATACAACTTTACCTTTCAATGCAATAATTCAGCTCACAGTATTATTATTAATAATATTATAAAGTAAATTCCAAAAACAGACCATTATTGGTCAAGAGGATAAACAGAGGTTAAGGTTCCATGATTTCATGACCAACATTATGATGGTGGCAATGTGATCAGCATTGTGTGATGACCACGTCTACTACCCAGACAAGTTGGAACACGCCAATCAGAAGCCTCAGGGAAATTCCCGCCACCATCGGGGCTAGAATTCTAATGCTATATAATGACTAAGTGCCTACATAATCATAAAATTAAGTAAGACTTCTCTCTAAATAAAGATGAATTTGATTATTCAATGATTTTTATTTAGAGAATTATACAGAAAACTATAAATTTAATTGAATCAGTTTATATTTGATGTCCTTAAGTATAGTATATAAAAATGCAAAGTATAAACATTTAAATTAAATTTTATTACTAAGCTTAAAAATATGAATTTTTGGGGTTTTATTTTACACATTTTAAAATAAGAATCTTTTAATTTCAAAACAGTTCAACTTATTTTTAAAGATACAAAGCAATACAGAAATATTAATGATTTGTTCATTCTTAAATGCATATATTAAAGAAAGCTTAAGACAATATTTTGATTTTTTAAGCCATTATATTTAATATGGAACCAAAATAATAATAATAAAAAATAAAAAAACAATTATTTTAGTAATCTTAGAAATATTTGCATTGTTATACAGAAAAAGTTGATGCTCGATTTAAGAGCCCCTGTTGTTAACATGAAAATGGATGAGGATGAAATAATTTGAGGTTGTTAACGATTATATAAAAATACCATATATATTTATAACTTAAAATGGTGTAAATTAACTGTAACAAAGCAATGCGTTACTTTAGTAAGAATAAGCTAACTAATAGGATAATTGAATTAAAAATAACATGCTTGCAAGTACCAATTTTGATAAATATTTTGAAGAAAAAAAAACTTTTTCGAAAAATATACATCCAGATGATTGCAAAGATCACATGTTTAACTCAAAAATAAACCACACCCTGAAACTAACGTTACAAAAAAAAGGGTGAGATAAATTTTCAGTAATAACATAAATGCACCCTTTACATAATGAGCCCTTTCTAACAGAATTAGATAGATAGTGAATACATATTCCGAAACTAAATAAAATACAAGACTTCATTCAGAGTTTTCCTTGACGATGCTTTTTTGTGAACAAGGCTTTTCATCTATGGTGACAAAATACTATGGTGATAAAAAAAACTAAATACAGGTGTCCATTATCCTTTGAAAACAACTTATTTTCATCTTTCTAATGTGGAGCATTGTATAAACAGATCTTTAAAAGTTTGTTTGGAAAACAAACGCAACCATCCCTTTAATTATGTAGACACAAACTCTTTATTTTGCAGCTCCCTGATTGAGAAATGCTGATATAGACTCTCAACACCATTTGAAGGAAGATAAAGTTTTTGTCACCAAAACGATCATCAAGTTGGCGACAGTCCCATAGTCAATAGTCTTACTTCTGTCTGCAAACTATTATAAGCTGTTAAAATACGGAAGAAAGCTAAGCTTAACCATGTACTTTGGAAAAATAGTGCATAGTAAACAATCAATAATTACAAATTTGTTTATTTCAGCAAAAAAGATAACACAAAGAACAGTGTTAACAAAGGTAAGTTATCGATACTTCACTAGCTGTGTGACCACTCATCAAGGCCACATAGGAGAAGAATCTATGGGATTGTGTCACTCTTTCTTATTTAAAAATGAATTTAGATGTTTCCAATTTAATGTGTGAAAACATCAAAAGAAATAATGGATAAAAAAATTTCTTAGAAACTTTTCTTAAATTAAATGACTAAATTTAAATCATGTTATAAGAATATTGCTGACATAAGGATGAGAGTCCAAATAAAATTGAATATGTAGAATAGCAAATCGCAATAACAAAAGGTTGGCTGCTTTAAGGAGGAGTCGTACTAAAGAGCGTAAACAGAATCTTCATAAAACTAAACTTAAAAAAAAGATAGCAAAACAAAAATATTAAAAGTTTTCACATTTTTTATTCAAAAAATTAAATCTGTTTGGCCACCCAACTTACTGATGTGGCTTATGTTATCACTAGCAGTGTGAAAATTTTATCGTTCCAAAAGTTATCCTCTTTTTCAAGTAAAAAAAGTCACTTGATTTTTTTTATAAAAAAAAGTAAAGAAAGACATTCTTTTAAAATTTGATTTAAATAAGTAAATTAAAAAATACCTATATAAACATCTAATGCATACTTACCATCTAGTATTTTAAATGTTATATTAATAGCAGAAGAAGCACTGAGAGGATATTTGATTGATTCATTATAACGAAGTTCACGCTCCTTAAATATTTCATCTCCTGAAGACAAATATAACAAAGAAGCATATGGCAACACTTGGACTGAAAACCTTGCCTCTGTTTGCGTTTCATAATCCACACTGCTACTCTGAAGTTCTGATGTTTTCTTATCACATACTAAAAAAATATTAAGGTTGTATGAGAATATAGCACATAATATATGTTTTAAAACCATAACAGGAATATTTTAAAAGCATATATATTTATAACATTACCATTCCTTGAGAAAACTGTGCAACTTTTTTCATCAACAGGGAACTAAAAAAATTTACTTTATTAAAATATTATGGTAATTCAGAAATAAAAAATATCTTATAAACAAATTTTTATTTGCAGAAAAATATAGTAAAACAAGTAAAAAGTAAATTAACTTTAGACATAAAAATATGTAAAAATAAAATTAGTATCAAATAAATAGTTTTAACTAAACAGCTTTCAACACATAAAAATTCTAAATAAAAAGTAAAATAGGGTTTAACAGTAAATACAGGTTGTGACTATAAAGTAATGATACTAATGCTCCCACAGAAGAACTATCCATGCGCCAAACAGGAATGACAGTGGTAAAGGAAGTGTGAACTTTCCCTTTCAAATGTGATCCTACCTACATTCCCCTGTGGCAGAATTTTTTCGAGTTATCTGCGACAAAACTCTCCAGCACTAATATCTTTCTGCAAGATACTTTTAATAATAACAAACATATATGCTACTAATTTAAAATAACAAAAGCGCTATGTTTACAAAAAAAAAAACTATACTATAATTTTTTTTATTTGAACATTTAATAATTTCTTATTCTAATATTATACGTGATATTCTTCCATTTTGTTGAGGGGGAGAGGAGATCATCACAATAAAAAATAATTAAAAATCAGGAAATCAGTAGTATACTAATTACTGAAAAAAAGATCGACGATTAAAGAGCGCAAATCGGACTCTCCAGAAGCGTGTTTTGTTTTGAGTTGTTGTTATAATAAATAGTATTGTTTTGTTTGTTGTAATAAATGGAATCATGAAAAAATATTGGAATTAAAAAACTATGGAGAAATCAATAGTAATAACTGCCAAAAATTCAATGGAATTATTGCCTTAAGAGTAGGCAATATATGTTTATCATGTAAATAAGTTTCTAGTGGTAATAGCATTTTCAAACTTCACTCACCTTCATAGAACTGGCATTGAAAAAGAAAAAAGACAATGTTTCTTGGCTCGTACCCCCAAAACATCACTGGTACCAGAGCACCCGCCCAGGAGGTGCACTCAACATTAGGTGCAATCGCAAGGATCAGACGGCACTTACCAGCAGCCACCTTAAGTCTCTTTCTTTCGAGGGTAGCGTTAAAATCTTTCCGAACGGCCCCAGGTGCCACAACATGCAGGCTTCTCCTCAACATATCCTTGACTGGACAAGAGGGACATTCTAGAAAATCCACTTTTGGTGGCCGACTTCCTCCGGGTCATGAATTTCATTGACATTGTTTAGCCCTGCTAACTTTGGGGATTAGGAAGAAGAAGCATTTTCAAGATGGCCAAGAAGACGGTGAAAATGATTCATGCCCAGGGTGCCCATCCACATTGAGAAACAGATAAAAGAATTGAAAAAAGTCGGTTTGCTGATTTATTCCGACTAATGGTTAAATATTCATGAGATTTCTGAAACTGTAGAAATTGACAAAAGATGTGTAAGATCTGAATTGTAGAAGAAGTGATGAGTCTTTACATCACAATGTTAATTATTCAGGGTTGGGTTTTTGCCGTCAAAAACTGGTTTTTGACATGACAGTGGTAAAAACCGTGTTTTTACCGGTAAAAACCGTCAAAAACCTACTGTTTTCTTTAATTTATGGCATATAGCGGACAATATGTTATTTTCACTTAATTGCCTTTATAAATGAATGTTGTAAATGATTGCTAATGATTTTGCAACTATATACATGTATTCTTATAGAAGGATATACATTCATACAGAAATATTGTAATATACTTATTGAAAATAGTGATACTTAACTTTTATCATTATAGCTTGATTTGCAAAGGATTCAAAATTTTGCACTTCTTAATTGTTAGAAATAAACAAACAAACAAAAAAGCTTGGAACTATTAATAAATTCAAGAACTAAAAAGAAGAATTTAAAATTTGGCATTTCTTAAATATTAGAAATAAGCTAAACAAAACTTTCAAAACTTGTAACTACTAACAAACTCTAAGTCAAGAATGACTTGACATTCTTCAGTAATGTAATATGCCAAACAAAATGATGCTTGGAAATGTTGAAAATTTTGTTTAGTATCCTAATATTTTACTTCAAATAGTATGTTTTGATATAATCATGTTGGGAAAATGCAAGAATCTGTTCTTAAATATCTTTTAACAACTTTTTTTCTAATTTTATTGCCCAAAAATGAATTAATTTTAAATTATAAGCAGTTAAACTCAAATAAAAATACAGTTTTACCAAAACTATGGGTTTTTGACAGAGGGGTTTTTGACATGACGGTAAAAACCATGGTATAAACCGGTAAAAACCGTCATGTGTCAAAAACTTGCCAACCCTGTAATTATTTCTATCAAATTACATAATTCAGCTATTTAAATCACTTTATTTTCAAACCTAATATATAACTTACAAATATATTAATCATCAGAATTAAAGTTTTCCTTCCCAGTCAGGAAATCATTTTAATGATCGACTTAAAAAAAAAATTCTAAATTAATAATAAGCTCTTGTGTTTGATAAATTTTATTTAGAATGAAAGGAAGTAAAAACAAAACAAATTTTCCTTCCAAAACATATAAAAAGAATGTTATTTTCTAATCATAATTTCAGTAAATTTTAAAATCGGCATTTAAAAAGTCAAATGTAATCCAATAGGTTGCATCAAAAACGACAAAAATTTAGCAAAAATTCTCTTCTTTTTTCGCATACAGTAGAAACGCGTAAAAAATTGAAACAGCATTAAGAAATAAATTTAATCTATTGATACAACAAACAAGTATACCATAAGAAAAGAGCAATCTTCCACTTCTTTACTTCTATTTTCATAGTCTTTTCTATTCTTATATTCCTCGATATAGCACATTTTAGATGGATGATAAGCAGCATCAACAAAAACCAACATTAAAAATCCTAGAAATAGCTGTATTGTTTTCATAATAAAGAAGAAATATTTTAATCTAACAAGATTTTTCATACGATGAAAAGAAACTAGACGTTTTCCTACGTTTGTGGTTTAATTGTTCTACCAAACTGTTTTAAATAGCACAAAAGTGAAACACAAAAGGTAGAAAAAATTGTTTTCTCATTTCAATTATAAACATACAAATTTCAAAGTCCGGTTTCATCCGTACCCTTGACCAAACCAATATTCAAGGGTCGTTGACAACATTTAGAGAACTTTTATTTTTAGCTTAATTTAAACTTCGATTTCATTAACTATAATATGAGTGAAAAATAAGAATTTCATGTTTGAAGGCCATAACAATTACGCAATTTACTGTATGTTGGTAATAATGATAAATTTTGAGCTTTATGCTTTTAAAAGTTTCAGCTTGTTGCTTGCAAAAAAGAAATTAAAACTGGAAACAGGTGGAGTTAGAGGCAGAACCAATCATGGAGGATCAGGGCCGCCTCGAAAGAAGGAGGAGTTACACTCTCATGGCGGCCCTGGGAGGATTCGCGATCGTAACGCTCGAATCCGCCATCTGGCGAAAGACCGGTTCCATGGTTGTATGTCAAGGCTTGACCCATCCATCTCTTCTTTTTCGCAGATGTATAGGAATGTATTTACTTTACTATGTTTTCCCCTTTCTTAATATTTTCTAAAATTTCCACGACGCTTTCGTTCGGAACTATGTTCAATGTAGTTTCAGTTCCATATAGTTTCCCAACTTAGAAATTTTTAATCTATTTTAAAATCAAGACAGAAACTAACGTACTTCCTTCTCCTATGACTCTCGAAACGCTAATAGTAAAGGCATGCGGAGAGGCAAAGAATTCTGCTCTACGCCACCTGTAATCCATTTCGATCGCCAATAGAGTGTTGGCTTCGTTATCATTTCATTCCAAAAACTAGGCTTTTGTTAATTTTCATTTTCTGCAAATTCAGCAACTGTTGCAGTTTTCACAATTTCGTCAGCTTGTTCATTGACTATTTCTAATATCTTAAGTTTAATTTATGTTTGACGAATTGATATGGATATTATAAAACTTGAAAAGTCTTATAAATGGCAATATCTGACGAATCCTTCTTCCTCACAGTAAACCTCATTTCAAAGTTGATCCTACCTCCCGCTACAACTACCCAGACTTCTAGTAGATAGACAAGTAAAGGTGTTACCGGTAACACATTTACTTCCCAAACGAATAAATGGAAGCACTGCCAGAGGAAGACGCTGTCGCTTCCCGGGTGACATTAAAAACATTGCCCTTAACTCAATTTCGTAAAAATAATTTTTTTTTTAAAAAATAAGCATTATAAAAAAAAATTTAAAGTCAATTCCTAACAAAGAGAAATCTTATTTCAGTAATTTTTTATTAACTAATTACAATTAATACAAATATGTAAATTCATATGACAGAATCACAATATTAAGTGGTAAAATAGAAAGCGAATTTTCTTGCAATTTTCAATTCTTCTTTCTTTATATGAAGGTGGACAATTATTTTTGATTGTTTCCATTTATTCACTTTCTATTTTTTTTTCGTTTCTAATTTATGAAGCTGATGGTGGTCTATAATTTCTTATTCTATCCATCTCTTGTAATGCTTAATTATCGCAAGGAACCTTTCCAGTGAGTTTCGAGCAGTCCAGTTCTTTAATCAATAGTCCCTCTAATGATTTCGCACGACTCAAGGCGACGTATGCTTGACCTGCTGCAAAGAGATTTCGTCCTCGATATCTCATTACTGCATAATCCACAGTGCTACCTTGCATCTTAAGTATTGTTGATGCCCATGATAGTATTAATAGTAACATTCTTCATTCAATAGTGCTGCAGCTGCTTCTGGCGGGGAATTGCACTGATATTGACCAGATTCTGTGAGCACCATTATTGCCAAAGTTCAATGTGACTGATGGAATGTCTTGTTCGGTGAAAATTAGTTCAATGACTTAACATCACTTTAGCTCCGACAAATATCTGTAATTCTGCAGGAGGACCACCAGTTTTATTGATGTCAGTTGGTATTATTTTACTCATATTTATCATTATTTTACTCATTACTCATCACTCGTATAATATGTAATCTTCGATGTTACGTGTGCGTGTAGTAACTACAAACTGGTTTTGCACTTTTGATTCTCGATATTGCAATTCCCTTTCTTCTGAAGTGTTGTAATACAGCATCATTATGTTTGTTACCTGGTCGTTGGTTGGGCCAATAACTAGTGCCTTTTCAATTGAGAACTCACATTTCCAATCATCATTGTTGCACACTTTATTCAATAGCCCTCGCATATGTCTCTGTTCTATCTCTCCGACTCTTAATGCATTTAATACTTCAACAAATCACCTTGCTGTCGCATATTGTCTCGAAGCTCTACCAACGTAACCAGTTGCCACAGATGTATTTCTAGAGCCATGTACTGCGGTTGATTGAAGACTTGTGATCCTCTGATTGGTAGTAGTTGCATCAAATCACCAAATACTATCAAATTGATGTCACCGAATAACACGATGTCTGTCTTCTATTGCTACAATCGATTTTCTATCATGCATAATGTCTCATATGGGGCCATTGACATTTCATTAATGAAGAGGAACTCGTTATCTTCCCACTGTTCACGCATGACTTTCAGCTAATTTTCTGTTAGCTTCTGCATTGACGCTATTGATGGTAATCTCAGTGTGATGTGTAATGTTTGTTGCCTCCTACCAAGCGAGCTGCGACATCCGTTAAAGCCCACACCTTTACAGCTGGCTTGCCCTTAGCATATAATTTATCTATTTGATTCCTCGGAAGCTAGAAGCTTGGGTGCAGCATTCCATGCTGCTTCAACATTATGCCACAATTCATCGACCGTAGCGACTGACGAGTGATGGCGTGCCAGTCGTTCGGCAACCATTGACCAGCCGTTTTCAGTTGGTGAGAGATCAGGAGAACGAGCTGGCCAGGACAACAGGCCAACATGTTCTGCGTCAAGGAAGGACAGGACAGTGCGGGCAACATGCGGTCCAATATGCCTTCGACGACGAATGATCCTTATTGCTGTTTGTTGATCTGATTTTTACAGTGATGACATAGTAAAAGCATTGGCTTGTTTCTTAATTCATCCGGTAAATCCTTCGTTTCTGTCAAATAGCATTATTAATTAAATTTAATTAATTAATTAATGTTTGAAAAAATTATATTAACATCAAGTGCCGTCTAATACAAGTTTAAAAAATGTATTTGAACTTGAGTGGATGAATAAAAGGTATTTTATTAACAATTGAAAATTTGAAGAAGATATATAAATATATATCGGGAGTATGAACGTGAACTAATAGTAGGAATTGAAAAAACAACAAAGCAAATCAAATTAATTTTCAATATAGTAATTGAGACGTTTCTTTAAAACTAAAGAGGCAAAATTCCACAAACGCAAACCAAATAATGAGCAATTTGAAATACAGCGAAACAATTATTTTTTTAGCATACTCTTAGCATAATAATATATCATACTTAGTACCGTAGGAAGTATTTTGGAGTATTTATCTCTGCCAATTCTATGCAGCCATACTTTCCTTCGTTCTTTATTGTGATCTCCAACAGGCAATATAATTTAAAGCCTAATTGAAACCTAATGTAACCTAATTGAACGATATAATTTAAAGCCTAATTTTGTCCTATTAGAACACCCCAATTGCGCAACAACTTGTCATTATTAATTTAAAAATGTGAAACAAATAAAGTTTTAGAAAAAAAAGCAAAATAAAAATAACAGATTGAATGTGACGATATTTCAGCTCTTTAACTAGTCAACAAAATGGCGACTGTTTACCCATGTGATCGGCGCTAGCCAATCTAAACCGAATGACGCACTTAGGTTGCAAGGAAAAAAGTGACGCTACTTAAACTAGATAATCAAGGGCTTTTGCCAAAATGACCCCCAGATGTCGTTCTAGTGTTAATTTATTTCCATTTCATTGTTTTTCCAAGATTTTTTTATCAGAGCTTTTTTTTTTTCAATTGCTGCTTTTGAGTTTTTGCCTAAGTTCTGAAATTTAGTTCTTGTTTAATGAATTAGGTTGGAAATAATCCCCCTCTCCAATTAGGAACTCCTGATTTAAAAGTTTGGCATGCTTTGAAAAAATAGCAGTTAAAAAATACAGTGGAACCTGTAAAAGTGACCACCTGAGTAAAGTGAGAGCCTGAGTAAGGTGACCATTTTCTGCAAGTTTTATTTAAAGAGTCCTTTTTAAAGACTCTTCATAAAGTGACCACCTCTATATAGTGACCATTTGACTTGGTCCCGAGGGTGGTCAATTTAGACAGGCTCCACTACTTGCTTTTATGTTATGTTATTTTATTTTATAACCGTCGTTGAACAACTGACCCAATTTTTGAATTTAACACTACCAATTTTCAACACGGCAGCCTTGTAATTTCGAACTCAATCCAGAAGACAAGGGAACTCCTGGGTCAAACATTGGATTGAATTTGGAGGACTTGTTAAGGGAATTATCCCGTATTTGCATTATATAGAGAGGAAAACGACGAAAGCCTCCCATGGTTATCCTGGCGGCAAGGGGACCTTCATCCATGATCCATCTAATCTACCACTGATAATATTTTGAGTCAGCCAGGTGCGGAATTCGCATCGACTAGCCATCACTGGGATTCGTATTGAAAAGATTTTCTGAAATATTACTTTCATGCTATTCAGAAAGCGAAATTCTTGCAAATAATACGTGATGTTTTTTAATCACAACCTTCAATATATATGTTTTAGAACCCTTTAAGAATGTAGTAAAAAATATTACATTTTATGAAACACAAATAAATATTCAAGCTAAAAAAGAACAAATAAACGCTTTTGAACTCTATCCAGTCTCTAGGGAAGAATGTGGGCTGAAAAACATCAAAACCAGTTTAATTGTCGGAGGTGCTGGATGGGAGTTACAACAGAATTATACCCTATTTCCATTAGCAAGAGAAAAAAGCTTAAACGTTCGAAAAATCAGCTTAAGGAAGCTTAAGTGAAAAAAAGGAGTTAAGAAAGTTTAAACCTGCTAGTGGAATGAGGGCATAAGAAACACTTTTAAGTTTCAACCGACAATAGTACAGGTTTTACAACCGTCTTCCTGATATTTCAATATTGTTATTATTTTCCTAACTGAAATCAAAATTTGCGCCTTTCACATGCAATTAATTTTTTACTTTGTTTTTGACAAGGATTTAAAGATATATTTCAAGAGCGGTGATTACGAAACACCATCAATATGTATGATAATTTTAGTTTATTTTATAACAGTCGTTCTTGGGTTTACGACTATTAATGTTCAACTCCGTAGCCTTGTAATTTTGAACTCAGAAAAAAAGGAAACTCATGGATCAGTACCCACAGAGGTATGATTTGTTATGGGAACATGGAGGACTTCGTGACTCGACAGATTTAGCGTGCATGAGTCAGCATTTGCTTCACGGGGAATCTTCGGTCGACGGGGATCGAACCTACTATCTCTTGGACATGGATCCAGTGCCCTACCAACCAGGCTTCCTATGCATGATATTTCTTTTATTTAACAGTAGTTTTTTGAGCCGCGATGGCTCAGGGGATAGAGCGTTCGCCTTCCAATGAGGCGAACCGGGTTCGAATCCCAGTCGAAACGATTTCCAAATCCGGCTTGCACCGACCACAGTGCTGATGTGAAATATCCTCAGTGGTAGACGGATCACGGGTTAGAGTCCCCTTGCCATCTGGCTAACCGTGGGATATTCTCGTGGTCTTCCTCTTCATGTAACGCAAATACGGATTAGTTCCATCAAAAAGTTCTCCACGAAGGCAAATTTCTCCTAATACTCGCTCCAAGAGTTCCCTTGTCTTCTGGATAGGGTTCAAAATTACAAGGTTAGGGAGTTGAACATTAGTAGTCGTAAACCCAAAATTTGGTCGACTGTTCAACGACGGATATAAAATAAAAAACATAACCGTCGTTGTAAAGCCGGCACAAATTTTGGGTTTACGACTACTAATATTCAACAGCGTAGCCTTGCAATTTTGATCCCAATCCAGAAGACAAAGGAACTCCTGGATCAAGCATTTGGAGAAATTTTCCTTCGTGGAGGACTTTTTGATGGAACTAACCTGCATTTGCGTTTCATGAAGAGGAAGACCACGAGAACCTCCCACGGTTAGCCTGACGGCAAGGGGACTCTAACCCATAATCCGTCTACCACTGAGGATATTTTACGTCAGAACTGTGGTCGGTGCAGGCTGGGTGCGGAATTCATATCGATCATCCATTGCTGCGATTCGAACCTGGTTCACCTCATTCGACGGTGAATGCTCTATCCCCTGAAGTACCAGAGCTCCATCATGCAATATTGCTCAACATTATTCATGGATGTATAAATTGGTTGTTACAGTCTAGGAACAACTTTCTTAACTACATTTCCTCTGATAACACAGCCGACTATTTCTGTATATATATAATATTCTTATGTTCTTTATTGTTTTTGCAAAATTGTTGCTATTTATTTAATTATTTTTAATTTTGAAAGTTATGGACATTAATTTATTTTTAAATTCGGAAGAATATTATGATATAATTTTATAATATAATCGTATAATATAATTTTAAAATCAAATATAATTTTAATATCAAACTTTTTATGGATTTGCACGAAAAAGAAATTTTATCTATTGATTTTAATTTTTAGTTTATTATTTTTATTTATTTAAATTACCATTGATTTAAAATTGTTTTACTCTATAGAAACGCGTTTTAAAAGCACAAACATAAACAAAGCAAACACGGGGTTTCAGATAGCTTTGTGATCTTTGAGCTAGTAAAAAATAATTTAATGTGCAGTATAAGTTGAAACAGAACAGTCTACAGTTTTATTTGTAACAATGGCTAATGCTGAAGTCATGCGAGAAAATCATTTTCCGAACATTTCTGCCTAACGGAATAATTAAAATTTGTAAACGAATTTTAGTATCAGCGGCTAAATTAGTACCTTCGAGTTTTCAAGAGTTAAAATATTAATTTTAACAGTAATAGCACAAATAGTTCTGAAGTTCTTAGAGATTTGACTGGGCGTTGTTTGACAAGGTCGGGCATAAACATAATTTTTGTAAAAAAATGTACTAGGTAAAAATTTATTTAGTAAAAAATGTGTTAAGACAAAAATTAGTGAGTTAAAAAAAAAATGGAAAAACGTAATAACAAAATCAAAATTTTTCTATTTAAAATTTATTGAAATGTATCTACGATTTTGTAAATGTATTACGATTGGATATCGATTAAAAATTGATATGCTTTCCGTTAATTAAAAATAAATCCGTTAATTAATCAATAAATTTAAAAAAACGTAAGCTTTTTTTTTAATTTAATTTTTTTTTTTTTTTTTTTTTAGAAAGCTTACCGAGTTTTAGAAAAAAGTAACGATTTCATTCGACATTTCCGTTACAAATACTTGTACTTTTTCCCTAAAAAAGTAACGAAAGTACAAGTAAAAGTACTAAATTTAAAAAGTAACGAAGTACAAGTAAAAGTACGTACTTTTTACTTGTACCGGCGGTACAAGTAACGAAAGTAAAAGTACTGCCATATATGGTCAGCACTGTGGTCGGTGCAAGCCGGATGCGGAGATCGTATCGACCAGCCATCCCCGGGATTCACACCCGGTTCACCTCATTAGAAGGCTAACGCTCTATCCCCTGAGCCACAGCGGTTCATGTACGATAATTTGCAAAAACTCCTGTTTGACAAAATCAACAATTTTTTTATAATTATCTTGTTATTTAAAAGGGAACCTAACACGCACTGTTTCCGCTCAAAGCTGATCAAATTTTTTATTCAAACAAAATAGTACTATTTCCGAAAGCTTTTCAGAAGCCTCTCCCTCCAAAACGGCCTTTAAAATTCTCCGTAATAATTTTCAATTGAATACAAAGTTAGTTATTTTAATTAGAACAATATTTTAACTTTACTTCGTTTTTACTAACTCGCTTTCGTTACTGTGAAGGTTAAATATTTCAATAGAATTTTTCGACCGTTTTAGACTAACCTGAATGCTTTTATCTCTACTGGAACTCTGTGGCTGAAGACAACATAAGAAGAAAATTTATCTTCAATAAAAATTTGACAGCTTTCAAACTAGCGAAAATGCTCAAATTTAAACTGGAGTTTTGTGTTGGAGGACAATACAACTAGCAATCGTTTCTTGACTGTTACAAGAAGAATTTATGTCGCTACTTTATCAACACTCAAATTTTTGACCACTTTTGCACATAAAAATACAAAGATAAAATAATAAAATAAGAATTAAAAAAATACATAAAATTTGTGATCGCTTTATTACAATCACTGGTTACACATTGGTCAAATGCTTTTTCTTTCTGGATTGACTCCGTTAAACGCCACAACATTTCAAATCATGGGTTGCAAAAACTATCTCAATTGATGTTTGTCGTCCGATTGGTTTTCAAATCCTGTGCCAATGTACGTGTTTTAAGACGTCACAAAATACTTTTCCTTCTTCAGTATTCATATTTATACTGAAATCACCTTCAGGACAGTAATTATACGTTAATAATAAAAAGAATATAAAAATGCTTAAAATTATTATCATGTAAATATATTAAAAATGCCTGCTAGTGAAAATAAAAAGAAAAACAGCAGCTGTCGCCATAGCAACGCACGTAATGACGACGCATGCGCACTGCTTACTATTACTCTTGAACACAATTGAAAAGTGTGTGGTCGCAATTAAAATCCAAACCAAGACAAAGTTTGCCAATGGGTAATAAAATAAATACATAAAAACTAAAAAAATTAAAAACAAGTAAACAATATTTTTTTATTCTTATTAGTCCTAAAACGAGAAACGCAGGACTATTTTCTTTCATAATAAACTTCTATCACCACTGAAAATCCACCTCATTTATCATAATCTTTCTCAAGTGACGTTGCCCTACGTTTTTAACATTTTAGTCATGAAAGAATTTTTTTTTTTTTAATGTACCTAAAAAACGTTTCAAAATTATTAATATACTACTATTATTATTTTATTTCAATAGTTTAAACAATACTATTTTCTATTAAAATAAAATAATAGTTTGTTTATGAAAATACTATTAATTAAACTAACTTTTTATTAAAATAAAATTGTTTTGTTCATAAAAATACTACTTAATAAAAAGTGCTAAGGATAAAGCCAATTGCTTTATTTTTGGTTCCTCAAAGGGCGTAGAATATAGGAGGTCATTGTAGAAAAGGCCTCGAAATAAAATATTCATACAAATCGTGAAAGCATCCACTAACATTGTCGCAAAAATAATTTCATTGTCTTTCACACACCTCCGTGGATAGGATAGCTTAAGTCAAACGCCCCCACTCCTATATTTTCTCTCTAACCAATGCCACCTAGATCAAAACTTATAAATAAATAAGGCTCTCATCTCAGGAAAAGCAGAATGAAACAGCAGACGATAATGGATAGAATTCTGGAAAAGAAAACTGCTTTGTTTGAAACTGTATCGTTTTCATTTGTTGGTTTCTGTCTTGGTCATGTAAGTAACTGCGTTTTTTTAAAAGTTTAAAAATTGAATCAAAAGACTAAGTTTAAAAAAGAAATATTTAGAAATTTTGAAACCAGTAAATGGAACTCCTTTCTAAAACTGTTTTTTTATTTTTTATTTAATGGTTCCTGTTGTAGTCATTTTAAATGCTAATTATAATTAAATGAATGGTGAATTTCAAAAGCAACAAAACATGTTTGTAGTACAATGTGTGGAAAGAATATTTCACGCAGCGTTACTTTTAATTTAATGATCGCGTTTTTACGTGATAAGCTGCAATATTAGTGGTTTTAAGTGCACTCATTAAATGTGTTAATTAATTAGTACTGCCTACAAATTAAGGCCACAAAAACATTCTCTCAACTATTTCTTTCAAAAAGGTATTAAAATATAGCCAGAGGAACTAACAAATGTTCTCTTTTTTTTGTTCAATTTTCGTTATATTTCTAAAACTAATCCGTAAGCTGCTCAAACAATTTCACTCATACTTCAAAGTTTGCTGTTTAAAATCACATTAAGAGGATATAAAAATGAGTATTTTACAATTCAAACATTTCTGTTAGCTATTTAATTCAATAGTAAAAAATTACTAAAACTAATTTTAGCATGAAATTATTTTTCAGCTTCTAATGTACTACTGAAGTATTAACAAGGTCGAGTAGGGATGATAGAATAAAATATTTTTATTCTTCCGAAAAGAAAAAAAAAACGAATTATGACATAGAAGAAATATTGCTATAACTAACAATTTTATTAATGCTTATATGTTTTGAAATATTTTTATCCCAGTGAAAGAAAGTCTAAAAACTATGGGCTAGGAATAAGATTGTTTTACCAGAATAACTCTCTAGTTTTTAAGAGCATTTTCTTATTCTTAACCAAAGCTGAGTGCACAGCAAAACTGTATTTAAAAATTTGAATACTTCAACCCTGCCCCCAATTACAACAACTTATTAAATTAAAACAATATGCTTATCAATTTATTTCACCGACTATATGTTGAACGCAGGGATATACTTTGATTTCAATTTTAGCTATTTCCAACAGATATCTGCGATATTGTTAATGTTTTTTTTATATATAAAATTTCAGAAATAATTTAAAATTCGTCTGACAGCCATTAAATCACACAAACCATCTTGAATATGAGTTCGGAACACTTCAGCAAAGTGGACAATAGAAGTATTAAAAAATTTTCCATCTTCATCATGGGATAAGATATAGTTTGTCTAAAGTAAGAACTCTCCTAGTCATTCGTCTGGACCCGTGGCGGTGACTATGGTAACCAGGTATAACTATTTAAAGTAGGGGTATGGGGTCACTGTTTAGGACAGGTTTTGTCTCGGTTCGGCGAGAGAAAGGGAATCTTTTTTTCGGCCTATTGTGTTAGCCCTAGAGTGAAGAGGAGTTACCCTCCCTGAAATGCGCTATTCTAGTTTCTATAGCAGAAGACGGCTTCAGACTTTGTGGCAGGGGCAGTTCTTACCATAGACAAACTTTAGAAAACTTATTCCGATGCTCCATTACGTGCTTTAATACTTCCTCATGCACTTTTTGAGCCATAACTATAACTGTTGCAGGAAAAAGGCAAGCCAGAAAGGCAAGAACCAGTAATTGGCGTGACATTATGAGGCACCATAGCGTTATGTAAAAATCTCTACAACCATTTTAGAAAGAATCAAAATAAAATATAAATAACTTCGTCACTAAATTTTTCTTTTCATAAAAATGCAAATTTATTCTAAATACATTTTTAACGCGCAATTAATTATTCAACACTACTGAAATTTTCACTTACGGTAATCTAACAAAATGAATATAGTGTTGCCAATAAATTGAGAAATACCCGAATTTATGATATAATAACACAATTGAAGAAATAAATTTTAAAATTATATTAGTACAAAAGAGAGTGAAATTATACACAGCCATTATAAGAAAGGTACTACGCATCAATATCTTAGACACACTTGCTCATATGTGAACGTCTTATGACAAAGTTAAAAAAAAAAATTTTAGGGAATATTTATGAACTAGGAAACTATTAATGTGTTGAAGTCATTGCATATTTTTTAATTAACTTAATAACTTGAAACTATTATTCTGAAATTTATAAATTAAGAGATAATTTATTATAAAGTTTATAAACATTAGATATTTTTCAGAATCGTGTTAATGTTTTATTAATAACTTCTCAGCGTTATGGAAATTTGACTTGAGATTTGTAACGAGCAATTCTTAAAATTTTTTTGTCCCAAAATACGCAGTATTGCTCATTTTTTATTGATTGAGGTCATGTGACTAAGATGGCTTGTTCAATTGATACACTATCTGGCCAAAAGCATCCGGTCAACCAGATGTCATAATGGTGGAAGCATATTAGTGAGGGGGTGTTTGGCCTAGGTTCGTTAGTTCCTGTGGTTGGACACATGAACTCTGAGATGTATGCGGACAATGCTGCACTCCCAACTTTATGGCAATATTTAGGGGAAGGCTCATTCCTCTTCCAGCAGGATAACTTGCCTTGTAATTTTGAACCCAATCCACAAGACAAGGGAACTCCTGGATCAAGTATTGGGAGAATTTTGCCTTCGTGGAGGACTTTTTAAAGGAACTAACGCGCATTTGCGTTGCACAGAGAGGATGACTACGAGAACCTCCCACGGTTAGCCTGACGGCAAGGGGACTCTAACCCACGATCTGTCTACCACTGAGGATATTTCACGTCAGCACTGTGGTCGGTGCAAGCCGGATGCGGAATTCGTATCGACCAGCCATCGCCGGATCGAACCCCGGTTCACCTCATTGGAAGGCGAATGCTCTATCCCCTGAGCCATCGCTGGTCCATAGACGTGGTTTGACGAAATGGGTGTTCAAAAATTGGACTGACCATGTAAATCCCATAGAACACCTTTGGGATGAATTAGGGAGCAAATTACGTAGCCAGCCAAACAACCATCTTTATTGCAAGCACTCACTTCAGTTGTGATGGAAGTCAATTCTTAAGGTATCCTATCAAATTCCAATCAAAAACTCGTGGAAAGTCTTCCTAGGCGTGTGCAGACTGTCATCAATGCAAAAGGGGGACCGACATCACATTAATATGTGACTCAGGGCACTCTTATGTCCATGCCACTGGGTGTCCGGATAATTTTGGCCAGATAGTGTATGAAATTAATAAAATTATTATCAATTTTTTAAAAAAAATTCTATTTTAGTAGAATATGGCATTATTATGCCTAGAAGAAGTATTCAAGAACAATACTTCATTTTCAAATATTCAATAATTTTTTTAAGCTTATTTCAACGTTAATTCTATATAGTAAATGGATTCTATAAAGTAAAAACAAGGAGGTATTATTGATTTTACAACCAACCATTCTTATTGATTGAACTGATTATTATTATTTTTTTTTAGTTTGTAGAATCAGTTATGTAATGTTACCTTTTTGTTTTGAAAAATATTTTTATTTAACTTCTAATACTTTTTACCTGAGAAAAAAAACTGTTAGGTAAATAGGGGAGAAATGTTGTACCTTGGTCCAATTTTAACTTTTTAGTCGTGAAAGTAATGTAGTAAATTTTTATTTTTTATTTTATTGAAAGTGACTTGTTACTTTTGTATGTCAAATGCTGTTTCATATGCAGAGAGTAACTCATTACTTTTGCATGCAGAATGCTGTATNGTATGACTATTTCAAGTAGGAGTGCGGGGTCACTGTTTTGTATAGATGGGTGATCGTGTAAAGCTAAGGGTGGTGGCGCTAGTGGTGAAATTGCTCTTTCCAGACTTCCGGGTTACTGCTTCCGATATATTTTTACGCCGCAGATTGAAAAAACGCGCCATCATATTATTGCATCATATCTTTTGCAGTATTTCACATGTACCGAGTTCTTTCTTTCAGCCTTTAAACTTCAGCATTATCATATTAATATTATAATCATTAGAATATTTTCTAATTAGGCTAACTTAAAAATATATTTTTCGCGACATTTTATTCAAATGTAGCCAAATAAGGGATAAAATACAAAACATAGCAAACCTTAAGAATTATTCACAATGAGATATTAACTTTCCAAAATTTTTTTTGGCCTTACGACCTCTGAGAATAAATACATTTCAGAAAGCTCTTATGAATGGTACAATTATGTTTAGATTTGAACTCAAATTACAATAACAAAACTGCATAGAATATATGGCTTGTTCACACATCGCCTCGTAGTCATAACATGAGCGGAGGGATACACCGGAAATTTTCTAAATTTCTTCCGGTTTAAGGACGCTTGTTATTGTTTTCATTAGACCACCCATCCATTGGTTTCAGCTCTTGTCGGCGAGAGATTGGGAATCTCTTTCTTCTTTCTATTGTGTTAGTCCTAGAGTGAAGCCACCCTCCTTAAAAAGCGCCATTCTTGTTTCCATAGCACCAGACAGTCTCAGACTTTGTGGCGAAAGGAGTTTGTTATCTCAGACACACTCGCACATATGAGAAGCTTGGTGGAAGAACCGGCTATAAGCAACACTTATAGTTTGTCTAAAGTAAGAACTCCCCTAGCCATTCGACTGGTACCGTGGCGGTGACTATGGTAACGAGGTATAACTATTTCAAATAGGGGTGTGAGGTCATTGTTTAGGACAAGTTTTGCCTCCGGTCGGCGAGAGAAAGGGAATATTTTTCTTCGGTCTATTGTGTTAGCCCTAGAGTGAAGAGAAGCTACCCTCCCTGAAACGCGCCATTCTTGTTTCCACTGCAGCAGACGACTTCAGACTTTGTGGTGGGGGGAGTTCTTACCATAGACAAACTATAAGCGAATTTGAGTAAATGAGCGCTAAAGTTTATACGCTCCTCCCCTTTCTTCTTTCGTTCAATCGTTATGTTTATAGTATGTTTGTGAAGGTATAACACAAAAATTTTTTAGGGGTCTATTTATTTGATTCTAACGAATTTATAAAGGAAAATTTTAATGAATTTTTGCGCAGTATTTGCTCGTTTTCAAGGACGATTTTTAATGTTTCTCATCGAATATAATTTTGTTTGAAAAGATAGAATAAATGTACATATATTTAGGCATATATATTCATAGAATAAAATTTTAGCAATCTTAATTTTGAACAAACTAGTATAAAATTTTATCTAGCCTTGTTAATCGGAAAACCGATCAAAAAAAAAAAAAAATTCAGAGGCTGAACTTTCGTGAGAAGTTTCACCGGTATGTATAGCTTAAATTGACAAGAATTCGACAATTCTTGATTAAAAAAAAAACATTCTTTTAAATTGCGCTGATTGAGGCCAAAATGTAATGTCATTTTGTGTGTGTGTGTGTGTTTCATCTAAATATATATCTGACATTAAATACAAGTATTTTTAATTAGTTTTAAAACTAAATATATCTAGGTATAGTTGCTAAATTACAAATTATTTTCAATTTCATTAAAAAATGATAAAGTGTCATGCAAAAATGACGCATTTTAATTTATAAAAATGCTTGTAAAACAACTTTGGGCTTTTTTTTTCTATCCTTCGTACACTACGCGTTCATGATTAGTTACGCGATTCTCATTTTTCATAATTTATGGTTTTAACTTTACGAATTTCGGCCGTTGAACACTAATCCACTCATTGAATGTGCAGCTTTTTTTATTTTCAACTTCTTAAGCTTGAACTTTGAAGACAAGAGAACATCTTTTTAGAGAACAAAGTCACATTCACCTTCAAGAAGAATTCTTTTTAGTGAAATTAATCAGCATTCGCATAAAATAGAGATAAAAACTACGAAAACTTCTCGTGGTATGCCCGATGCCAAAGGATGGAAGTCAATTCCTATGACCACCTATTTGTAAATGGTGGAAAGTCTTCCCAGACGTGTGCAGTCTGTCATCGATACAAAAGGGGGTACCAACATCACATTAATATGCGCCTCAGGTCTCTCTAAGTCCATACCACTGGGTGTCCGGATACTTTTGGTCGGATAGTGTATGAAATTTATAAAATTATTATCAATTTTAAAAAAAACAACATTTTTTTCGTTTTACTAGAATATGGCATTATAGCTAGAGGAAATATTCAAGGACAATATTTCATTTTCAAGTACTGCAATAATTTTTTTTAAAAACTTATTTCAACTTTAATTTTATATAATAAATGGATTCTATAAATTTAAATCAAGAAGGTATTATCGATTTTACCACAAACCATTCTTATTGATTGAACTGATTATTATTATTTTTTTTTAGTTTGCAAAATCAGTTATTTAATGTTGATTCATGATTTTGCTTAGAAAAATATTTTTACCTAACTACTAATACTTTTTACCTGAGAAAAAAATAAACTGTTATGTAAATAGGGGAGAAATGTTGTATCTCGGTCCAATTTTAACTTTTTAGTCGTGAAAGAAATGTAGTAAGTTTTTATTTTTTATTTTATTGAAAGTGACTTGTTACTTTTGTAAGTCAAATGCCGTTTCATATGCAGAGAGTAACTCATTACTTTTGCATGCAGAATGCTGTATTTTAAGCAGAAAGTAACTTTTATTTTTGCATGCAAAATGCTGTTTCATATATAGAAAGAAGCGTTTTACTTTTGTATGCAACTGTATTGTATTCTACTGTATTGTATGCAGAAAGTAAATTCGAGGTTTGTGGAAATACGTCACATAAAATTATTATTATTATTTGTAAGTGAATTTTGCTATGCCCTTTAGGAAAAAAAATTTAATAAGAAAAATTTATTTAAACTTTTCTATTCATAGTTAATCTAATTTACGACATGATCTATACTGGAATCCTTTTTGGCTTGCGGAGGTAAAAAAAATACATATAAAGTGTTGTCATAACGCGATCCTCAGTTCATTATGTTTTTAATTAGTACCTATTACTTTCCTGCTGCTATTTATGAAATAATTATTACATTATATAATAAAATGCAATTAATTTGATTACGGATAAGGACAACAGTGACCTTCTCTAATTTGCTCATTTTTCAATGACTCTTACATTTTGTTTCGTGTTGACAAATGAATGAAAGAAAATTTCTTACTCTGAAGCTCACACGGTGTTAATTAATACGTAAGCGAATCCATAGTTAATTAGCTTTATACATCTTCCATTAGAGAGAAAAAGTACGACGACGTATTTGTATTCAATAAAGATAAAAGCACTGAATTGAATTATCATGTTTGTTATCAGCTATAAACATTTTTTGGGTGTGTTCTGAATGCAGAATTAGCTCTCAAATTTTAGTTAACACTCTTAGTTCAGTTATAAAGTAACCTGTTATTTTCGGAATAGAAGTCATACTATAATGAACCTTAAATTTCTGTAACAAAAAATATGTTAACTAAAATTTGTGAATTTTAAATCGAAAACATGAAAGTTGTTATAACTTTTTCCTGCAAAAACGAAAACATGAATTTAAAGTTAATAATTATAATTTATAGAAAAAAGGGTTATGATAGTATTGAATTAGTCTTAACCTTTTATTATTACTTTACTGTTTTTATTTATTTCTTTAACGTAATTGGTTGTTGTGACTAAACTCAACCTCGTGGAAGTCGAAAGAACTTTCTCCTAAAGTTGTTTCTACAGATAAATGGTTTAAGGAGAAGAAGAAATAACTTACAGTTTAACAGGTTTTTTAAAAAACCTGATATTGTAAAATTCATTTAGTAAATAGGCCGGTCCTCTGGCAAAAATGCCTGATATGCTGTAAGAAAGTTTTTTCGGCAAAGCCCATGGGAAAAAAAAAACTCGGGATAGATTGTCACTAAGATGTAACAACTGAGTTGAGAATAACATAAACATTCTTAGGGTTAAGAATTGCAGAGTAGTTGCTAAGTGTAGAGATGCCCACACAAGGCTGTTGAGCCATTGTAGAAGAAGAAGAAAGTTATTTCTAATGTTCATGCAATGGAAAAACTAATTCATATCACTAAGGAGTCGTCCATAAATGGTAGTACACATTTCTGGAACTTGACCACCTCTCTCCCTTGTCACCAAGTATCACGCTTTACCATGTCCCTTCCCCCCTCTTGTCACAAGTCACATTATATTACATAAATATATACGCGCAGTCAGGAAACAAAGCACTATGTTATTGATCATGTTGTAAATTTTATTTTCAAACTTTAACTACGCGTGTTAATGACGCTTGCGAACATAACAATAATAATTATCATGTATTTACTTATTTTGAAGGAAGAAAAATATTTAACTTGCTGATTTTAAATGTTTTTATTTAAACCCAAATGTGGAGTATCAAACTTCTGATTACCCATCCCCCTTGTCACAAAATTTCCCAATATCATGAATTTCCTTCCCCCCTCCAAGCGTAATATCATTTATGAACGGGCCTCATATGTTGTACGATATCTGTTGAAATAGCTTTCAAATGCTATTTACAAGCTTTTGCCGTACGATAATTTCTTTTAAAGTGTCTTATTTTTACTCAATATTAAAACTGAAAATTAAATAACAGTCAAGAGAATTTACTATTGTATTCTTGAGAAATAAGTGTTCCTTTTGTCACCTTTTAAGTTAACCGATTCAGTGTATGCTGTAAGTATGCTTTGAGCTAAAATTTCCCTGAAATTTATCTAAAAGTGACCGAATCATGACGCTTTCGGTCTAAATTTACGGGTAGGTCAAAGTCGGTTACGGTACTTATGAAGTAATTTAGGTGTTTGAACATACTCCATTCGCTATCCTGCATCGGTTAGTGGCATTTATTTAAATGAAACATACATTTCAAATATCTTCATCTAGTAGCATTCATTTGGTGTTAAGACACCGAGGAAAGTTCTTGTTAAGGGAATCGCAACTGTATTATGTACACTTTTATTTGTGCTTTATTTACGTTGTTGTGCTTTATTCTAAGCACCACAAAGTATACCATATCCTCTTTTAGGACTTTATAATGTGTATACTCGTTTTTTGTGCTAAGTTTTGATCCCTATGTAAAATATAGTAATAAAAAAAATTTAAACATCCCTTTATGATTAAATGTCTCTCTTGATATAACTTAAAGAGATCATAGAATAGAACGATTCAAAAAACCTATTTTAAACATTGTTTTCTCAAAAAGTTCTCTATTTTTCTCCACTTAAAATTTTTAAGCCATTTGTTTTAAGGCTGTTTTTCGAAGAATCCGTCATATTATAAAGTGATGCTTTTTTGCTAATAATATGCTATTTTAATAACTGCTGAGAGTTGGCAACTGTTACTCATGACTGCTAGGTCAAGTTTAGCCTATCTAAAGCCAGCGCTTATTTTGAAAATGGCGCAAAACGTCAATATGGAGAAACGCCACAGTTTTGTGAAAATGAAAAGCGTTTTGTGGTCTAATTTTTTTAATATTTAAAGACTTACTCCAATGCTGTATTACTTGTGCTCTTAAGAATTTGCAAAAACTGAGAATAAGACAGTGGTTTTGACAGGTCCCGACTTAGCCTAATAGGGGCCCGGGGCAAAAACTTCTTTGGGGGGGTGGCATTGCTTCACTTGCTTAGTAATGAAGAACCTGACTTTATAAAGGTATTTAAATTTTCATCTCTTCATAAATAACAAAAAAATTGATTAGAACCTAAAATAGCTATTCAGTCCCCCCCCCTCCGATGTCAGACCAAAAGTCGTTCTGTTCATTTTATTGTTTTTCTGGCAATTCTATGTCCATCATGTCGAATGCAGTTGTCTGATTGTTAACTTCGTCATCTAACTGCGGAAAATTCATATAGAACGGAATTCAGCTAAAATGTCGCAATTATGATGGCTCAATTAAGCCAACAAAAATCCTGTATCTTTGTAAACATATCGCATTTTGCGATATGTAAAAACGCAGGCTTTTGATTTGCCAAAATTGTCCATTATTAATAGCGAAAATTTAGCAGAATTCCACCCTAGAAAGCCATGGATTTACGAAATATAGATTGTGTTCATATGATAGATTAACGAAAAAGCTGACATAAAACTGATGGATTGCACATAAAACTGACATTGTCATTGACATAAAACTGACGGTAAACACATTGCACTGATAATTTGTTAAAAAAAAGTTCATTAAAAAAGGGAAATGTAAAATAAATTTTCTATTCGATTTTGGGGACCCCTCTGATGTGGGGGCCACGGGGCAGCCGCCCCGCATGCCTCTGCCTTTGTCAGGCTCTGGGTTTCGATAATTTTCATCTAGGTGGGAAAATGTCGGCAAATTGGCGTTTTTTAAAAGTTTAATAACATTTAAAATATTTAAGTTAATTTTCTGTTGTAAAGATAATTCTTCACTGTAAGATTATATATATAGTTTAAAATCATCGCATTGCTTCAAGTGTAAGGCACTTAAACTATGGCTTTTTTATTTTCCTTGGCGAGAGAAATTCGAAAAGTATCATTAAAGGAAAAAAATACATTTCAAAACACTTTATCAAGAGTTGACGTGTTCCTTGTGTTAAGTTTTGAAACACTACTCTACGACAAAAAAAGATATAATTGTCAGTTTCACAAACTTAATTAAAATAATTGTTTTCTTAAAACTTATGATATTTCGTTCTAAAGCCATTTTTAATGAAATATAAATGCATATCTCAACCCTTATCGATAACGAAGTCTTTTCTGAACACTATGCTACTAAAATAATTAAAAAAAATTTCACGAACTTTTTTTTATTATCTTGATATAATAGATATAAACGCAACAAAGCACATCAACACAGAATGTTAATAAAAGCAGAACAGATGAAGCTACTTAAACTGAAAAGCCTATCTTGTGACGGTGACGCCCTCTATATCATTGCTTGAAACGAAGGATTAAATATTTTATGTAGGAATTTTTAATCTTCTTTCTTAGTTTCATTTCGATGAATTATGCAACGTGTTTTCTAATTTTCTCTTTGTAGAGGGAAAATGAAAATATTCTCTTGAATAAATGTAAACTCTTTAATAAAGAATGCCGTCCTCTAATGGGAATGTTTAGAAAAATTCTTCAGGAATTCTTGAATTAACTTATTTCACGAAAAATATAATTTAAAAAAAAGATTGTTTAACGCATCTCGCAAACAATTGATTGGAACAATTTGTAACTCCAAAATTTATATTTGGTTTTAGAAAATAATATTTCAAGCTGTTTTTCAGAATTAAGTGTGTGTTTTTTAATTTCTTAAAAATATTTTTTTTTAATTATTTATTAAAAAAAACTTAAAAAACAATTTTTTAACAAAATATTTTACTTATTCTTGAATTGTAAAAACAATTCAAACATTATTATTACGAGTAAAATTTTTTACTAGTGCACCAAAATCTGCAACGAATTTTAAAATAAAATTAATAAAAAAAAACCGGTGAGATTGAAATGTACGGCTTAGGTTGTTTAAAGTTTGTTTTGTCATGTATCATAATTAGTTACTAAGTTCGTCATAGAGCTTTCAACTTAGGAAAACTTTTGAAAATAACCAAATTTGAGCAACAGCGTGATGTGCATGGGAACAGAATTGGCTGGTACTTGTAGAAATATTTCTTTTGAAATGGTTTGACTTGGAACAGAAAACACTGTTTTGTAGTTTTTCTTGTAGGCTACCATATATACTGAGGTACTTCGTAACTAATTTTGAAACCTGATGGAAAAAAAAAACTTCTAAATAAAACGTACTTACCGTTTTTCTGGAGTTGATTCTTCAAGTCATCGGTCGGTCTTGGAGTTTCTGGTGCCTGAAGAATTTGATGAAAAAGTGTCATTACCACTTTAAACATTGTGTTTTTTTTTTTAAATATGATAGGAGTGCCCGGATGAAGTGGGAAAGCAACCGACGAATCCTGATCCAGGATGGATGGAGAGTGAAGTTATAGCTGGCTTCAGAGTTTGGCAAATTCTATTCCTCATTGGAGCTGGAATCTGTACTCTCGGTATGATTTAATTCTGCAAGATATTAACGGAATTCTGTTTTCTCAGAAATACCTATAAAAAAAACATTTCTAAAATTTTTAAAGATATTTTTTAAAAACATTTAATTTGGTTTAAAAAATGAAAATATATATTTAAATACATGTCAAGTAATTTAAAATGTGCCGGGTATCTTAGTTATAGTCAGAAGTAACTTTATTTCGATATAACAATCTATCCACCCATTTTTACATGTCCCGCAGTGAACTGATTGTAAAGACACGGTTCTCAGAAGAACACCTATAGTTTGTCTAAAGTAAGAACTTCCCAGGCCATTCCTCTGGACCCGAGGCGGGGGATATGGTAACGAGGCGCGGATATACTTTGATTTAAATTTTTGCTATTTTCAAGATATGTCTGCGATATGGTTAATGTTTTTTACATATGAAATTTTAGAAACAATTTAAAATTTGTTCGGCAGTCATTGAAACACACTAAAGCATGAGTTCGGGACATCAGCAAAGTGGGCGATAGAAGTATTAAAAATATTTCCATCTTTGTCGTGGGAGAAGATATAGTTTGTCTAAAGTAAGAACTCCCCTAGTCATTCGTCTGGACTCATGGTGGAGACTATTTTAACGAGATATAACTATTTCAACTAGGGGTGTGGGGTCACTATTTAGGACAGATTTTGGCTCGGGTCGGCGAGAGATAAAGAATCTTATTCTTCCGTCTACTGTGTTAGCCCTAGAGGGAAAAGAAGCTACCCTTCCTGAAATGTGCTGTTCTTGTTTGTATAGCAGCAGACGGCCTTCAGACTTTGTGGCGCTGGGAGTTCTTACCGTAGACAAACTATAAGTCAAGCATCACTGGCTGCGNAGAAGAAGATTTTTAAAAATACTTAATTGTTACTAATAATATTTAAAAAAATATTACATAAATTATAAAAATTCGGGCTACAATAACTTTAATGTGCACCTATGTATTAAACAATTAATGTGCAACAGACATCTAATAGTTAAGATATAAACTTCAAAAGGTTGGTATTAAAACTTACATAGTACCACACAAAATGCTTAATGAGAAAATTGAGGTTTGTCTGCTACAACCACCAGAGAATAGATATTTACATCCTAAATTAAAAATTTACAAATGTGTGTGTAAATATTTTCGTCAAAAATGAGTGGTTTCAAAAAGTTTAATCGGAGAATTTCTTCGAGAAAATTTCTGATGCACACAGGCTGAATTATACTCACAAAATACAAAAAAAATGAAATAAAAAAGAGCAACATACACGATTATTTTTGTATTTGAATAAATATTTTCTTAAATGCAAAAGCCGAGAAAATAAATTTGTATAATAAATTGGTATGTTAAAAATAAATTGGTATGTTCAATTTCACAGAAACGAAGAAATTAGGTTTCTATAAACGAGAAAAGTATTTTAAACCCATATAGATTTTCTACGAAAATTGTCCGCAAAAAAAATTTCAACTAATATATTTTAGTCCGCGGGCCGCAAAAAAGGGCTTTCTCGGGCCGGATGCGGCCCCCGGGCCGCCAGTTGGAAACCGCTGCTCTAGACCCTTGGCGGTGGCTATGGTAACGAGGCGCGCGTTATACTTT
Organism: Parasteatoda tepidariorum; assembly: GCF_043381705.1. Classification (NCBI taxonomy): domain Eukaryota; kingdom Metazoa; phylum Arthropoda; class Arachnida; order Araneae; family Theridiidae; genus Parasteatoda; species Parasteatoda tepidariorum. The sequence goes on from NC_092208.1 coordinate 12,428,175, forward strand.
GATTTCCATTTTTGCTATTTTCAAGAGATGTCTGCGATATTGTTATTATTTTTTACATATGAAATTTCAGAAACAATTTAAAATTTCTCCGGCAGCCATTAAATCACACTAAAGCATGAGTTCGGGACATCAGCAAAGTGGCCAATAGAAGTATTAAAAATATTTCCATCTTTGTCGTGGGAGAAGATATAGTTTTTCTAAAGTAAGAACTCCCCTAGTCATTCGTCTGGACCCGTGACGGGGACTATGGTAACGAGGCATAACTATTTCAAGTAGGGGGTGTAGGGTCACTGTTTAGGACAGGTTTTGGCCCGGGTCGGAAAGAGAAGGGGAATCTTATTCTTCCGTCTATTGTGTTAGCCCTAGAGGGAAAAGAAGCTACCCTTCCTGAAGTGTGCTGTTCTTGTTTCTATAGCAGCAGACGGCCTTCAGACTTTGTGGCGCTGGGAGTTCTTACCGTAGACAAACTATAAGTCAAGCATCACTGGCTGCTGTCAGTAAGCGGGTGGGTGGCGACTTTGATCAACGTGCGTAGGGACCGGTCCTCGTTAAACTGTTCTACCTTAAAGTGCTCGACTTCGCACGCAGGTCATCGGACTACCAAAGCAGGGGAGTCGTCCCCTCTGCTGAGGATCAAAATTGCGATGGCATGTCTTTGGAACATCCACAGGGATGTTAACCAGACCGTCGCTAATAGACTATTGTGCATTTATAGTGCGACGTAAATAAAGTACCTACCCACCTTTTTTTCTTATTCGAACTTTTTTCCAGTCCAGGTGGAGCAGGGAATGAATTATTCCTTCTAAATACGTCTTTGAATATATTTTCTTAACATACACTGTTTTACAATTGCTGAGGAACAAGTAAGTGATTTATGCAAAGTTGTGTTCCAGAAGGCCGACCAATAACAGTAAATTAAAGTGTCGAGGGCATGGTAGAGCAATGCTCGTTATCTGTATAAAAGAAAAGGTACACAATCTCTTCATTCTTTCGAAAATCCATAATGTTAGGTATTTGATCAAAATAGCACCATATGTTGTTGAAGTGCCGCGATGACTCAGGGGATAGAGCGTTCACCTTCCAATAAGGTGAACCGGGTTAAAATCCCGGCGATGGCTAGTCGATACGAATTCCGCATCCGGCTTGCACCGACCACAGTGCTGACGTGAAATATCCTCAGTGGTAGACGGATCTTGGGTTAGAGTCCCCTTACCGTCAGGCTAACTGTGGGATATTCTCGTGATCGTCCTCTCCATGTGATGCAAATGCTGGTTAATTCCAGCAAAAAAAGTCCTCCACGAAGGCAAACTTCTCCCAATACTAGATCCAGGAGTTCCCTTGTCTTCTGAATTTGGTTCAAAATGACGAGGCTACGTAATTGAACATTAGTAGTTGTAAACCAAAAAGTTGGGCCGGCTGTTCAACGACGGTTATAAAATAAAATATGTTGTTGAAATTATTTCTGTGAAAGGCTATGTGGTGTTGCAATTATTAAGTGCAAAATTTTAGAACGATATCATTTGAGTTTTTACGATCATGGAAGAGAAGTTAAACGATCGGTCAAAATATCACCTTTGTGGCTGCAGTAATGGGAGTGTCCTCTTTCGACCACTGAAGCTGGAAATGCCATGAGAAAACATGCCGGTAGTCGTGGTAGGAACAACACACCTCAAGAGGATCGACATGTATCCCTAGTGTGTATCCCAGAAATGTCACTCCTAGTAAGATAGCTGAAGACCTGATAACCACTACCGGTACACTGGTTTCTGCTAGAATTAACTCACGGTGATTAAAACAAGGTAGTTCGTATGCACGGAAGCTTGTTCGATGCATCTAGCCTTAACCATGCCATCGTTGAGAAAGATTGCTTTGGTGCAAGGAACGTATTATTTGGGATAAAAAGTTAAGGTCCAGAGTTATTAGTCCAGTTAAGGTTATGCTCTCCGACGAATCCTGATTAACTATGAAAAGTGATTCTAGCTATCAGTTAGTGAGGAAAGAGAATGCAACACGTTGTGCATAACAATAGGTTCATGAACGTAATCGGTATGGCCCAGGCGTGCCGGTATGGGCAGGTGTCAAGCTCGATGCCTGAACACCGCTTCACATCTTTGAGCGAGGTAACGTTACGTCTCAGCGGTGTTACAGAGAGATTATTCTCAATCATGTTCGTCTTATTTGAGGTGTGGTAGGTTCAGAGTTTCTGTTTGAGGCCGACAATGCGTGGTCACACAGGTGGGCTAGATGTCGCACTAGAAAGTAAAGATATTGACTGTCTGTGTACTTCTCGGACCTAAATCCTATAGAGAATGCCTAGGGTGCCTTTGGTGGACGTGTTTCACAAAGAACATATCTTCTCCAAACCGAGCAAGAGCTGAAATCCGCATTGAGAGTGGGGTAAGACAGTATCCCACATTTAGTGGACAGCATAAATGCCAGATGCAATATGTGCATTAGCGTACAGTGTGCAAAAAAATATGTAATCACCTTGAATAACTTTTAATCTAATGATTGGATTTTCACGTTCTAGGATTCAATCTCAATGGATCGAAAGAATATGGGAAATATCGTAGCAAAAATTTGGCCAGGAGAGCCCTCCAAATTTTGGACTCCTTAATGTTAATTTTACCTTTTGCGTATTTCACTTTATTTCGAGAACTTTTTAAGTGAATTGAAGCATTTTTGCACACAATTTTTAAAATTCGTACATCCAAAGATAATTCAAGGCAAAAATAACTTTCAGTAAATATTTGTTATTTTTTTATTATTTTATTTAATAATGATTAAAAAACGTTTGAATTGTATGGTGTAAAGAGAATAATTTTACAAATCAAAATGCAAAATTGATTGAATTGTTCCTGAAAAATCGAATTTTAAATTTCTGATTTTTTGAAATTTAATTTCTTCTTTATTCAGAGAATGTACGTTTTTGTGTCTGATTTGGTAACTTAGAATATCGTCTGCGCTTATTAATTAGCATATTTGAGGTCACCCTCTCAAGCTATTAAGATTGAGTCCTAGAATGCGAAGATCCAATTATTAAATCAAAAATTATTCATGGTGGTCCATTTTTTTTGGCGCACTGTACATTACACATGAGGTAATCATTTCTGTTTCCTCTCTGTCAAGATGATCAATTTTTCATGGCTGTTTGGAAAGCATATAGTAAGCGTCTATTTTATTTTTAACTTTATTATTTTTCTATACGGCGATATCTGATCTATTTACTAATTATTTACTTAGTTTCATTTCATCAATCAACGTCTATTATGAATTATTTCGAAAAATGTAACTGTTACTCAGCGATTGTCAAACAGTGTACATTTTTGATTCACGTTTTTTTTCCCGTCTAATTATGGCCAAAATCCAAGTCAGCTTCATTTAAGTCAGTTTTAAACTTAGGCGATTGATATTAAAAGTAAATTGATATAATAGTTAGATTAGAAGATGCAAGAACCATAAAGGTTTTTATAAAAAGTATAATTTTTAATTTATACCTATTTACGTGTTCAATAACACTGTCTAGATAAAAGCATTGTTTTTTATACATTTTTTTATTCTAAATCTATTTGAATCAATATCGATATAAATTATAGTCTCAAGATTTTATGCGTAAAAAGGTATTAGTCAAAAAGTATACATATAGGTTTATGCTACGTTTTACAAGTAATGTTAAAATTTCATTAACAAAAAGAAATGATATATCAAATGAATAAATAAATCTAGGTAGGAAAAAATATTAAGTAATTGAACCCTCTAAAAAGGAGGTAACAAGAATGTGAAAAATATTTCACTAAATAAATAGAAGTTTGCAGCAATACCGTTTGTGATTCAATATTTTTTCTATCATTTCAGTGATTGTCGCCTGCTGTTTTAAACGGTGTCGAATTCCACGGACACGCCAAGAAATCGAAGCGAATCACAAAAGATATCAAATCACTCTTTTGTTCAGGTCATATTTAGACAGAGTTCCTTGTGAAGAAATCGATCTAATGTGGGGTAAGTAAAATAATATGAAGGATGTTCATTAATTACTCCCCTTAAAAGATATTTTCCGAACCTTTTTCAAAATTGAATTTAAAAAAAACTACACTGTAGAAATGAAAAAATTAACCTAACATAAATTGTACGAGAAGCGAGACAACGGTTAATCAAAATTTATGAATCATTATCGGGAAAGGCGTAGTTGAAAGCAAGTTTCAGAAACATCTTTGAGCTTTATGGCGCCATCAAATTGCTTTTGATGTTTCTGAAACTGCCTTCCTAATTAGTGATTCGTCACATTTTTATACCGTTTTTTTTCTCTCTCTTGAATATTAATTTGGACCCCTATGGGCATATTATTTTTTACTTTACTTTTTCAAGAATTCTAAAAAATATTTGTTGTGGAAGTAATTACCGAAACAATCCATTTATGTGTTCAATCCATCATTATCGGAGATTTAAAAATCAATTATGTATATGGATATCATTAAATCATAATCAAGTATCATAATCAATCTAAGACCTTAAGATTCGTGTGGCTACAGTGTAATGAGCAGCATACTTGCTACATGGCATAGGGAACTCATGCGAGATTATTATATGGATTGATATAATAACTACCCCTATTATAGGAATTGTCTCGAGAAGTAATCAACAAGTGTACAGATTTACAGGCCTGCCTTAGTTCCATATTCTTTCGAAATCTACCTCCTTTGATGATATTAGGCAGGGTCTTCCTCCTTCGATTATCCCACATAGGGAAAGTATGAAAGTATCATTCCTGCAGTACAGCCCAGGTGATATTGACCTGAGTCAGTATGATCTGGAAGAGAAAGATCTCCCACCCATGATATGCTTGAGTGAGGATGGAAGATACAGATTGAGAAATGCGACTGCTGATAATATTACGCCATTTATTTCTGGTGTTCTGGATAAAACGGAGCTCATACTATTCTTGCCAGACTTATTCATAGCTGTTTTACCCAGCTTACTGTTCTGATCCAGTTTACCAACTCATAAACCATAATCAAGATCATAATAGCATTAAATCAAGAAGATATAGATAAATGAAAGCATCGGTTTAGATGTGCATGAGCAGCCAGTTCATAATGAAGATGCATTCTAAGAGACATACAATTACATTTCTTCTCATTAAATTCTTCTCATTATTTCTTCTCATGCAATTCAATTCTCTATAAAAATTATTTGCCCTACGTACCCTCTAATTTTGTAGTCCCTGTAATAAATCACCCTGCCTCTAAATTTAACATATGATAATGTCTGAATATTTACACGGAATTTTAATCGAAACTAAATTTAGATTACCTACTGTCTTTTCTAGAAATTTTTACATAATTCGTGATCGCAATGCTCGAACACACCATCTGGGGAGAAGCCCGGCTCCATGTCTTGACTCTCCTCCCTTCCATCTCTTCCTCTTTTCAGTTGTATAGGAATGTACTACGATATTCTCCGATATATATTTTACGATTATATTTCACGATATATATTTTTCGCATTTAATTGTCACAATTTAGAAGTATCTTTAATGTAGTTTTCAGTTCCATATAGTTTTCTAACTTAAACGTTTTTAATCTATTTGAAAATCAAGACAGAAACTAACGTACTTCCTTCTTCTATGACCTTCCACACGCTAATGGTGAAAGTATGCGAAGTGTTGTCATAGGTAGAGAGTTCTGCTTTACGAAGCCTGTAGCCCATTTCGATAGCCAATTGCAGGGTTTTCGAGAATATTTTCAACATATCACTAAAGCACCAACAGAAAATCACTAAAAAGGGTATAATGGATCAACCTGATTGTTGTAATACGCAGAAAACGAAACTTCTAAACGAAATGCGCAATCCTGACTTTCATTTTCTATTTCAGCGCTGGATGTTGTTAAAGAAGCAGCTGAGAAGCGGAGATCGAAGAGGAAAAAAAAGAAAGTGCAGTTTCCAGACGATGTGACAAACAAGTCGGGAGAAGACGGCAGTTTAGAACAAACGGAAGAAGAGGAATCGGAAGATGTGGATCGACCAAAGAAGCCTCAAACGCTTGCTGAGAAGATCAAAGGAATTTTCATCAGGCGTCCTCCAATAGAATTCAGTGACGATGAATCAAACCAGTTCAGCAATAGTTTGGAAAACTGCTCGCTCTGAACGAAAGATTGTAATCTCTAAACTCTATGTTCAAGTTTCGAGTTTGGCATCTAGGTTCACGCCATTTTTTTTCTTCTTCTAAACAATTAACCCAACAATCAAGCAAGCAGGTCACAAGAAATAAAACAACATACCTAGGTGGAGGCTGAAACTGGACTAATATTTTATCATGGATAAGAGATTATATTTGTGACAGCACTGCTGCCATCCATGTGAGCATTTGTGCTGCCATCTATGTACACAGTGATTCTCAACCTTTTTTTTTTGTTGCGGCACTCTTTCAACGATTTCGAAATTTGACGGCACACAATGAAAAAAAATTAGATTAAAAGTTGCTTAATTACCCATCTTACACTGTGTTACATAGTTTGTGATAATAATTTTGAATGTGAAATAAAATAATATGTACTACAAAAGCACATTTATTAAGGGATTAATTATTTCTTTCGACCAATTTTTTANTCGAAATTTGACGGCAGAAAATGAAAAAAATTAGATTAAAAGTTGTTTGATTACCTATTTTACACTGTTTTAAATAGTTTGTGATAATAATTTTGAATGTGAAATAAAATAATATGTACTACAAAAGCACATTTATTAAGGGATTCATTATTTCTTTCGGCTAATTTTTTATCAGTTAGTAACAGTTATTTAGTTTTTTGCTAGTTATTAATTGTTAGCTTGTTTTCTATAGTTATTAACTGTTAGTTTTTTTTTATACATTAACTGTTATTTTTTTGTGATTTCTTGTTAACTAGGTTTTTTGCTAATTATTAATTGTTAGCTTAATTTTTGTTAGTTATCCTTTTTTAATTTGTTTTTTATACATTTGTTTTTTAGTTATCCTTTGTTAATTTGTTTATTAATTGCATAACTTACTCTAATGATTAGCTCTTATACCATTTTTTAAAATTGTGTGTCATATACAATTTAAATACTTCCATCTTATTTTAAGATTGTCAGAGACAAGACAATCGCCGACAAAGATGTTCATGTGGTTAAAGCGTGAAAAAATTATAAAAAGTATATATATACACTTTTCTTCAATTTAAACTTTACTCATAATAAAAAAAAAGCATTATAATTTTTATTGTATCATTTCTAATATTTGGCGGTACATTTTAAGAATTTGGCGGCACACAAAAGTGCCGCGGCACAGTGGTTGAGAATCACTGATGTACATCAATATAAATTAACTCATTCAACATTTTCTTTTCTTTCTTTTTTTTTTTTTTTTTTTTTTTTTTTTTTTTTTTTTTTTTTTTTTTNTTTGAATTAACATTTCAGGTGATGTTAGCTTCGTTCAACCGAAATGTGCGTATTTTTTCGAGTTAATTTACAGTCCCTTGTCAAATTATCAGGCGTACTGTAAGATTCTATATAAAACCTTAATTATCAGGTGATACTATACAGCATTTTTGTTTTTACGTGGCTGAAACCGGTTTGCACTTGCTTACATTCGTCTATCAATTGGTTAACATTGCAATGCAATACAATAAAAATAAATACAAATAGGAAGTAGAAAATGTCCTGAATAAAAACCCATTACATGCATGTTTATACATAAACGTATTGGATATAAGCTCGTCCAAAATCGACAATTATTAAAACACTAATAGTTTGGTCTAATTATTATAATATACTAATTTAATACCTGATATAATAAAAATCTTATATTTACATAATATATCGTCTAATTTAACCAATTGATAACACTAACGTAAACAAGTGCAATCAGTGGAATAAAAACAACAAAGCTTTATCATCTGATAATTAAGATTTTGTCCGGGGGCTGTATGTTAATTTTCAGATCATTAATATGGAATTGATAAATGATTAATATGGAATTCATAGTGATTAATTTATACCTTAAATTGTTTGTTAAAATTTTCTGAAGGTATTTATAAGCAAAAATAAAGTGATTTATCTTCTGCAGGGTTTGTTATTCTTTGTTTGTTTTTCCTCGTTTGTCATTACTTGAATTTTGCTACCATGCTCCTTCCTGTTTTAAATTGCTTGGATTGATTTCTTTATTCCAAATTAGAACAGCATTAACACTTAGTTTGGTCATCAGGTGAGTGTGATAATCAGAACATACCACCTTTATCAGCTTTATTTCAAATTCACCAAACAAGTTCTGATTGTGAGCATAAATTTATTACGTATGTTTATTGATTATTGTTGAAATGATGAAGTCAAATGGCATAAAATATGATTGATTGATTTAAAAGTTTATAACTACTAAAAAACTCGAAAACATTTGAGCCTGCTAGAAAACATTTACAATTACTACTAGAAAACATTTGAGAGCCGAAAAATTGCTAAATTTTTTGAAGTTTTTGCTTATTTTTCCTCATAACATCTAAAAATTCCTCCATACAAAACATTTAATTCATATAAAAATTAAGATCAGTAAATTTCATACCTAATGATCTACTAAAACATTAATTTTGGCTTTCGCGGTTTGATCAGAATCAGTAATCAAAAACCAGCAATCCCCGTGAAATGCCACTCCCAATAAAAATGTTAAAAATGAAATGCTTAGAGCATCAAAGTCTGCTTTCCGAGAGCACCAAATTTCACAATTTTGCTAAGTTAAAGCACTGAAACAAGAAGATAACTTAATCATAGCATATTGGTAGAGGAATCTATTGGGTTTCCATAAAAGGGAGGAGGTGCTCTGTAAATCATGGATGGAGAAAGTGAAGGACCTCCCTGTTCTACATTTTCTCATTGAGTTCACATGACTCTAGTTTTCACATGGATTAGATTAAGTATATCATTTAATGGCCAATTTATATTTGTACCAAATGGCGTCCTCAAGCATCATTATACAATCTACAGTGAATTAAAAATTATTCCTAAAAGTGGAATTAAAAAGATTATATAAGCTTTCATCCTACTGCAAGATAAGCAGTCTTTTCCTTACCATAGTAAATGCAATTTCCAAATGCTAAAAAGAAAAGGAAGAGGTAAAGCAACGTAGCGACAGATTTAGCGTTACCCAGGGTGCACCACGAGGAGGCCTGTCGCATTACACCCCGTTTTTTTTTTTTTTTTTTTTTTTAGAAATTTAACAAATTTTTTTTCGAAATGTAATAATTTTTTTTTTACAAAATATAACAAGAACTTTTTCTCTTTTTTATGCATAATTTATTATACGTATTACAAACAAGTTTTCTTAAGTAGTAATTTTTTTTTTTTGTAAAATGCAATGGGAATTCTTATCTTTCCTTTTTTTCGCATAACTTATAAAACATATTAAAGACAAATTTTCTAAAGTATTTCTTTTCTTTTTTTTGCAAAATATAACAAGAATTTTTTTTCTTTTTCAGACATAATTTTTTTAACGTATTGCCAACAAATTTTCCTAAGAAGCTTTCTTTTTCTTTTTTTTGAAGATACTATTGATTCATTGGCTTGTTTATGAAAATGCTCTAATATGGTATGGCCAAAACATTCTTCAATATTTCCCAACAACATAAACTTCTTTACAACTTTTGGAATTCCTTCTACTTTTTTGATGTTCTTTATATTGTGCATTCAGTCAATCTTTCTTAAACAGATCAACAAACGTTCTTCTGTAAAAATAATAAATTCGCATAAATTATAATTTCTTCGCGCGAAGTTGTTTTGTTATCAAATTTAATCGTATTTAAAAAAAATTATTGATATAAATAATATAATAATGCGAATTTTTAACCTGGAACAAAAGTTTAAAGAGGAAATGAAGCTGTGGAATCAGTTCAATTAGGAACTGTTTCTAATTATAATAAGTCTTAATAATTTGTAATTTACGGGAGAAAGTGTAAAGGCGTGATTATTATATACTTTATAATTATGCAGCTATTATTATGTGTCTCAACGAATTTAACAATCTGGAAAATAATCATTTAAAATAACTTAATAAAATGCGTTCCCGCATTGTTAAATTAATATTGCATTCATAGTTCAATTGCATTATGCATTGCATTAATATTGTACTCAGGATTCAGAGCAGAAAAAAGATCGAGTGCTTTTTATAAACATATCTTTCTCAAAAAACGTGCCCATTTTTTTACAAAATTTGTTTATGGATTGTATTAGCATTGATCAATAGTGCATCTCTTCTCTTTATGTGAAGACTACAGTGCAGGCCAGATACGAAGTTAATGAATAATAAATAATTAGAAAAAAGATCTTAATTGTTTTTAAAGTTTTAATTGTTTTTAATTGTTCTTAATTGTTTTTAATTGTTTGGGCGTAATATGAATATCTGAAGTTTTCCCCTCCCTCCAGATTAAACTTAGCCGCCATCTTGAATTTATTTGTGGCAAGGAGTCAAAAGGGATAAAACTTAATCGTCATAAACAAAAGATGTTTTTTTTTTAAATTTCCATACTAAAATCAAACGGATTCTAAACCAAGTCAATAGGACTAATAAATCAGAAGCTTTTAGAAATCTATTAAGTATTAATTAAGTTTAAGAGAGTACAATTTTCGATCTTACCTGTAAGTGCACAATTTTAGAAGAAGAAATTTTTGAGCCAACCATACAAATTACTGATGGATTCAATGAATCCTTTTCTCTCTTTGACTCTTTTTCTCGCCGTGGTTTCAACCACGGTCTCCACAATCACCTCAACACGAGTTTTTCTGTAAAAATCATTAATATTTTATTAATTAGGATTTCTTATTTAGTCAAAGAATAAATTGCATTAGAGTAAATATTGTTGATAAACTACTCTAATACGAGAAACTAACTTGGTATCTAACATTAAAGTCCGCTATCATGTAACTCCATGTGTAACAGTAACATAATTTTCGCCGCAATCTGACAAAATTTATATATATATTTTAAGTGATAAATAACAGAAATATTCTATTTGTCTACACTACGACACGTTCTCGATAGCCCCTCCCTCCCATACAATAGTAAAAAAAATTTTTTGAAAGATGAAGAAGAAAAAGTTTCAGCCCTAGTAATAAAATAAATATGAAACCTGTTTAAATTAAAATTATGAATGAAAATAAAATCTACTTGTAATTTTTTAAAGAAGAATTACAGACAATTTCATTTCATGACTTCATTTGTTATATATAATTATTAATAGTTTAATGTTTTGAATGCATAGAAAAAAAATTCAATTCACTTTATTAAAAAAAGTCAAACATGAAGATAAATGAGGTTTGATTGCGATTTCATAATAAATTATACCGAAATATTTTTAAATCATCAGCACAATATTAATCATTGAAATATATAAAGAGTTAATTACCTATCCAATACACCATGACTGGTTCGCTCATACAATCCTTTTTCAAGAAGATCGAAATCTTCATCGACCCAATTCATAGAACTAAAATTATAAAATAAAATAATGAAATATACTTGTATTCAATTAAAAAAGAAATATTTGCAATCTCAGTTCTAGGATAAATAAAATATCTATAAATATTTAGAATTTGCAATTTTAATTGCCATGGAAAGAAAATAATTTATTACATTAATTATGTCAGGAAGGAAATAATAATGATTGATTACAATTTGATATGAAATTCCTCTTAAATATTTTTTTTTAATTCATCAGTACAATACTGGTATAAATCAGTACTAATTTATTTTTGTTTAAAGAGTAAATGACCTATTATTAGCCGAAACATTTATGTTCATACAATTCTATTAAAAAATAATAATAAATAATTTAAAAAAAACGAATTCTCTATTATTTCATTTTCGATGTGCGAACTCAAATTATAAATTATAAAATATTAAAAAAGAGTACGAGTATTCAGTGACAGAAAAATTATTTACGATCTTTTTTTTTCAGATAAATTAAATATATATTAACTAGAATGGCATATTATTTTAAATGCCTTCAAAAAAAAATTATTTTAATTGAATATATTAAATATGACAAGTTTTAAAACAGGGAGATTGCTTTCAATTTGGTAATAAATTCGAAAAAAATTATTTTTTTTATATCATTAGCACAATAATAGAAGAAATCTGTATTAGTTTATCTGAAAAGTAAATAACCTATCATCAACTGAAACACCATACCTGGTATGTTCATACAATCCTTTTTCAAGGAGATCAAAATCTTCATCGTCCATCTGGACGTGATGCAAATTATTGCAATCATTAATGTCAGACAATTCATCGCCAGACATATCAGTCTGTTCATCTCCGCTGCCATTGCAGCCCTCATCAACATTTACAACAACCTCAACTACAGATAAAAATAAGAAGAAAAATATTGCAATACTTACAAGTATAAAACAATTTAAAGAAACATAATGCCGAGAGCATTAAAATGCAGAAAAAAATACGATTTATTTTATTTTATTTACTTTTAATAAAACAAGGTAAATATTTACTAGACAATGTAAGGTTCTGCAAAAAAAAACATAATTTGTTGTAACTATCATATTATTCTTTTAGAAAGTTCGTATGAAACCTAATGTCTCTAACTTACCATATTTATTAACTTACTATACATTAGGAAAGACTGACGTTTTTCTGTAAAAAATACTTGCCAAACCTTAAAGTTCTTCAACAGATGTTTTATTTTATTTCTTGTTATTTGAAGAAATAAAATAAATTATCATTATACAATTCTTACTTTTTGAGAAAATTATATTCTGAGATTAGTGCCCATGAAATTTCGGCAATGAAATACACATTTTACTACCTTTCTATTAAAATTAACATATTTTATTCAGTATTAAAAATGTTATACTCATAATCAAAATAATATTATCCATAAAGATAGATCATGCAAGCAAATGATCCTGTTATATATTAATTTCGCAAATATAATAATGTGTGTTAATGCTCTCTTTTTGTAATTTGTAATTTTTTTATCCATATGAAGCTTTTCTACAGTTTTTTATTTACATCTGTTTATTATACGATTAACCTTAACGATTTTTGACATAGTGATATAATGACATTAGTGCCAGGAACATTCTTACAATTAACTGCAAATATTATATTGCCTTGTTAATATATTGATATTTTTATGTTAATTTATAACATATTGATATTTTTATTGCTAATATATTGATATTTTTTATGAAAAAGTACAAATTTTTACAAGTAGTCGACAAAAAAAAAAAAAAATCGCCAAATCTAAGAAGTGCCCCAAATTGTAAACCATTACCTGCAGCACAGCAAATTTGAATTTTCTTTTTTTTTGTAGTTTCAAAATGAAGCTATTAATTCTTTATAAAGAAACGTGCTTGACTCATAAGAATTATAAAGAACAATCATGTAATTTTTTTGTGAAAGAAAACTTACAATCTTCAAGTGAATTTGTCGGATACCTCGCTTCCTAATGCATCAAGAGCATCGAAGTTCAAGAAGGGAGATAAAGTCTTTTATTGCACGAAACTTAGCCAAGATTGCTAAATTGTAAGACTGCAATCGCCAAATAAAGATAGGTCTTTTTTCCGTTTTGAAAATGGTGAGTTGTAAACAAAAAAAAATTACAAATTCATTATTTAAGCTAAACATACACAAAAAATACATATTTTCATCTAAAGTACATACTGCATTTTTATCATGCTATTGACAGCATACATTTGAATTTTGTCACTCAAATTTTAGCTATATGAATTAAGATATAAAAAGTATGTGTTTTGTACTTACATAGAGGTCGAGGATGTTCTTTCAACTGGTTTAACCAGTGATTAATAATGGCTCTTTTATAAAGAGGAAACCTCATCCTCGTCTTAAGCCAGTAAGAAATCATTCTTTGGTGATACAAATCACTCATAATTAAACACTTTTTTAAAGCTTTTGAAAATCGCAGTCAAATTGACAACCTTTTCTGAATATAGCTCAAAAAAGAATGAGCATCAAATTTCATTTATACCTTTGTTACAGTTCTCAACAATTACTATGTGTTTGGCAACAATGTGCAACAATATAATTTGATATATATTTCTCTGACATTTCAATAAATTTAAGTATTGTTGTAGTTCTAAAGTGAACATCTTTTCTTGTTTCATTGTTGTAAATTAAATACAAAAGCTAACATGGACATTGCTGAAAAATTCCAAATATTAGATTAAAGAAAAAGGACTTCTGAATACAAGAGACTGATATTCAAAAAAGATATCTAAATTTTGCGCAAAACACATATAAAAGAGATTAAAACATATGTAAAACTTTTAAAAATTAATCTGACATTAGTATTTCTTTTCTTTATATTTTCCTAATTAGTTTATTCTAAACAAAAAATTCGAGATATCTGGTAGGGGCGAATCGGACTTCTGTCTGATGCCTTGTATATCACACAATTTCATAAATGAACAACTATGTATATTAATAATCTCTTGAATTAATTTGAATCTACCGCCAAATATGTTAACATAAAGTCCCGTTCCATGAAACCTTTTTTTTCATATTTAAATTATTTTAAAATTAGTCAGATATAGTTTTAAATTATAAAAAACTTTTTATTACATAAATTAAAGCTTTTGAGCAAAAGTTTGAAGCACAAGTATCTATTTTAATTCCGTCAAAAATGCGTAAAATAAAAAATTCCGTAAAAAAGTGCACTAATAAACAAAAAGTATGAAGTACAGTGCACTTCTACAAAAATTATGAAGTACGAAAAAGTCTAAATTTTGATTCCTTTACTGCTTCGCTATTATTTGTTTTATATCATAATGCATATTAACATTTTTGTCAAAAATAAAGCCAAATGCTTAAGAAAAAAGCAAAACGTCATCGAAATTTATCAAATGTACATTGCGGAATGTGAGACTAAAAACATAAAAAACTCGTGTATTCGTAAGAAAGAACGCAGTAAATAACTCTAGGGATAGAAACAGATCCAAGTTTCCTCAGGAAATCTGATTGGTTCTTTTGTTTTTCATTCCGCCTTCTTGACTAATGATTTGGTTCATATGAATAACGTTTTGTTTTAAATATAATTATGCGACCCCTTCTGAGCACACTCTTTTCTCACATAAGTTTTGCTGATGATTTCAAGTTTTTCATTAAGGAGAATTTTATTTTTACTTTCAAAGTTAAGCACGGAAGAAAAATACTAATTTCTAGAAGTCAATGGCAATCAGAGAAGCAGTAAGTCGTGTAGAATTATTAGAAGGAAGAATACAAATAAGTTTTGAATCTGGATATCCACCAAACACGTTTTTGAATCTAGGTATATGGAGAGCAGGTATAGTCGTAAAAGAAACTGACTTTATTAGTTTACAGGAGATGCATTTAAATGCAGTAGAAAGGTTTTTGGAACATCCCTACAATTTGTTCTCAACCTAGACGTGCTTCTTTTGGTTTCCAAAAGATCACCTTCTGAAAAATTGGATGTGTGTCTTGTAGTCAGGCGTATTGAGGCAGGACAGTCTAACACATACGTTGCTCGCTTCTTCGGCACCCATGATTCCATCATTTTACGATTATCAAAACATTTCAAAACGAGACAAACAGTTGTTCGAAGGCAAATGGCTAAGGAACCTTCCACATATATATTAATGTAGCTTTCCATTGATAAAACGATATTTGAAAGCATTGTACAGCGAAGGCTACACATGAAAGAATTGTAAGCCTAGTATGCCCAGGCGGATTACTGCGTGACCGCCTTTTTAGCTGGTCACCCTAGGGTACCCAGCAGACGGAGAACCCTTACTTCATCATTTCTGCAACATCATGTAGACTCACCTTCTCCAGTCAGTTACCATCTTTCCAGTACGGAGGTGGCCTTATAAACCAGGTACTCCTTTGAAAATATTCTCTAGTTTCCGCAGTTTCCTAGGTACAACGATTTCGTTTTATTTCTTTTATCTATACAATCCTGAGGGGCACGATTGAAGTTATAAAACCAGCAAAGTTTGGTGGGTACTTTATTTACGTCACCCTGGAGTTGCACTATGGGTCATTGGCGACGGTCTGGGAAACATCCCTGAGAATGATCCGAAGACATGCCATCGCAATTTTTGATCCTCTGAAGAGGGGATGGCTCCCCTGTTTTTGCAGCCCGACAAACAGCGTGCGAAGTCGAGCCCTTTATGGTAGAACAGTTTAAAGAGGACCAATACCTCGCATTCTCGGATCCCTACGTAGGCTGATCAAAGTGGTCAACCACCCTCTTACTGACAGCTGCCAGTAATGCTTGACTTCGGTGTTCTACTGGGAACTGTGTTTTTAACATCGGTACACTGTGGGACGGGACAAAGTTTGAAAATTATAGTTTAATAATGCTTATATCCGAAATATTATTATATAGAAAATGTTTCTGTACGAAAACTTCAGCGATTCAAATTTTTTAAATCACTTCCTAAATAATATTCTTTAAACAAATGAAGTTTAGTCACAATTTCATCTAAGAAAAGAAAGGGGAAAAAAGGAAGAAAGAAAAACGCTTTGTCAAGAACAACATATTCAAAGAAAATAACAGCTCAAACCCCAAAGTATATAGCTCTGTTTTATAGAATTTATCTCGTAGTAAAAATTTAGGTCCAAAAATTTGAAGCATTCGAATTTCACAAAACATTTGCCAAAAATTCCTTATATAGTTAAATATGAAATAAAAAAATATCAATATTTGATTGCCTGGTTAAAATCAGAGCTACAATCAACTGCGTGTGTACCATTTTGAAGTATGATAATCGTAGAAATTATTAATGTCCATAAAATATAAGTTTTGTGTTGCATATTTACAAAAATTTTGTTTAAAATGTTTCTTGTAACTATTTTAGTCACTTTATTTTCGAAAAAAATAAATAATGTACACTGCACGCCTGCAGATAAAAAAAGGGATGGGAAGATAATGTAAAATAATGTAAATATGTATAAGAAATAATATATTATACAAGGGGGTTCTGACCATTACTCGCTACGCTCATCAATCCCCACAACTGGAGCTTTGGGACCTTATATGTATATATCAACTATATCATCAACAATTTCTTCAGTTTAACGCTATTATACGCACTTAGAAACATAAACATACTTACATAAATATTGTGCCATTTTGTGGTCCTCCTATTTTGTCTATAATTATTTCCTTTGTTTAGGCAACATGAGTAATCAAAAACGAGCAAAATTTTTAGCCCGCTTGAAAAAAGAACTTCATTCACATTTAAAAAAATCCCAATGAACTGTAAATGCCAACTACCATTAAAAATGTCAGAAATGAAATGTTTAGAGCATCAAAGTCTGCTCTCCGAGAACACCACATTTTATACATTTGCTAAAAACAAGCAAAAATTAGTCATCGTTCTATGCTTCGTATATTGAAGGAGAAATCTACCGGGTTTCTATAAAAATGACGAGGTGCTCTGTAAATCGTGGATGGCGTAAGTGTAGGACCTTCCTGTTTAGTGCTTTATTTTCCCACTGAGTTCACCTGATTCTAGTTTTCACATGGATTAGATTAAGTGTATCATTTCATAGCCAATTTATCTTTTACATATTATTGTTTTATTTTCCGATTTCACTCACAAAGCAGCGGGAGGTTTTGAAAAAGAACTTTCTTTTCAGGCAATTTAAAATATATATTGCTAATCAGAAATAGTAATAGTTAAAAAGAAAGTCACAATAAATGTTCAATGAATTAGGGATAAAAACAAGTGTTTAATAGCAATCTGAGTACCAAAATAAAATAATAATAAAATGTAATTAATAAGTAAATATGATATGAATAATATATAAATACAGCAAGTAATTTATAAATAACCACATACATAAAAAATACATAAAAGGTTGTTGGCGAAATTGTTTCATTTTTTAGTAAAATGTTTTCTCCATGGCGTAAGACAATCCAGAAATATTCTTTCATCTGCTTCAAGAATGTCCCATCCAGATCTCCACGCTCGAAGGAATTTTGAAGTGAGATCTTCTTTGTCATACGAGTATGTTTCCAGCAATAAAGTATGATCCTCATGTAGACAGTCATTAAAAGTAGGATCCTTACAGTTCGCATTGAACATTTCATTCCAGCTTTGCCACAAGAGCAAAATACTTTTTTACAGGAACATGAAACAATATTCAGAAGTTCTGGAGGCTATTTGATATCAGAATTTACTTTTGGTTAGTCCCTCCAGTCCCAGTCCTGGGGAACAAGTAAGATTTCACAGTTGCTCTTGAAGGTATGCCCCCAAGACAGCTTCGTCGTGACGGTAGGTTACGAAAAGCTTTGCTGTCTCTATCTAGATGGATTATAAATTTGGCAAATGCATAATAAACCTGATCAATCGCATCTTTAGGATAATGAAAAACAGAAACATGCCTTTTAAAACTGGAAATCTTTTGGAAATCGTTACAGCATTTTGTTTTTCCATGCGTGAAAAAAATCGAAGTACCATCACAGCTCCTAAAAGCGTGTAGGAATAATAATAATAATCTTATCCACGTTCTCTTTTATTCTCTTTTCAAACATTCTCTTTTATTCTTTATTCAAGCATTCTCTCCTTAAACAAGCGGAAGTACTATCGCAGCCAATGAAATATTGTAAGAATATCAAAAACTGTTCTCTTTGTCCTTTCCACGTTCATTACATATGAAGCAAATAATGTGTTCAGTAACAAAGAAACACCGTCTGTGAAACCGCGGATGCTCAAATCTTTAACGGCCCTCAAAATGGAATCTCAAAAATTCATGAAAAAATAATTGATTTTCGTAATTTTTTTTTTAAAAAGTATAAAATACTTCCAAGAGTAAAGTTTTATTATTTTCGTTTAGATTCATTCAAAAATTTTGAATCAAAATCATAATCAAATTTTGAATCTTTCAAAAATTGGAGGAATTGGAAAAAAAAACTATATTTGATCTTGTTATTTCCTTCTGGCCCTCAGTCAAATTCCTAATTTATCTTAAATTCCTAATCTATCTTCTTCCCCTAAACTCACAAACGCTTGCTTTTTTTTAACTAGTTTGCTGCCACAAAAATAGGCATAGGTTGAGGTTTATTTTTGCTAACGCATTAGATTAGTGCAGTAATATAAAGATAAACCTGAATCGACACTATGTTTTGTGTTATCACGTTAGTGCATATGTTATTGCCATGAAAAAATATATTTTCTGCCAAAATAGTTTACTGTAACTGAATAGAAAAAAACTTAAAAAAAATATTTTTTAAAAAAATCCTTTTGATCATTTTTTTCCCCGGGATCAAGGAGAAAACAAATTTTTCTTTTTGCTTGAAAACAGCATTCGCCAATACTTTCTTCAAAATAACAAAAAAATTTTTTTTCCAAATTTACAGTTTGATCGGATTTGGTTAGATAACAAATATGATTAGCACAGGCTATGTATCTATAAAAAATCATATAAATAAGTATATCATTTGTTTGTATAATAATTTAAAGCCTACTGTATACTTTTAGATTTTTCTGTCATTATTTTTCTTCCTTAATTATTGAAACTTTTTATTGCCAGAATTCTATACTAAACACGATGGGGGTCTTGAAACGACAACAAGCTTCGGAGTGAATAAGTTGGTTGCTAAGGCGTCAAATAAACAGTTCTTATCGATAATATATAACTATGACGCTCAGTGGCATACATAACACCCCTGTGGGGTGCACGAGGTGTGAGGGCACCAGAATAATAATGAAAGAGTGCACCAAAGTAACATAAGATTTAAAGAGAAAAAGAAGAAGAAATTGCATTTTCTTCCTTTTTCGAACTTTGCAAGTTGTTTAATGAAGGATAATAAGTCAGTTTGTCAAAAATGCATGACTAACCTTCAATTTACTTTATTGATTGATGTATCTATTTCTTACAGTAAGTAATACCTGATTATTATTTTTATTATTTTTAGATGGCTTTTGTATTTATTTCTTTTTTAATCAGTATTTATTTCTTTTTTCATTTCTTTTTTAATTCTTTTTTTCATTTAACTAGCTTTCTTAGCATGATGACTTAGAATGCAAATAATTCCTCCTATTATATTTAGATATGTAATATTAAATTCATTAGCAGGTAAGATTATACTGACCTAAGAAGATAAGTAATTGTTTCATAAATATTTTAACCGAAGAACGTAAGATTTGTCGTTTAATTAAAAATTGTCATAAAATTGGGTTCAGGCAATAGAAGCTTAAAACTTGTGGTTTTTGAGTTCCTGTTTTAAATACATACAATAAACATGTTTATTCTGCCATTTGTATTTTGATAAACAATTTTCTTAATTTTAATATTTATTCTTAGAAGTGTATTTTATCCCGATAGTAAAATTTAAATCTTTTACAAACTGATCATCCGCTTTGTAGATTATCCACAGGCTGATTCAAATGAATCTTGCTTTTACAATAATATAGAACAATATTTCTAATAGATAAGCAACAAAGAAGGTAAGTAAATTATTTTTTAAGTTGTTTAAATGAAAGATTCTAAATTACAATGAAGAGCACATGACTCTGAAGAAAAGACTGTTAATTTGAATAACATGCCTTTATACTAACACTTATTTAAATGAATCAGTTAAAGTATTTTATTCAATGTTAATGTATGTTTATCTGGAATAATATAAAAACCTATTGTTGATTTAAAAATTTTTCTGGGCAATGGATCTTGAACAAATGAATGTTCATTAAATAAAAAGAACTTTCAAAGAATATAATAAATTTGACTATTATTTTTAAATTTATCTGACTTATAAGTCAAAGCTCAGAAAAATGTCCGTAAAAACGTTTTAGAATTTCTTAAGCAATTTTGCTCACATTTTGAAGAAAATTTTTTTTTAAAACAATGTAATGTCTGAAATATGATTATGATTTATTCTCTAGAAAATCTAAAAAAAAAATATGTCGAATATCTTAAGTTATTCAGTCCACATAAACCTATATTTTAAAGATTTCTTCAGATTATACTTTGAAGATTTTCTTCAGATTCTATTTTGAAGATTTTTTTCAGATTCTGTTCTGAAGATTTTATTCCGATTCTATTCTTAAGAATATCTTAAGTTATTTGGCCCACATAAACCTTAATCTTAAGTTTATATTTTGAAGAATTTCTTCAGATTATTTTCTTAAAATTTTCTTCAAACAACATTCTTAAGAAATTTTTAGGAATAAGTGGGGCAAATAACTTAAGATATTCTTAAGAAATTTTTTAAAGAATTTCTTAAGATTCTTTTTAGTGTGGTTGGACTTTCGCAAGTCTTAAGTTATTTAGTCCACATGAGCCTATATTTTAAAGATATCTTCAGATTATATTTTGAAGATTTTCTTCAGATTCTATTCTGAAGATTTTCTTCAGATTCTGTTCTCAAGAATATCTTAAGTTATTTGGCCCACATAAACCTAAATCTTAAGTTTATATTTTGAAGATTTTCTTCAGATTATATTTTGAAGATTTTCTTCAGATTCTATTTTGAAGATTTTTTCAGATTCTATTCTGAAGATTTTCTTCAGATTCTATTCTGAAGATTTTCTTCAGATTCTGTTCTTAAGAATATCTTAAGTTATTTGGCCCACATAATCCTAAATCTTAAGCTTATATTTTGAAGATTTTCTTCAGATTATTTTCTTAAAATTTTCTTCAGGCAGCATTCTTAAGAAAGTCTTAAGAATATGTGGGCCAAATAACTTAAGATATTCTTAAGAATTTTTTTAAAAGAAATTCTTAAGATTCTTTTTAGTGGGGTTGGACTTTAACACGTCATCTTGATTTTAAGCTATCAGCTGGCAGTGATGTCATAGGTCACGAGTCTGTGTATTAGTGATCGTATTCTTCTCGAGTTGCAAGTACACAATTTCATTATTATACTCAATTAAATCTAATTGTTAGAAAAAATGTTGTTCTAAAGCAGGGGTTTCCAACTTACATGAGACCGGGGGCCGCAATGAAAAACAACAGTCAGAGGGCGGTCCGCAACTTTATCAAAATTTTATATTGGACGCTTTTATGCTTGAAGGAACATTAAATATTACTGTCAGATTTTTATTAAGTTGTAAAAAACAAAAGTATTGAATTTCAAATTAAAATAAGAAGTAGATTTTTAAAAATATTTAATTGCATATTAAAAAATTCCGGCTACAAAATTTACAAATGTAAATAATTTCGTCCAAAATGAGTGGCTTCAAAAAGTTAAATCGGAGAATTTCTTCGAGAAAATTTGTGATACACACATGCTAAATTATATTCCCAAAAAAGAAGCAACATATACGATTATTTTTGTATTTGAATAAATATTTTCTTGGGTGCAAAACTTGAGAAATAAATTTTTTCTACGCCGTTGGTATGTTAAATTTCACAGAAACAAAAAAATTTGTTTTTTATTTTATTTTTTAAGAAAGAAAAGTATTTTAAACCCATATAGATTTTTTACGAAAATTGTCCGCAAAAAAATTGGCAACTAATATATTATAGTTCGTGGGCCACAAATGAAGGCTTCGCGGGACGCCAGTTGTTAACCCTTGTTCTAAAGCATTCAAATTTAGATTATTAAAAAGAAAGTTTTTTAATAGTCGCAAGTAGAGAAGTTTTAACAGGAGAGTTTTAAGAAACAAAATGCATCATTTCGGAGGGAAATGCACAATGAAAACTAATGCTTTAAACAAAAAGATATTTCTTTTACATGGCATTGTTTTAAGACAGACATAAGTTTCTTTTTTGTGCAGCGAATATTCTTCAAACTTAACGAACTGACATCCTCAAAACTTTTCAGTGCTTAAGACATATGTTAAGACTTTTTGACTTATGAAAGCTGTTGCAATATTTAAAAAAAATGAGTTTGTTTACTTAATCTTATTAGAAATTCTTTTTAATGAAATTCGATATTGATTTTGTGCTTAAAGATAGCATCGATAATTTTCTTTATCAAACATTCAAATATTAATTTTGTTAATGTGTATAAGATAGAAAACGTTTTAAATCCATTATAACACAAAATCGATTAACTTCTTATAAGAATAATCTCAACTAAGCTTTTGTAACCGGCTCAGATAATGAGAAAATAACAAATTAAAGTCATTTTTTGGAGTTCTTCGAAGAATTGTTCGAGTTTCTTTGACATAACAATGATGACAAATATAATACAACGTCCAATAAAACTTTTATGCAAAAAATCATTTTATCCTCAATAAAGAATCTATTTTCTATGCTTTTTCTGCATGTTCTTATTTGTTACTTTTTTGTTACTGTTTCAAGTACAATATGACTCAATATTATGAACTTCTAATATATATTAGTATTAAATTTAATATTAAAATTATTATTTTTAATTTTTTTTTGAATTGATGAAATTGATTGAGTATAATTATTATTTGAACAGCCGTATTTTGCTTTCTCTTAATATTTAGTGAACTCTTTTGTTTTCGTTGAAAACAAAGCGGCTGAGTAACGTCAGTTTAAAAACAAATGTACTCATAAAGTTATCACTTTTAAAAGTTTTTATTATTAAACTGGCAATAAAAAAATTAATAAATCGAGTTGAGTAATAACAACTTGGATAAATAATAGTAATTTTAATAAAACAATATATGCAAATAATAAAAACTTTGAAAATATTGTCATTTTCTTTATTCATATAAAAATCTACTTGAAAATGTTTATTTTCGAAATCTACACATCAGGCTATCAGATTTGCATCTACAAGACCAGAATTTGAATTTCTTTTTAGTTCTGTTTTGGTGTACTTTCTTGATACATAACTTTTTTAAACAATTTAAAATTACTTTTTTAAACTGACATTTTGAAACAGTTGATATATAGAGCTGAGTAATAACAATTCGGATAAGTAATAGTAATTTTAAAAAACAATATACGTAAATAGTAAGAACTTGGAAAATAGTATAATTTCTTTTCATGGAAATAAAATCTACTTGAAAATGTTTATTTTAAGAATCAACATAGACTATCAGATTCACATCTATAAGACCAGAATTTGAATGTCTTTTTAATTCTGTTTTGGTGTACTTTCTTGATACATAATTTTTTCAAACTGTTTAAAATTACTTTTTTAAACTGACATTAAAAAAATTTGATTAATAGAGCTGAGTAATAACAATTTGGATAAATAATAGTAATATTAAAAAACAATAAACGCAAATAATAAAACATCCCTGAGGATGATCCGAAGACATGCCATCACAATTTTGATCCTCTGCAGAGGGATCTCTCCCCCGTTTCGGTAGCCCGACGACCTGCACGCGAAGTCGAGCACTTTACGGTAGAACAGTTTAACGAGGACCGATACCGCACACCCTCGAACCCTACGCAGACTGATCCAAGTGGTCTCCCATCCGCAGCAGCCAGTGATGCTTGACTTCGGAGATCTGCTGGGACCCGTGTCGAAACGATCAGTTCACTGGGGGGGGGAGGGGGGTAAATACTTGTACAAGGCTAGACAGAATCAGTTGCTTAACTGTTACGCTTCAGGGTTGTCAGAACATCCGAAAATGCAAATGCAGAGTAGTGATTCTGATTCCAACCGTAAACCTGAATGTATCGATTTATGTATTTATATTTGTTGTTACGCAGATATACCCAGGCTTGTGTGCTTATTGCAAAGCTTGCCTTGAACTAGATGGAGAAAGACAGCATACGGTCTGGGACAAAGTGGGATACGAACCCACTTCTTCCGTGTTACAATAAATGCTGCTTTGTAATTCCTTTTTCTAATTTGAGCAATTTGTTCTTTAAATCGACAAGATCTTATAATAAATCGTATTTTGTAATGAGCACACAAGCCCGCATGTCTTTATGTAATAATGAATAAATGTTCTTTTTTAAACAATTTCTTGCAGCAGTCTCGTCTCTCAGTCAAACGCTATTTAAAATGAAAGTAGCGGGTTCTTAAAAAAAACACCTTAAGAAATCTTAAACCTGAAAAAACATCAGTGTAGGATATACCGGGCAGTGGCACTTAACTAGACCTAGTATGACTAGACCTTTGGTTAATGTCTGAAATATATACTAGGTCTAGTTAAGTGCCTCTGCCCGGTATACATCTACCCCGTATAACCTACCCTGATGTTTTTTTAAGATCAAGGGCCACTACCCGGTATACATTTGCCCGGTATACCCTACACTTATGTTTAAGGGCAAGGGCCACTGCCCGGTATACCCTACACTGATGTTTTTTTAAGGTTCAGTGCCACTGCCCGGTATACATTTGCCCGGTATACCTTACACTGATATTTTTTAAAGGTCAAGTATCATTGCCCGGTATATATTTGGCCGATACNTTTTTTAAGATCAAGGGCCACTGCCCGGTATATATTTGCTCGGTACACCCTACACTTATGTTTAAGGTCAAGGGTCACTGCCCGGTATACCCTACACTGATGTTTTTTTAAGGTTCAGTGCCACTGCCCGGTATACCTTACACTGATATTTTTTAAAGGTCAAGTATCATTGCCCGGTATATATTTGGCCGATACCCCAAACACTGATGTTTCTTCTAATCTATGAATTAAAATATCGTATAAATGCAATTATATCCACGTATAAGTATTAAAATATCGAACTAGTATTAGTAAAATTATCGTATAAGTATTAAATATCGAATAAATGTAATTATATCCACGAATAAATTAATATAAAATCGAATGTAATAAATATTTCGGACATTCACCAAAGCAACTATGTGATTGTCAACATTCACCGTTTTCGGTCATTCACAGTAACATGCACATCATTTACATAATAACCTCATCAGGACGTTTATTTCATACTTTACCTAAGTAGCATCCGGCATTATATATAATCTCTAGGCAATGCGTGAAATATAAATCATTTCATACTTTGCCGGCAGGCTTTAGGACTTATATATAATGCCTAGGCATTATATATAATGCTGGATTTCATACTTTGCCGGTAACAGATACACTATATTTAGGCTCAAGTGCTTAATGCAAAAAATAGCTTGTCTCTTGTCAAATTAAAGTTGCAATTTGGTTTAGATACACTATATTTAGGCTCGTGTGCTTGCAACTGCAAATGTGGTTTAGATACACTATATTTAGGCTCGTGTGCTTCATGCAAAAAATAGCTTCTCTTGTCAAATTTGAACTGCACAAAAATAAGAAAAACAGGACAAATGTAAACCTGCCACCTTAAAGCTTCAGAGCGTTTGGCAAAAGTACAACACCCAGCGGGAATAGAGGCCCCTAATAATATATGGTTATTTTAATTGCTCCTTGCCATGCAGTATTGCTTGTCCATTATACTGCATGGCAAAGTATCCACTATATAGCATGCAATCATTCTGAAGCTCAGATGCAGTGGGCTCAACTCCTTTTATGACACTAAAACGCATATTCTTGCTGTCTTTCGCAAAATTGTGCAATCTGTTTTTCTAACAGAAAGGAATTTTTAAGCCGTTCTTTGTACTAACAAAGAAATCTTCAAATGTATGTATATGAATATATACCACTATCCCTATAAAAGATGTATAAACCAGTCAACATAGTTTGATACATCTTAGTTTATCTTTAAAGCACTTTGATTAAATATCTGAATCCATCATTAAAGCTCTCCTTATGAGATATTTTGGAATACCAAATTATTAACTCTAACTATAAATCATTTAAACTAATCGCGATTTCAAATAAATGGAACTGTAAGTAGATTATTATTTGGTAAGAGGTATAGACATCAAAATTTTAAAATTACCAAACAAATGGTGAAAGTTCTGAAGAACATTTCGGCATTTTTATAGTGATACTTTCTTTAGAACTTGGCCAACAAAAAACTATTTGTTTGGTTATGTTCATTTCTCAGTTTTGTTTTAGTTACTAAATGTATAATAATATGAACTATAATTGCAAAAACAAGAATGTCTGGAAGATCGTTACCACAACGTATGGTAATATTACAAAATGAATGGTTTAAATGCCGTATATTTTGTTTTAATTAAACGAATTATCGTTTCTTTTATTAAAGATGTATTTACCATACAAGCAAAGTAATCTTGCCAGAATTTGTTTATTCTTGATGTTTCCAGATGCAAAACATTTGCAAATATTGTTGGTCTTCAGAGGGCTCTATCTCTCGAAAGCAAAACGTGAAAAAGTTTGCAACAGAAAAAAAATATTACAGCTATTTTAGCTATTATAGGTATTAATCACTATCCTAAAATAATGATTGCAATCAATATACAATATCTCAGAATTAAATTGCATTTCATAAAACTTAAAAGGCTTCTTCATTTTAATAGCATAAGTGTTGTAATCCAGGATAGAACACGTGTAGCATAGAGCGCGAAGAGTGTAAATATTACAGTGCAAATACCACTTTGTAAGAAAATATCACCAGCAACTAGTTAAGGCAGCATTACCAATGTGCAATTAGTCTGAAAGTTGTATTGGGAAAACCTACAGTTCCGGGCCAAATTATTACACGCACTAAAAGATTCTATGTAAAATCTTAATTATCAGGTGATACTGCACAGGTTGATTGTTTTTACGATGCTGAAACCGGTTTGCACTTGTTTACGCTCGGGTATCAATGGGTTACAATGGACGATATATAAAATTAATTCGATGATTGGATAAATTAGACGATATATTACATAAATATAGAATATTTATTATATCAGTGCATTATAATATTTAGATCAAATTATTAGACACACTGTAGTGTTTTAATAGTTGCATGTTTTGCACGAGTTTATATGCAATACTTTTATAATTAAACATACATGTAATGGGTTCTTATTCTGGAGATTTTTTTACATACTGCATATTTGTATTTATTTTTAATGTATTGCATTACAATGTTAACTAAATGATACACAAACGTAAACAAGTGTAAACCGGTTTCAGGAGCGTAAAAACAATAATGCAGTATAATATCACCTGATAATTAAGATTTTACATAGAATCTCATAGTGCGTCTAATAATTTGTCTTTCACGTTGTGTTGTTGTTGTTCATTTACGTCGCACTAGAGCTGCACAATGGGCTATTGGCGACGGTCTGGGAAACATCCCTGAGGATGATCCGAAGACATGCCATCACAATTTTGATTTTCTGCAGAGGGAATGGCATCCCCGCCTCGGTAGCCCGACGACCTGCACGCGAAGTCGAGTACTTTACGGTAGAACAGTTTAACGAGGACCAATACCGTACACCCTCGGTTCCTACGCAGGCTGATCCAAGTGGTCACCCCTTGTTCACGTTGTGTTAAAATAATCATTAGTTATATCAGAAATGGATTGAATTTTTCTCAATTAATAAAATTTATGACTAGTTTTTTTTCAATTAATGACAGAAAAGAGATCTTGATGAAATTAAAAGCTCACCCGAATATTTCAAACTATTCCGCCATTTTAAGTACAAAAATCTTGTCAGAAATTTTCTTTAATTGAATGTACTTAATAAAGAAAATGAATTGTACTTAAGTATAAAAGGTTCTATATGAATATATCATTATAATCTTACTATTTACACAATAAAGTAAAATGTTAAATTGAAATGGAATAGTGGAATTGATATGAATGGGGAAAGAATTGTTGAAAATTCAATTAAATTGCAGGATAAGTAGATTATACGAGACAATGATTCCAACTGATGTAAGAAGGAAGCTTTTGTTAAACTTGAAAGCTCCCCAAGCACTTAAAATAATTTTTGTTTTTGAAAGTAGAAATCTGGAAAGGATATTTCCTTGATGGAATGTTTCAGCTTTTGATATCAAATAGAAAGCAAAGTCGTTTGCTTTTTGTCTTATCTCTTGGTCATTTTCTTCCACGCTTGCGGCAAAGTAGACGATTGCAAGAAAGAGAACAGATTGCAAGGCGGTTACTGAAACGCTTTCTACGGCGTAAATCAAATCTTCATGCAAAGCGTAACCACTCATCTCAGCGAAAAAGTGAAAAAGTATTAAAAAATACGATCCAACGATCCAGAATATAGGGAACGCCATAGCCGATTCCATATAAAAAAATATTTGATGTGCGTGACAATATTGGTGAATAAATAAAACTACTCGTCTTGAATTGCAGTTGAAAGGGAGATTAACTGTTTCTCCGCAATCCTTGATAACTTGACATAATACAAAAGACAATGAAGCATAAAATATACTTAGCAGCATTGGTAAAAGGGTACAAGCTATTCTTGATGAAAAAAAATACCATGTAGAATATATTGCTTTGGTTGTGTTATCGATAGTCGTATTAAAGCGAAATGTTACACCTAAAAACCACGAATCTCTTAAATTTTGATCAATAAAAAATAAGCTGGAATTAATGGTGCATAAAATCATAAAAATTATCAGAATCGTTATTGTTGCACAATTACTCATCAGAGCGCACTTTTTCACAAGATCTTCGTGTAATCGTTTTAATGATGCAATTCTTTGCAAGAGTCGATTAATCTGTGTTCTTTTTGAGTAAAGAATAATCCAGTTTACAGCAGTAAACATTCTATGCAATATGAAGGACACTACTGCTTTTCGTGATTGAAAATTTGTATGGTAATATTGTAATTCAGTGATATTTAATATAATTGAATAAATCAGCACGTAAGGAACAAGGAAAAAGAATGTCCAATGCAGAGAAGTTTCTAATTTCGATTTAAAGTTTATATCACCACATTTAATTCCCAAAAGAAATAACAGATTTAGAAGGATATTATGTTCGTAAAAGTAAGAAACAAAGTTTGCTTTTGCGTTCGAGATTCTAAACTTCATTTTTGGTTCAGTATACACAACACAAGAAAAAATCGTTTGATATGAGAATTTTTCAGTAATTAAATTATTGTACTTATTTGAATATTTTCAACTGGAGAAGAAGTGAAGTGATTATGCCTAACCATGAGCTTTAAATCAGATGTAAGTGGATATCTGTAAGAGCGTGCGTGTCGAACTAATTGTCTTCTGAATCGACAATTGCCACTTTCGATTATGTCACTTTCACGCATGCAGTAAATTCCAATCGTTAGAGAAAATATTGTTATAAAGCTTTCAACTTTACATAAAATATAGAAACCTAAATATTTATAGTCATATAAATAGAAGGCTTTTAATTAAAACAAATTCCGCGATTAGAAAGAACAAAATGCATCATTTTGGCGGGAAATGCATAATGAAAGCTAATACCTTAAGCTCAAAATTTTTTCTTTCAAACGATATTGATTTAAGACATAAATAAGTTTCTATTGTGCAGCGGCAAATATGCTTCAAACTCATGGAAATGACATTTCTTTAATCTTTTCGATGTTTAAAACTCATATCAATTCCTTTTGACAAATAAAAGTTCTTATAATGTAAGAAAATTCAATCAAATCACTAGATCTTATTAAGTATACTTTTCATGGATACTTGATATTGATTTTGTTCTTAAAGATTGCATCGATTTCCTTTACCAAAAATCTAAATATTAATTTTGTCTATGTACATAAGAAAGAAAAGGAATAACATACATTTTATTCGTTATAAAGAATCTATTTTCTATACTTTTTCTTCTTGCTCTTATTTGATATAAATTAGAAGTGCTACACAACTCAATTTTTTAAATTTCTAATGTAATAAGATGTATTCTTATTTACTATTCTTAATTTTTTTTTTTGTTGAATATATTAAATATTTGATTATAATGTTTATTTGAATTCACGTGTTTCGCTTTCTCTAAATATTTAGCGACTTTTGTTTGCGTTGAAAACAACGTGGTATAGTTAAATTAGTTTAGAAGCAAACGTTCTTATAAAGTTATGAGTTTTGTAAGTTCAAATTAATAAATTCCCATTAAAAAAATTCAGACGAATCTGAGTGATGACAATTAGAATAAATAACACTATATTTAATGAAACAATAAGTGGAAATAATAGCTTGGACATAAAGGAAGTTTTCTTGTTTTATTTTTCCAAATAAAAAATCTACTTGAAAATGTTTATTTTCAAAATCAACACAGAATATTCGATTTGCATTTGTAAGACCAGAATTTTAATTTCTTTTTAGTTCTGTTTTGGCATTTGTTTCTTTGGACCATTTTTTTTTTAAATCATTCAAATTGAATTTCCTTTGCATAGTATTTTTAATATTGACAAAAGTTTTATTTTTGTAAACAGATGAAAGCAATTCACAGTGCCTGAAGTAAAGATTGAAGTAAATGAAGTTAGACAATACCTTTTGTTAGTATTTGCAGCAATTATCGACTATAGGTAATCATGAAATGAGTTATTTGATCAGTTTAATTTTAGTTTAATGGATAAAGGAAAAACAGGAAGAACTGATCATTAATGGGCATGGTGAGACGATCTAAAGAGGACACATTAGTGTAGATTGTTGATGTTTGTAGTAAAAATAAAAAAGTAACTTGTGACTCTAGTTATGACTAGTAACTTACCCTGAGGAAAAAAGCATGATCAAAACTACCTGAATACGGTGAAATTAACTATGTTTCTGGGTATTCGGTAATTTTTTCCGAAGTGCTTTGGCAATGATTTTGGTAAAATTAACAATGGTTTTATAATCTGTGATAAAATTTATAAATGTGGTAAAGTGTGGTAATTTTATTACGAGCATGGTTTAAAAACCGGTTAAATTTACTTTTCAGTTTTTGTATTTTTTCTAAATAAATGGCGATAGGAACTATAATTTTGAAAACCGGAATTTTCGATAAACCGTATCGATACGAGTGGAAAAAATTCAAAGGAATGTTTAAATACTGTCTGCAGTAAAACCTCTAGGGAGCGACCACACTACAGTAATAGAGGGTCATTAATGGAGGTTAGTCTTTCGTAGGTGTTACTTCCATTGATTTCAAAATGTTATCAAAGGTACATCTAAGTCGAAGTACCATCGCAACCACTGAAAGCGTGTAAGAATAATAATAAAATCTCTCTTTTCCGCGTTCTCTTTTATTCTATTTTCGAACATTCTCGTTTATTCTCTTAAACAAGCGAAGTACAGCCAATGAAATAATGTAAGAATAACAAAATGTGTTCTCTTTCGACGTTCAGTATATATCAAACAAGTAATGCGTTCTGTAACAAAAAAGCACCATGTGTGAAACCCCAGGTGCTCAAAACTTTAAGTGCCCCTTAAAATGGAAATTCAAAAATTCATGAAAAAAATATTTTCTTTTTGCAATTTTTAAAAAAGTATTACATATTTCCAAGCGTAAAGGTATATTACTTTCTTTTAGACTCATTAAAAGTTTTTTTTGTATTTTTTAGAGGTAAAGTTCGAGAAATGGAAGAAAAAATAATTATAATTGGTCTTGTAATTTCCTCCAGCCTCTCACTCAAATATCTAATTTTATCTACTATCTTCTTCTGTGAAAGTCACAGGCGCTTGTTTTTTCTAACAAGTTTTCTGCCACGATCAACTAAACAGTTAGAATTTTCCAGATTGGAAAATTTAGGAAGAATAGAAAATTCTTATTTATGGTTTTCCATTTTTGAAATTCGCACATTTGCTGTTTAAGTTTTGCATGATGTTCTTATAATTACGTAACATTTATAATTTTAAATATTAGGTTTTTACTGACATAAAAACATAATTGAAAGTTAATGTTCAATAAGATTATTTTTGCAAAAAATTTAAAATTTCAAAAAGCTTTTTATATTTAAATTTTTGCAAAACATGCTTAACTGGAACTGAATTTTATAAAAAAAAATTTCAACGTTTCTAATTCTAGGTAACTTTTGGATGATTTGGCATAGATGGGGCTCCAACTTAGGCGTTAAATTCAGCCCCATCTTACTTTAAAGCAATCCTGTTCAATTTCATCAATAGCTGAAACTCGAATGAAAGAGTAAAGCAGAACTGTACTTTTTATACAGAAGTCGGAAAACCATCCAAATAGTCAGACAGAGTGTTTAAAGGGAGGGCCTAAACGATAAGGGGGAAATTTGTATTTTAAATGAAGGCCAGGACCACAAAAATAATAGCTCCGTCTTCCATTTTTTTTTTCTTTTTTTTTTTTTTTTTTTTTTTNTTTTTTTTTTTTTTTTTTTTTTTTTTTTTTTTTTTGTCAAATCTGATACCGTGATCAACAATCACATAGTCGCTTTAGTAAAAGTCCGATACATTCGTTATATCCGTTTTGAAATTAATTTATTCATTGATTTTATTATATTTATTCGATATTTTATTATCTGCTCAGGATAGATTCGTAGAAACATCAGTGTTCGGATTACCAGTTAAATGCATACTGGGTAGTGGCACTTGACCTTAAAAAACATTGATGTAGGGCATACCGGGCAAATGTATACCGGACAGTGGCACTTAACTAGATCTAGTACATATTTCTGACATCTACCAAAGCGACTAAGTGCTGTCAACATTTACCGATGGAAAGCAACAACCACCAAACTCTAAACCAAAATTTTCTTCTTTGTACATCATTCGATGCGGAATATATTAATCTTTGGTTTGAATTAAAATTTGCGAATGAAGAACCTTTTAGATGTTATGAGACAAAAACTAATAAAGTTGCTGAAATGTAGCAGGTCTTTGGATCTCAAAAATTTAGCTCACTTCAGAAGCAGGCACAAACACATATTATTCTTCGTTGAGATGCCCAAAATAAAAATTAAATCATTTCCAACTTTCAGTGATTAAATTCGTAGCAAGATGTTTTTTCGACCTAATTTTTACTGGGCTACGAGGCCAAGTCACAAAATCATAAATGAATAAATTGGGGAACAAGGGAGCCTAATTGTAATTATATAATATATGTCATGTTCTAAAAATGCATAACGGCTTATATCTTCTCTCAATATTAACCTATAATTTTAAAATTTAGTCATAAAGAAATAAGGCAAAGAGTATATACTCCTATTAGTGCTAAATGGTTGCTCCAGAACTTTGCATTTTTGAGCAAAATAAAAATATTTTTAAATTTTCTATAAATATTTTTGAAAATAATGGGAATTTTCGGAAAACTCGGAAAGCTCATATGTTAATATGAAATCAATTTTCAAATGTTCAATTTTCATTGCAAAAAGTTATACAACAATCTCTGAGTATCCACTCTAATGTAAATACTACATAAGGTGCTCCGAAATTTGACCAATATATCCAGAGAGGTGATATAAAGATTAACCAGGTGATCGCAAACTACGTCGCGAGGGTGAAAATCACAAAATCCCCTGCAAGTTCTGATAGCTCGCTGACAAAAAATACTTTCAAAGGTACTAAAAAATTTCATTTCAGAATTTTTATTTGTACCAAATGGCGCCCTCTGACATCATTATACAATCTACAACGAATTAAGAACGATTCCTAAAAATGGAATCATGAAGATAATGTAAGATTTCATCCTACAGCAAGATAAGCAGCCTTCTCTTTACCATAGTAAATGTGATTTCTGAATGCTAAAAAGAATAGTAAGAAGTAAAGCAACGTTGCGACAGATTTAGCGTTACCCAGGGTGCACCACGAGGAGGCCTGTCGCATTACACCCCATTTTTTTTTTTTTTTTTTTTTTTTTAAAGCCAAATTTAACAAGATTTTTTTTTTCTTTCGTACGTAAATTTATGAAGAGAATTGCCAACAAATTTTCTTTAGTAGTTTTTTTTTTCTTTTTTGCAAAATATATCGAGAATTTTTTTCTATTCTTTTTCATAATTTATATTTCCATATTTCCTTAAGTAGTCTTTTTTTTTTTTTTTTTTTTTTTTTTTTATTTTTTTTTTTTTTTTTTTGCAAAATATAACAAGAATTTTTTTTTATTTCTACTACGTATTGCCAACAAATTTTCATTGAAGTTTTTTTTTTTAAGATATTTTTGATTTATTGGGTTGTTTATGAAAATGTTCAAATACGGTATGGTCAAAGCATTTTTCAATATTTCCCAACAACATAAATTTCTTGAGAACTTTCGGAATTCCTTGTACCTTTTGTGTTTTTCTTTACATTGTGCATTCAGCCAATCTTTCTTAAACATATCAACAAAAGCTTTTCTGTAAAAATAATTAACTCACATAAATTTTAATTGCCTCGCAAACAAGTTTTGTAATCAAAAATTCAGTCACATTAAAAAATAAATTACTGTTATAAATAATATAATATTGTTATAAATAATATAATAATGCGAGTAATCAACCTGGAACAAAAATTTAAAACAGGAAATGAAGCCTCGTAATCAGGACAATTAGGAACTGTTTCTTATTATAATAAGTCTTAATGATTTGCAATTTACAGGAGAAAGTGTAAAGCCATGCATGTTATATCTCTTATAATTTTGGCGCTATTATTATGTGTCTCAACGAATTTGACAATCAGGAAAACAATCATTCAAAATAACTTAATAAAATGCGATCCTTCGTAGTTAAATTAATTGTGTATTCATAATTTAATTATATTATGCATTGCATTAATATTGTATTTATGATTCAGCGCAANAACAAGGTAAATATTTACTAAACAATGTAAGGTTCTGCAAAGTCAGCGAAAAAAAAAAAAAAAACGTTTTTCAACCAAAAAAAAAAGGTTACCGTGTTTTAAAAAGCAAGTTTTTCAAAATGTGTTTGTGGATTGTATAAACATTGATCAATAGAGCATTAGTTCCCTTTGTAAGAAGACTGCAGTGTAGGCCATCTCCTGATTTATTGAATAATAAATAATTAGATGAAAGATTTTAATTGTTTTTAAAATTGAGGTTTGGGCCTAATATGAATGTCATAAGTTCGTCCTTCCCGCCAGAAGAAATTTAGCCGCCATCTTGAATTTATTTGTGGCAAGGAGTCAAAAGGGATAAAAGGGATTTTTTTTTTTTTTTTTTTTTTTTTTTTTTGNTTAACCTTTTTTTTTTTTTTTTTTAATTTTCCTTCCATAATCAAATGAATTCGAAACTAACTCAATAAGAATAATATATCTGAAGTTTTTAGAAATTTAGTAAGTATTAAGTATAAGAGAGTACAATTTTCGATCTTACCTGTATGTGCACAATTTTAGAAGAAGAACTTTTTGAGCCAACCATACAAATTACTGATGGATTCAATGAATCCCTTTCTCTCTTTGACTCTTTCTCTCGCCGTGATTTCAACCACGGTCTCCACAATCACCTCAACACAAGATTCTCTGTAAAAATCATTAATATTTCATGATTTAGGATTTCTTCTTATAAAGTGGTTTTGTTATAAAATTAAATCACATTAGATTAAATAAAATTTTGCTCATAATCCACTCTAATACTATTAACTAACTTGAAATAAAAGCAATGAGGAAATTAAACAGATGAACAGCTAATATGTAAAGTTTCTTAATATACAAAGTCTTATTGATTTGTAATTTATAGGCCAAGAAGTAAAATCATGATTGTTATATGCTTTGAAAAATTTGTCTTTAGTATTTATCTCAGCATTTATCAATCAGAGAAACAATTATTTAAATTAACTTGACAAAATACATTCCTTCATAATATAATAAAATTAAAATAGCGTTCAAAATGTAATTGAGCTTCAAAAATGGAAGAAAAAAACGTATTAAAAACACGCTATTTAAAAAAAAACGGGACAAAAAATTTCATGGATGTTATACGTCAATAGTCAATTACTGATAGATCAATATTGTATAACTACTCTCTGTATGAAAACTACTGAATAATTTAATTAGAAGTTTAAAAGCTTGTATGTTATTAGTGTTAATTAAATTATAAGCAAATATTATTTTAAGGATAATTTTCAGCATTCTAAAAAATACCCAATTAGTCAAGGTTCAATATTTATTTAATCAAAAACAACTAAACGATTCCAAAAGTAAAAGCATTTTTTAAGTAAAAACATTATTAATTTGATATCTAGCATTAAAGTAAGCTGTCATGCAACTGCACGTGTAACAGAAACATAATTTTAGCACTCTGAAAAAATTTATAGAAATATTTTAAGTGATTAATCACAGAAATAATCCATTTGTCTATACTACCACCTTTGCTATAATAAATTTGAAAAGAAAAGTTTAAGCCCTAGTAATAAAATAAATGTGAAACGTGTTTAAATTTAAATTATGACTGAAAATTTGACAAGGCATTTATGCCTTAAAAAATTAAATTTCCTTTCTGAAAAAAAACTTCAGGTGTGAAGACAAATGAGGCTTGATTTCAATTTGATAATTAATTGCACAGAAATATTTTTAAACCATTAGCACAATATTAATCATTGAAATATATAAAGAGTTAATTACCTATCCAAAACACCATAACTGGTTCGCTCATACAATCCTTTTTCAAGAAGATCAAAATCCTCATCGACCCAATTCATAGAACTAAAATTATAAATAAAATAATGAAATGTACTTGTATTCATTTAAAAAAGAAATGTTTGCAATCTCAGTTCTAGGATAAATAAAAATATTTATAAATATTTAGAATTTGCTTTTTTAATTGCCATGGAGAGAGAATAATTTATTACATTAATTATGTCAGGAAGAAAATAATAATGCTTGATTACAATTTGATATGAAATTCTTCTTAAATCATTTTTTTTC
The DNA here is from genome assembly GCF_043381705.1 of Parasteatoda tepidariorum. Taxonomy (NCBI): domain Eukaryota; kingdom Metazoa; phylum Arthropoda; class Arachnida; order Araneae; family Theridiidae; genus Parasteatoda; species Parasteatoda tepidariorum. The sequence goes on from NC_092208.1 coordinate 12,465,651, forward strand.
CAATTTATTAGTACAATACAAGTATAAATCAGCAGTAATTTATTTAAAGAGTAAATTACCTATTATTAACTAAAACATTTATATTCATACAATCCTATTTTAAAAAGAGCGAAATCGACATTATTTCACTGTTCGATATGAGTACTGAAATTACAAATTTAAAAAAAAACTAAAATCTATGAGTATTCAATGAAAGAAAAATTATTTACAATCCCCTTTTTTTTCAGATAAATTAAATATATATTAAATAGAACGGGTGTATTACATTAAATGCCTCAAAGAAAATATTTTGACTAACTATATTAGACATGTCAAGTTCAAAAAAAGTTGGATTGATTTCAATTTGTTAATAAATTCGGCACAGATATTTTTTGATATCATTAGCACAATACTGATATAAATTTGAATTAGCTTACATAAAGAGTAAATTACGAATCATTAACCAAAACTCCATACCTGGTATGTTGATACAATCCTTTTTCAAGGAGATCAAAATTGTCATCGTCCATCTGGACGTGATGCAAATTATTGCAATCACTGATATCAGACAATTCATCGCCAGACATATGAGTCTGTGCATCTCCGCTGCCATTGCAGCCCTCATCAACATTTACAACAACCTCAACTACAGATAAAAATAAGAAGAAAAACATTACAATACTTACAAGTATAAAACAATTTAAAGAAACATAATGATAAGAGCATTAAAATGCAGAAAAAAATGCGATTTTTTTTTAAATTTTATTTACTTTTAATAAAACAAGGTAAATATTTACTAAACAATGTAAGGTTCTGCAAAGAATAAACATAATTTGTTGTAACTATCATTTTATTCTTTTAGAAAGTCTGGTTGAAACCTAATGTCTCTAACTTACCATATTTATTAACTTACTATACATTAGGAAAGACTGACGTTTTTCTGTAAAAAATACTTACCAAGCCTTAAAGTTCTTCATCAGATGTTTTATTTTATTTCTTGTTATTTGACGAAATAAAATAAATTATCATTATACAATTCTTACTTTTTGAGAAAATTATATTCTGAGATTAGTACCCGTGAAATTTCAGCAATGAAATGCAAATTTTACTACCTTTCTATTAAAATTAACATATTTTATTCAGTATTAAAAATGTTATAATCATAGTTAAAATAATATTATCCATAAAGATAGATCGTGCAAACAAATGTTCATATTATATATTAATTTAACAAATATAATAATGTGTGTTTAATGCTCTCTTTTCGTAATTCGTAATTTTTTTTTTATCCACATGAAGCTTTTTTACAGTTTTTTATTTACATCTGTTTATTATACGATTAAACTTAACGATTTTTGACATAGTGATATAATGACATTAGTGCCAGGAACATTCTTACAATTAACTGCAAATATTATATTGCCTTGTTAATATATTGATATTTTTATGCTAATTTATAATATATTGATATTTTTATTGCTAATATATTGATATTTTTTATGAAAAAGTACAAATTTTTACAAGAAGATGTCGACTAAAAGAAAAAAAAAATTGCCAAATCTAAGAGGGGCCCCAAATTGTAAACCATTTTCTGCAGCACAACAAATTTGAATTTTCTTTTTTTTTTTTTTTGTAGTTTCAAAATGAAGCTATAAATTCTTTATAAAGAAAACGTGTTTGACTCATAAGAAGTATAAAGAACAATCATGCACTTTTTTTTTTGTGAAGAAAAACTTACAATCTTCAAGTGAATTGTCGGATATCTCGCTTCCAAATGCATCAAGAGCGTCGAAGTTCAAGAAGGGAGATAAAGTCTTTAATTGCAAAAAACTTAGCCAAGATTGCTAAATTGCAAGACTGAAATCGCCAAATAAAAATATGTTTTTTTTTTCCTTTTTGAAAATGGTGAGTTGTAAACGAAAATAACTACAAATTCATTATTTTCAGCTAAACATAGAAAAGAAATACATATTTTCCTCCTAAGGAAATACTGTATTTTTTATCATGCTATTGACAACATAACTTTGAATTATCTCACTCAAATTTTAGCTTTATGAATTGAGATATAAAAAGTATGTGTTTCATACTTACATAGAGGTCGAGGATGTTCTTTCAACTGGTTTAACCAGTGATTAATAATGGCTCTTTTATAGAGAGGAAACCTCATCCTCTTCTGAAGCCAGTAAGAAATCATTCTTTGGTGATACAAATCACTCATAATTAAACACTTTTTTAAAGCTCTTGAAAATCGCAGTCAAATTGACAACCTTTTCTGAATATAGCTCAAAAAAGAATGAACATCAAATTTCTTTTATACCTTTGTTACAATTCTCAACAATTACTATATGCTTGCCAACAATGTGTAACAATATAATTTTATACACATTTCTCTGACATTTCATCAAATTTAAGTATTGTTGTAGTTCTAAAGTGAATATTTTTTCTTGTTTCATTGTTGCAAATTAAATACAAAAGCTAACATAGACATTGCCGAAAAAATTCCAAATATTAGGTTAAAGAAAAAGGATTTCTAAATACAGCAGACTGATATTCAAAAAAGACATCTAAATTTTGCTCAAAACACATATAAAAGAGTATAAAACATATGCAGAGCTTTTAGAAATTAATCTGACATTAGCGTTTTTTTTAATAATTTGTTTATTCTGAACAAAATGTTTCTAATTTGTTTATTCTGAACAAATGTTCCTAATTTGTTTATTCTGAACAAAAAATTAGAGATATCTAGTAGGAACACATAAGACTTCTGGCTGATGCTTTGTATATCAAACAACTTTATAAATGAACAACTATGTATGTTAATAATCTCTTGAATTAATTTGAATCTAACACCAAATATGTTAACATAAAGTCCCGTTCCGTGAAAAATCGTTTTTCATATTTAAACCATTTTAAAATTAGTCATATATAGTAATAACATATAAAGAACTTTTTATTATATAAATTAAAGCTTTTAAGCAACCGTTTAAAGCACAACTATTTATTTTAATTCTGTAAAAAATGGGTAAAATAAGAAATTCCATAAAAAAGTGCACTAATAAAAATTCAACAAAAGTATGAAGTACAAAAAAGTCTGAATTTTGATTCATTTACTGCTTCACTGATATTTGGTTAATATCATAATGCATATTAACATTTTTGTCAAAAATAAAGCCACATGTTTAAGACAGAAAAAAGCAAAATGTCGTCGAAATTTATCAAGCTCACATTGCGGAATGTTAGACGACTAAAAACATAAGAAACTCGTGTATTCGTAAGGAAAACCGCAGTAAATAAATCTCTAGGGATAGAAACACATCCAAGTTTCATCGGGAAATCCAATTGTTTTTCATTCCGCCTTCTCGATTAGTGATTTGATTCATTTCAATAACGTTTTGTTTTAAACGTAAATATGCGACCCCTTCTGGGCGCTCACTTTTCTCACTTAAGTTTTGCTGAGAATTTCAAGTTCTTCATTAAGGAGAATAATAATACATACATGCACTGAGTATGTATGTAGATTTCATTCTTACTTTCAAAGTTAGACAAGGAAAAAAAAGGCTAATTTCTCGAAGTCAATGGCAATTAGAGAAGCAGTAAGTCGTGTCACATTAGAAGGAAGAATACAAATAAGTTAAATAACCACAAAACACGTTTTTGAATCTAGATATATGTAAAACAGGTACAGTAGTATAAGAAACTGACTTTATTAGTTTACAAGAGATGCATTTAAATGCAGTAGAAAGGTTTTTGGAACATCCTTACAATTTGTTCTCAACCTAGACGTGCTTCATATGGCTTCCAAAAGATCACCTTCTGAAAATTTGTGAGTGTGTCTTGTAGTCAGGCGTATTGAAGCAGGACAGTCTAACACATACGTGGCTCGTTTCTTTGGCGCCCATCATTTTACGATTATCGAAACATTTCAAAATGAGATAAACGGTTGTCCTAAGACAAATGGCTAAGGAATCTTCCACATATACATTAATAAAGCTTTCCATTGATAAGACGATGTTTGAAAGCATTGTACAACGAAGGCTACACATGAAAGAATTGTAAGCCTAATATGCCCAGACGGATTACTGCTCGATCACTTTTTTAGCTGGTCACCCTAGGGTACCCAGCATACGGAGAACTCTTACTTCACCGTTTCTGCAACATCATGTAGACTCACCTTCTCCAGTCAGTTGCCATCTTCCCAGTACGGAGGTGGCCTTATAGACCAGGGGTACTCCTTTGGAAATATTCTCTAGTTTTCGCAGTTTCCTAGGTACCCACGATTTAGCTTTATTTCTTCTATCTATACAATCTTGAGGGGTCACGATTACACTTATACCACCTGCAAAGTTTGGTGGGTACTTTATTACGTCACCCTAGAGTTGCACTATGGGCCATTGGCGATGGTCTGGGAAACATTCCTGATAATGATCCGACATGCCATCGCAATTTTTGATCCTCTGCAGAGGGGATGGCTCCCCTGTTTGGCAGCCCGACAAACAGCGTGCGAAGTCGAGCACTTTACGGTAGAACAGTTTAAAGAGGACCAATACCGCGCATCCTCGGATCCCTACGTAGGCTAATCAAAGTGGTCACTCACCCTCTTACTGACAGCAGCCAGTAATGCTTGAATTTGGTGTTCTACTGGGAACCGTGTTTTTCGATCAGTACACTGTGGGACGGGACAAAGTTTGAAATAAAAAATATCAAGATTTGATTACCTGGTTAAAACCAAGGCTACAATCAACTGCGTGTGTACCATTTTGAAGTATGATAATCGTAGAAATTATTAATGTCCATAAAATATAAGTTTTGTGCAGCATATTTACAAAACTTTTGTTTAAAATGTTTCTTGTAGCTTTTTTAGTCACTTTATTTTTGAAAAAATAAGCAAATGTACACTGCATGCCTGTAGATAAAAAAAGGGATGGTAAGAGGGCTCAGCTCCACCAAGTAGTGTCATTTGCAAAATAATGTAAACATGTATAAGAATATATTATACAAGGGGGTTCTGACCCTTACTCACTTCTCTCATCAGTCCCCACAGCTGGAGCTTTGGGACCTTATATGCATATATCAACTACATGAGCAACAATTTCTTCAGTTTAACGCTATTATACGCCCTTAAAAGCATAAACATACTTACATAAATATTGTGCCATTTTGTGGGCCTCCTATTTTGTCTATAATTATTTCCTTTGTTTAGGTAATATAGTATTTTGTATTAAATATTTGACCAAGTTTGAATAATATTTGTTCATATTAAGGATAGATATGGGGCCATTTATATGTACAGTTTTTCGCATATTTTGAACTAAAGAGTTTTTAAAATATTTTTGATAATTATCTATGGATATAGATCGGTATTTATGGAAAACATACTTTATGGAAATCATAAATATATATTATAGTCGCATATGAAATTTTTTGATATGTTTGAAGCAATTATTGGTATATGAAACAAGTTTCAAATGCATTCTACCTAGCTAAATATGATAGAAACTTGTGAATTGTCCACTAAAATCTTACCTAGGAGCTTTTTCTATAAATATTAATCTCCCCTGTTTATGTGTTTTGTGGTATTGTATTTTTTTTTTTAATATTTTCTATAAATTAGAGATATAAGGTTATTTTCGAAAAAATATGGCACTCAAGTTTTAATTTGAAACACGTTACTTATGAATCCTATCACAAAATGATGTTAAAATTTTGCAAATTGTCTTTTATATTAGCGTTATGTATATCCTAAACTAAGCGTGTTTTGGACAAAATAATTTGTAAAAAAAAATTGTCTTTTATTTTTCTTGACATATAAGGATATTTTTGGAAAGTAAGACTCCCATATTTCATTGCAAAACCATTTCATTACACAACTGGAATGATACGGAGCCTCTGGCCTGTTTCGTTTTCAATATAAATATTTGCCTATTCTTTAGGCGATCTCCTATACCTGGAGAGAGGTTAAACGGGTACCTTGGCAAACAAAGTATTCTTTGGCCAAGGCCTTCCTCTGGTATCCTTTGGCCAAGACCGGTACTATTACAAAACTAGCTCTGCTTAATGTATAAGTTTGGGGAAGGCGGAAACCTCTTCTTTTGTGTTTATTCTCTGCGTATACATGAAGGCCTCTTTTTAGCATCTTTATTGACCTATAATTTTCAAACTTTGCTCCAATTTTTATCTCAGTATTAGTCATTGCGAGAAAAAGCCGCCAATTTACGAGCGAATTAGTTTAGGGATCTAAAGATAACGTAAATATTCGTTTCCTAATGGAAAAATGTAGTTCATTTTCTAAGCATACATTATGGTCTATATCTATGGCATACACCTTTAATTTTGAAAGTTTGTCAGATATTTTGTTACAACAGATTAAAATACTACACCAAGCTGCAAAATTATAAGCCAGTGAGGGGCCATCGACGGGATCGAACCCTGGTTCACCTCATTGGAAGGCGAATGCTCTATCCCCTGAGCCTTCGCGACTCAGGGGACCTAATTGCAATGTTAATTTTGTTTGTTCGTTCTCTGCTTATACATGTGAAGGCCTATGTTTTCCCTATATTAACCTATAGTTTTAAAACAAGGCCCTATTTATTATTGCAATATATCTAAACACGAGGCCAAGCCGCATTATTATAAACAAGTTTGTTGGAACACATTAGGTCCTAATTGTAATGTCAATCTTTATTTTATGTGTGTGTTCTCTGCATATACACAAAACCTATTTTTCCAATATACTGACCTATAATTTGGTCCTATTTATTATAACAATATACCTAAATGCAATAGCTTTGTCAAAGTAGTTTATTTGGTTTGAACTAGTTACTTAAAATCCGGAAATGATTTTATTTTACTTTGGATATCAAAACAGGATGAGTTTGTGACGGTTTTTAATGTGAACTAAACTTTTGAGAGAACAAAAAACTGTTAAACTTTTAGGACTTTTTTATATTTTTTCCTCATAACTTCTAAAAAGTCCTTCATGCAAAAAAATTTATTCCAATCAAAATTAAGACCAGTAAATTCCATATCTAATGATCTACTGAAACATTAATTTCGGCTCACGCAGTTTGATCAGAATCAGTAATCAAAAACGAGGAAAATATTTGTCCCGCTAGAAAAAAAGCTTCATTCACATTCAAAAAAATCCCCATGAACTGTAAATGCCAATTGCCAATAAAAATGCTGCAAATGAAATGTTTAGAGCATCAAAGTCTGCTTTCCGAGAACACCACATTTTATACATTTGCTAAAAACAAGCAAAAATTAGTCATAGTTTTATATTTCGTATATTGAAAGAGAAATCTATCGGGTTTCTAAAAAAGGGAGGAGGTGCTCAGTAAATCGTGGATGGCGTAAGTGTAGGACCTCCCTGTTTAGTGCCCTGATATTTTCCCATTGAGTTCCCATGGTTCTAGTTTTTACATGGATTAGATGAAGTGTATCATTTCATAGCCAATTTATGTTTTACATATTACTGTTTTATTTTCCGATTTCACTCACAAAGCAGAGGGAGGTTATGAAAAAGAACTAGCTTTTCAGGCAGTTTAAAATATATATTCCTAATTAGAAATAGTAAGTGTTAAAAAGAAAGTCACAATAATGCTCAATGAATTAAGGATGAAAACAAATTTTTAATAGCAATCTGAGTACCAAAATAAAATAAGAATAAAATGTAACTAATAATATATAAATAAGACTAATAATATATAAATACAACTAGTAATTTATAAATAACCCCATACATAAAAGGTTGTAGCAAAATTGTTTCAGTTTTCAGTAAAATGTTTTCTTCGTGGCGTAATACAATCCAGAAATATTCTTTCGTCTGTTTCCAGAATGTCCTATCCAGATCTCCACGCTCGAAGGAATTTTGAAGTGAGACATCTTCTTTGTCATACGAATATGTTTCCAGCAATAAAGTATGATCCTCATGTAGACAATCATTAAAGGTATGATCCTTACAGTTCGCTCATATCAATGAACATTGCAACAAGAGCAAACGACATGACGTCCTTCTTTACGGGAACATGAAATAACGTTCAGCAGTTCTGGAGGCTATTTGATATGAGAATTTACTTATGGTCCGTCCTCCTGTCCTAGTCCTGGGGAACAAGGAAGATTTCACAGTTGCTATTGAAGGTATGCCCCCAAGACAGCTTCGTCGTGACGGTAGATTACGAAAAGCTTTGCTGTCTCTATCTAGATGGATTATAAATTTGGCAACTGCATAAGTAGCCTGATCAATCGCATCTTTAGGATAATGAACAACAGAAACATGCCTTTTAAAATTGGAAATCTTCTGGAAATCGTTACAGTAGTTTGTATTTCCATGCCTGAAAAAAGTCGAAGTACCTTTACAGCATCTGAAGGCGTGTAGGAATAATAATAACCTTATCCACGTTCTCTTTTATTCTTTTTTCCAACATCCTCTCCTTAAAACAAGCGGAAGTACTATCGAAGCCAATGAAATATTGCAAGAATATCAAAAACTGTTCTCTTTATCCTTTCCACTTTCGTTACATATGAAGGAAATAATGTGCTCCTTAACAAAGAAACACCGTCTCTGAAACAGCAGGTGCTCAAATCTTTAAGGGTCCTCAAAATGGGAGCTCAAAAATTCATGAAAAAATAATTGATTTTTGCAATTTTTTTAAAAAAAAAGTATTAGAAGTAGTTATTAAAAGTAGTAAAAGTATTAGAACTCACAAACGCTTGCTTTCTCTAATTAGTTTGCTGGCACAAAAATAGGCATAGGTTGAGGTTTATTTTTGGCAACGTATTAGATTAGGGCAGTAATATAAAGATTAACCTGAAACGACAGTGTGTTATGTGTTATCAAGTTAGTGCATATGTTATTGCCATGAAAAAATATATTTTCAAAATAGTCTGCATGTAGTTAATCCTTACCTCTAGTTAATCCTTAGTCCAAAATAGTCTGCAATAGTTTGCATAGATGCAAAATAGTCTGCAATAGTTTGCATAGATGCAAAATAGTCTGCATCTTGTTGCCATTTACTGTAACTGAATAAAAAGTACTTTAAAAAATCCTAAAAAAAATTCCTTTTGAACATTTTTTCCCCTGGATCGAGGAGAAAATAAATTGTTCTTTTCGTTTGAAAACAGTATTCGCCAATACTTTCCTCAAAATAACAATTTTTTGCCAAATTTACAGTTTGATCGAATTTGGTTAGATGACAAATGCTTAGCACAGGCTATGTAAAAAAAATCATATAAATAAGTATATCATTTGTGTGTATAATAATTTAAAGTCTACGATATACTTTAAGATTGTTCTGTCATTTTTTTTTTCTTAAGTATTGAAACTTTTTATTACCAGAATTCTATACTAAACACAATTGGGTCTTGAAACGACAATAAGTTTTGGAGTGATTAAATTGGTTGCTAAGGCGTCAAATAAACAGTTCTTATCGATAATATATAACTGTGCTTCCGTTCAGACACTCGGTGGCATAAATAACACCCCTGAGGGGCTCACGAGGTGCAAGGGCACCAAAATAATAATATAAGAATGCACCAAAGTAATATAAGATTTAAAGAGATACTTTTTCGAACTTTGCAAGTTGTTTAATGAAGGATAATAAGTAAGTTTATCAANTAAACACTTTTTTAAAGCTTTTGAAAATCACAGTCAAATTGACAACCTTTTCTGAATATAGCTCAAAAAAGAATGAACATCAAATTTCTTTTATACCTTTGTTGCAGTTCTCAACAATTACTATATGTTTGGCAACAATGTGTAACAATATAATTTTATACATATTTCTCTGACATTTCATCAAATTTAAGTATTGTTGTAGTTCTAAAGTGAAAATTTTTTCTTGTTTCATTGTTGTAAATTAAATACAAAAGCTAACATGGACATTGCTGAAAAAATTCCAAATATTAGATTAAAGAAAAAGGATATCTGAATACAAGAAAGAGACTGATATTCAAAAAAAGATATATAAATTTTGCGCAAAACACATATAAAAGAGTATAAAACATATGCAGAGCTTTTAGAAATTAATCTGACATTAGTGTTTTTCTTAATATATATTCCTAATTTGTTTATTCTGAGCAAAAAATTAGAGATATCTAGTAGGGGCACATAAGACTTCTGGCTGATGCTTTGTATATCGCACAACTTTATAAATTAACAACTATGTATGTTATGTTAATAATCTCTTGAATTAATTTGAATCTAACGCCAAATATGTTAACATAAAGTCCCGTTCCGTGAAAAATCTTTTTTCATATTTAAACCATTTTAAAATTAGTCATATATAGTAAAAACATATAAGGAACTTTTTATTTTATAAATTGAAGCTTTTAAGCAAAGGTTTAATGCACAACTATCTATTTTTATTCAGTAAAAAATGGGTAAAATAAGAAATTCCGTCAAAAAGTGCACTAATAAAAATTCAACAAAAGTATGAAGTACAAAAAAGTCTAAATTTTGATTCATTTACTGCTTCACTAATATTTGTTTAATATCATAATGCATAATAGCATTTTTGTCAAAAATAAAGCCAAATGTTTAAGACAGAAAAGGATTTCTTTAAGAACAAAATCAATCTGAGGATTTCAAGTTTTTCATTAAGGAGAATAATAATACTAAATACATGCACTGAGTATGTATGTAGATTTCATTCTTACTTTCAAAGTCAGACAAGGAAAAAAAAGGCTAATTTCTCGAAGTCAATGGCGATTAGAGAAGCAGTAAGTCGTGTCACATTAGAAGGAAGAATACAAATAAGTTAAATAACCACAAAACACGTTTTTGAATCTAGATATATGTAAACGCCGCACCGATGCCTGCTCTTACTACTGGCCTATACTTTACTTTTATATTAACCTATGATTTTCAAACTTTGCCCTAATTACAATTTCAATGTAATTGGACATAAGGCCAAGTCACAAAACTATTAACAAGACTCAACTGTATTGTCAGTATTGCCTTTATAATAGAAAAATATAGCAGAAAACCACACATTGCACATCGCGAGGAAAAGCCACAAATTTACAGGCGAATTAGTTCAGGCACAAGGGACTCTAATTATAATGTCAACATTCCTTTTCCAATAGAAAAATAATTCATGTTCTAGTATACATATTGGCCCATATCTTCTCATAATATTGACCTACAATTTTGAAAGTATGTCAGATGTATTGTTATAATTTATTACATTTACACACCAATCTGCAAAATTATAAAAGAATTAAGGGTCGCACAATGAGGCATAATTTTGTCCCAAGGTGCGAATGTGGGGAAATGACTTAGAAGCTTGAATTCCGCCTGTCCGCGGGATGCCCATGGGCCAATGGTATGGTGTGGAATGTCCTACCGCTTATTTGAAGAGTTCAGGTTCGAAACAATAAGTAGCCTATGTGAATAGCAAGATTCATTAGCAGCAAATTATTTTTTCTTTTTCCTTATAGAATTATCAAATCCCATTAAAAATCTTTCCTTTTTTTTCACAGTATAATAATTTTAACAAAACATTTTAAATTATCGTTCTTTCTTCTTTCTATTGTTTGTTTTCAAATTGCAAAATTATTATTTTTTTGTGAAAAAAATTTCTTTGTGGTTCCTCATATACACGAAGGCCCACATCTTCTCTACACGTTAACCTATAATTTCCTAACTTTGACCCAATTATTATTACATTATACCTACACATGCTGTCAAACCCCAAATTGATAGAAGATTTAGTTGGGAGAAAAGGGACCTAATTTTATTTTATAACCGTCGTTGAACAGCCGACCCAAATTTTGGGCTTACGACTACTAATGATCAACTCCGTAGCCTTGTAATTTTGAGCCCAATCTAGAAGACAAAGGAACTCCTGGATGGAGTATTGGGAGAAATTTGCCTTTGTGGAAGACGTTTTGATGGAACTAACCCGCATTTGCGTTACATGGAGAGGAAGTCCACGCGAACCTCTCACTGATAGCCTGATGGCAAGGGAACTCTAACCCATGATCCGTCTACCACTGAGGATATTTCAAGTCAGCACTGTGGTCGGTGCAAGACGGATGCGGAATTCGTATCGATCAGCCATCGCCGGGATCGAACCCTGGTTCACCTCAATGGAAGGCGAATGCTCTATCCCCTGAGCCATCGCTGCTCAAGGGACCTAATTCTATTGTTAATTTTTTTTTTGTTCGTTCTCTGCTTATACATGTGAAGGCCTATGTTTTCCCTATATTAACCTATAATTTTGAAGCATAGCCCTATTTCTTATTCAATATATCTAAACACTAGGCCAAGCCGCATTATTATAAACAAGTTTGTTGGAGCACATTAGGTCCTAATTGTAATGGCAATCTTTATTTTATGTGTGTGTTCTCTGCATACACACAAAACCCATTTTTCCAATATATTAACCTATAATTTTTAAAGTCGTATTTCTCATTGCAATATATATCTTAATGCAATAGCCCAGTCAAAGTAGGTTTTTGGTCTAAACTGGTTCCTTAAAATCTAGAAATGATTTTATTTTTCTTTGGGTATCAGAATAAAATGAGTTTGCCACGATTTTTAATGTGAACTAAACTTTTGAGAGTCGAAAAATTGCTAAATTTTTTGAACTTCTTACTTCTTTTTCCTCATAAGATCTAAAAAGTCCTCCATACGAAAAATTCTATTCATTTCAAAATTCAGATCAGTAAATTCCATATCTAATGATCTATTGAAACATTAATTTTGGCTTTCGCGGTTTGATCAGAATCAGTAATCAAAAACGAGCATTCCCCAAGAAATGCCCCTCCCAATAAAAATGTTAGAAAGAAATGTTTAGAGCATCAAAGTCTGCTTTCCGAGAACACCAAATTTCACAATTTTGCTAGGTTTAAGTTTAAGCATTAAAATTAAGTTAAGCTGTTTAAAGCATTAAAACAAG
>NC_092208.1:12479028-12517405 GCF_043381705.1 Parasteatoda tepidariorum
TATTCAGTATTAAAAATGTTATAATCATAATTAAAATAATATTATCCATAAAGATAGATCATGCAAACAAATGTTCATATTATATATTAATTTAACAAAAAATAATAATGTGTGTTTAATGCTCTCTTTTCGTAATTTGTAATTTTTTTTTTATCCATATGAAGCTCTTTTACAGTTTTTTATTTACATCTGTTTATTATACGATTAAACTTAACGATTTTTGACATAGTGATATAATGACATTAGTGCCAGGAACATTCTTACAATTAACTGCAAATATTATATTGCCTTGTTAATATATTGATATTTTTATGCTAATTTATAATATATTGATATTTTTATTGCTAATATATTGATATTTTTTATGAAAAAGTACACATTTTTACAGGAAGTTGTCGACTAAAAAAAAATCGCCAAATCTAAGAGGTGCCCCAAATTGTAAACCATTATCTGCAGCACAACAAATTTAAATTTTCTTTTTTTTGTAGTTTCAAAATGAAGCTATTAATTCTTTATAAAGAAAACGTGTTTGACTCATAAGAATTATAAAGAACGATCATGCACTTTTTTTTGTGAAGGAAAACTTACAATCTTCAAGTGAATTTTCGGATATTTCGCTTCCTAATGCATCAAGAGCATCGAAGTTCAAGAAGGTAGATAAAGTCTTTTATTAGAAAAAACTTAGCCAAGATTGCTAAATTGCAAGACTGCAATTGCCAAATAAAATTATGTTTTTTTCTTCTCCTTTTTAAAAATGGTGAGTTGTAAACAAAAATAATTATAAATGCATTATTTTCAGCTAAACATATACAAGAAATACATATTTTCATTTAAAGGACATACTGCATCTTTTATCATGCTATTGACAGCATACATTTTAATTATCTCTCTCAAATTTTAGCTATATGAATTAAGATATAAAAAGTATATGTGTTTTGTACTTACATAGAGGTCGAGGATGCTCTTTCATCTGGTTCAACCAGTGATTAATAATGGCTCTTTTATAGAGAGGAAACCTCATCCTCTTCTGAAGCCAGTAAGAAATCATTTTTTGGTGATACAAATCACTCATAATTAAACACTTTTTTAAAGCTTTTGAAAATCGCAGTCAAAATTGACAACCTTTTCTGAATATAACTCAAAAAAGAATGAACATCAAATTTCTTTTATACCTTTGTTACAGTTCTCAACAATTACTATACGTTTGGCAACAATGTGCAACAATATAATTTTATATATATTTCTCTGACATTTCATTAAATTTAAGTATTGTTGTGGTTCTAAAGTGAATATTTTTTCTTGTTTCATTGTTGCAAATTAAATACAAAAGCTAACATAGACTCTGCTGAAAAAATTCCAAATATTAGATGAAAGAAAAAGGATTTTTGAATACAAGACACTGATATTCAAAAAAGAGATCTAAATTTTGCGCAAAACGCATATAAAAGAGCTTAAAACATATGTAGATTTTTTAAAAATTAATCTGACAATAGTGTTTTCTTTATATATGTTCCTAATTAGTTTATTCCGAACAAAAAATTAGAGATATCTGGTAGGTACGCATAAGACTTCGGGCTGACGCCTTGTATATCACACAACTTTATAAATGAACAACTATGTATGTTAATAATCTCTAGAATTAATTTGAATCTACCGCTAAATATGTTGATATAAAGTCCAGTTCCATGAAACCTCTTTTTTTCATATTTAAACCATTTTAAAATTAGCCATATGTAGTTATAAAATATAAAGAACTTTTTATTATATAAATTAAAGCTTTTAAGCAAAGGTTTGAAGCACAACTATCTATTTTTATTCAGTAAAAAATACGTAAAAAAAGAAATTCCATAAAAAAGTGCACTAATAAAAATTCTACAAAAAGTATGAAGTATAAGAAAGTTTAAATTTTGATTCCTTTACTGCTTCGCTAATATTTGTTTAATATCATAATGCATATTAACATTTTTGTCAAAAATAAAGCCAAATGTTTAAGATCGAAAAAAAGCAAAACGTCATCGAAATTTATCAAATGTACACTGCAGAATGTGAGACTAAAAACATAAAAAACTCGTGTATTCGTAAGAAAGAACGCAGTAAATAATTTTAAGGATAGAAACACATCCAAGTTTCATCAGGAAATCCAATAGTTTTTCATTCCGCCTTCTTGACTAGTGATTTGATTCATTTCAATAACGTTTTGTTTTAAATACAATTATACGGGAGACTTCTTATCCTATCTTCTTTTTAATGTTGCTCTAGAGAAAGTTATAACAGATGCTGAAATCAATATCAGAGGCAACATATTTTCAAAATCTATTCAAATATTGGCGTATGCGGATGATTTAGACATCATTGCAAGAACTGGTCCTGCATTAAAAGAAGCTTTCCTTTCTTTGGAGTTTGCTGCTAGGGATATGGGACTAATCATCAATACCGATAAGACCAAATACATGCCTGTACCTGCTAAATTAAATTCTAGTGAATCCTATCTGGAGATTGGTTCCCACAGGTTTCAGACTGTTCAAAATTTTACTTACCTTGGTTCAATAGTTACTGCCGACAATAACATAGACAATAGATAGATTCGGAGTCGTCTAATTTGTTCAAATAAAGCTTTTTATGGTTTAAAACGTTTTTTCAAATCCTCTCTTTTATCAAAAAATACAAAACTTTTACTCTATAAAACATTAGTTAGGCCAATACTTACCTATGGCTCTGAGATCTGGAACCTAACTCAAGCTGGTAAAAATAAAATTGCCATTTTTGAGAGAAACGTTTTAAGGGCCATCCCTGGTGGGATGAAAATAAATAATTCCTGGAGAAGACGATATAATACTGAACTGTATAAAATCTACAGAGAGCCAGATATTGTGAAATTCATTAAAATAAATCGAATGAACTGGGCAGCTCACATTTTCAGAAGGAATGATGACTCAAATTTAAAGAAAATCCTATTACACAAACCCCTAACGAACAGGAAAAGAGGTAGACCCGGGCTGAGATGGCTGGATTTAGTTGAGACTGATTTCCTTACTCTAAAGGAGAAAAACTGGCGAACAAGTGTCAAAAGTAGAGAGAAGTGGATTCGAATTCAAAGGAAGGCACTGGCCCACCCTGGGCTGTCTAGCCAGATATGATGATGATGACAATTATACGACCCCTTCTGGACGCACACTTTTCTCACTTAAGTTTTGCTGATGATTTCAAGTTATTCATTAATGAGAATATTAATACTAAATATATGCACTCAGTATATATGTAGATTTCATTCTTACTTTCGAAATTAGGCAAGCATAAAAAAATGCTAATTTCTGGAAGTCAATGGCAATTAGAGAAGCAGTAAGTCGTGTCACATTAGAAAAAAGAATACAAATAAGTTAGATAATCACCAAGCACGTTTTTGAATCGAGATGGATATATAAGCAGGTACAGTAGTATAAGAAACTGACGTTATTAGTTTACAGGAGATGCATTTAAGTGCAGCAGAAAGGTTTTTGGAACATTCTTGCAATTTATTCTCAGCCTAGACGTGCTTCTTATGGCTTCCAAAAGATCACCTTCTGAAAAATTGCGAGTGTGTCTTGTAGTCAGGCGTATTGAAGCAGGACAGTCTATGTTGCTCGTTTCTTCGACGCCCATATCATTCTATCATTTTCCGATTATCGAAACATTTCAAAACGAGACAAACGGTTGTCCGAAGACAAATGGCTAAGGAATCTTCCACATATATATTAATATAGCTTCCCATTGATAAGACGATACTTGAAAGCATTGTACAACGAAGGCTACACATGAAAAAATTGTAAGCCTAGTATGCCCAGACGGATTACTGCGTGACCACTTTTTTAGCTGGTCACCCTAGGGTACCCAGCATACGGAGAACTCTTACTTCATTTCTGCAACATCATGTAGACTCATCTGCTCCAGTCAGTACCATCTATCTGCTGTACCATCTTTCCAGTACGGAGGTGGCCTTATAGGCCAGGTACTCCTTTGAAAATATTCCCTAGTTTCCGCAGATTGAAGTTATACCACCAGCAAAGTTTGGTGGGTACTTTATTTACGTCACCCTAGAGTTGCACTTTTTTTTCTTCTTTTCTCCAAGGGTTGAATATGTTCCTAGGTCGTCATGGACCCTTTACCATATAGCCTAAAGCTTGGCTACTGGTCCGGCTCCAACCCAGCCTAGGGACGAGTCCGGTCGGCATGTTTTTATTGAAAATTTTGATATATACATAAAAAAAAGTGGTTCATAAAATATAAAGTACAATATAAAATAAGTAGTTTACAGTAAATTGTACAAAAAGGTGAAAAACATAATACAATAACATGACAGCAATTGCAATAAGCAAAAATAGAAAGAGCTCTCTCTAAGAGGAAATGTACAAAAATTTTGTTAAACATAAATTGAGCCCTAAAGGAGAAAAAAGTAAATAGAAAAAGAGTTGTTTTTTTTTAAAACTGAGAAGTCATAAACTTTCAAAAGTTTTTGAAAGGTTGATTAATAGAAAGTCAAGTCGCTAGTTGTCGTATGAGTGCATTCTAAACGAATGTAACATTTGGTGGTAGGTAGGACATTGGGCAAAAAAACTGACTGGTCAGGATTATGGTCAGTTCCCATTTACGTGTTTGAATGCCAGCAGTTGATACAGTATCTCTCATCACTGTTGCATTCGCGACTCTGATGATATCCGCCACAATGTGCGCAAGCGGCAAAATCAGCTTTACACTGATATGTCTGATGGTCTAAGCCTTGGCACCATTGGCAGCGTCTGAGAACAATGCGTTTCTTTATGATACATTTGTTGAGGTCTATGTAAATGTTTTTCATTTTGAGTAGGTGAGTAGCCAGTCTATGTGATACATTAACAACGACACGTTTTTTATCTATGCATTTCTTATGTGGTATTGATTTGAGGTTCTTGATTATGTCGTTGTTGGATGGATAACTGTTGCGCTGTATGATGGGAATCAAATCATCCTCTTATTGAGCTGGAGCATTTAGAATGATAAACGATGTTAATCTTTGCTCTTTGTCCCGAAACACAACTTTGTTTTTCATGGAGGATGTTGATTTTTCTTTGTCTGTCTGGTTATGAAACTTAATCTCAATCAGACTTTTATTGTTAAACACTTTTTTGACAATTGGTTTGACTGTGGCCTTGTTGATTATCTCAAAGATATTGGCTGGATTATTGTCGTCATCTGTTCTGATTATTATAGGGGATGGTGGACTAAGAGAACTGACAGCCTCGGCATAAGTTTGTTGTTTTTCAGAATGTTTCATATCGTGAATCTGAGTTGTGAGCTCGATGATCTGATCCTCAATTCTTTGTAGCTGATTGGAGTGAACTTCAACTTTAGGGTCTGTATGACAGGATAATGTTTTTATATTTTTGATTGCCTCCTTGCATTCTCAAACATCTTCTGTGTTGCGCTGACCCCTGCCATTCAGGTGTCCGCCAAAGTGCCTCACCAGAGTAAGTAGATGTTTCTCTAACTCCGTTGAAGAATCTAGGGCCAGTCGGGGAAAGTGCAGTACGTCATTTACCTATTAGATGGTGCAGAAGTGTGATGGATATCGGCATGATGAACTTCTATGCATTCACTTTCATGGCAGGATGTTGAACCGATCAACTCGGTGTGTGAGTTGGGACATGGATTGGACAGTCCAGTGAGAGAATTGCTTGTAGCATGTGCTTCAGATGATGGTATTAGAGGATTGATCTGTGCAGAGTGATCAACAGAGAAATTCTTTCCGTGAAAGGTAATTGAATTGAAAAATTCAGTGTTAGAAAGTGTACTACAACTTGGCGTTCTGTCCAGTGTGGGATATTGCAATACATGTAAAGACTCTCTTGAGGCTGCATTAATCGGTGCAGAGCGTCTGATAAGTGTTTCGGAGACATTTTAAGATAGTGAAGAGTGTTGATTCACCATTGATTTTTGACGTCTGCGTGTACAAGCAAGATTAAGCAAGATGTCGCTAGATAGGTGCGGCGAAGAATTTCTGCAATCTGAAATTTTTCCAATACTGGAGTTCATGGTGTGCGACTCGATTCGTTAAAATGTCAAAAGAGAGGGTATAATGGGAATACTAAACCAGTACAATAGTAAGACTGGCAATGGCGAGTCGATCCCGGACCCCCTGAGGCCTCCTTACTAACCGAAAAAAAGAAGTTAGAGAGAGGTAGAAATCCGATGCAATCCATAGTGCAATCCCTAGAGTCGCACTATGGGCCATTGGCGACTGTCTGGGAAACATTCCTAAGAATGAACCGACATGTCATCGCAATTTTTGATCCTCTGCAGAGGGGGTGGCTCCCCTGTTTTGCTAGCCCTACAAACAGCGTGAGAAGTCAAGCACTTTACGGTAGAACAGTTTAAAGAGGACCAATACCTCGCATCCCTACGTAGGCTGATCAAAGTGGTCACCCACCCTCTTACTGACAGCAACCAGTAATGCTTGACTTCGGTGCTCTACTGGGAACCGTGTTTTTATGATCAGTGGGACGTGACAAAGTTTGAAAATTATAGTTTAATAATGCTTATATCCCAAATATTATTATATAGAAAACGTTTCTGTCTGAAAACTTCTGAGTTTCAAATTTTTTAAATCACTTCCTAAAATATGTACATTCTTTAAACAATTGAAGTTTAGTCACAATTTCATTTTAAAAAAAAGGAAGGGGGAAAAAAGAACGAAGGAAAAACGCTGTGTCAAGAACAACATATTCAAAGAAAATAACAGCTCACACCCCAAAGTATATAGCTCTGTTTTATAGAATTTATCTCGTAGTAAAAATATAGGTCTGAAAATGTGAAGTCTAACAGTACGAATTTCAGAAAGTATTAGTCAAAAATTCTTTATATAGTTAAATATGAAATAAAAAAAAATCAAGATTTGATTGCCTGGTTAAAATCAAAGCTACAATCAACTGCGTGTGTACCATTTTGAAGTATGATAATCGTAAAAATTATTAATGTCCATAAAATATAAGTTTTGTGTAGCATATTTACAAAACTTTTGTTTAAAATGCTTCTCGTAACTATTTTAGTCACTTTATTTTTGAAAAAATAAGTAATATATACTGCAGGCTTCTAGATAATAAAAAAAAGGGATGGGATGATGCGGAGCCTCTGACCTGCTTCGTGTTCAATATAAATATTTCAATTCAAAATTTTCAATATTTGCCTATTCTTCAGGCGATCTCTTATACCTACAGAGAGGTTAAACCGGTACCTTGGCAAACAAAGTATCCTTTGGCCAAGGCCTTCCTCTGGTATCCTTTGGCCAAGACCGGTACTATTACAAAACTAGCTCTGCTTTATGTATAAATTATAAGTCTACTTTATTATGAAGGCAGAAACCAAGTTTTTTGTGTTTATTCGCTGCATATACATGAAGGCCTCTTTTTAGCTTCTTTATTAACCTATAATTTTCAAACTTTACTCTAATTTTTATCTTAGTATTAGTCATTGCGAGGAAAAGCCGCCTATTTACAAGTGAATTAGTTGAGGGATCTAAAGATAACGCAAATATTCCTTTTCTAATGGAAAAATATAGTTCATGTTCTGAGTATGAATTATGGTCTATATCTTATCTATGGTCTATATCATAGATTATGGTATAGGCCACAATTCCTAATTCTTTAAATGCTTTGATTTTGAAAGTTTGTCAGATATTTTTTTACAACGGATTAAACTATTACACCAAGCTGCAAAATTATAAACCAGTGAGAGGCCGCGCACTGAAATTTGCTAGAGTACCATTTTGCGTCCGATGCAAAACCGTGAAAATGGTTTATAAGCTTGACTCTCGTCAAGCAGCCAAATGTTCCGTGGTATTTTAATAAGAGCCTAACTTACAATCCTTGAAGTACCGAACCGGGTACTGTCAGTCAAATCATTTATAAAAAAAAAGGCTGATTATAAGCTGATTTTTTTCCTCTCCATTTTTTAAAAAGAATTTTAATAAAAATTTTCTTTTTACTTTTTTTACGGTATAGTAATTTTGTCAAAATGTTTCAAATCATTGCTTTCAATGTTNTTTTTACGGTATAGTAATTTTGTTAAAACGTTTTAAATCATTGCTTTTAATATTCCCCTTTATAAAGAATGCGTCGGGACACTGAGTAAGATCTTAGTGTTCTCCGCTTTTACGTAAAGGCCTATACTTTACTTTTATATTAACCTATGATTTTCAAACTTTGCCCTAATTACAATTTCAATGTAATTGAACATAAGGCCAAGTCACGAAATTATTAACAAGGCTCGATTGTATCGTCAGTATTGCCTTTATAATATATAGCACAAACCACATATTGCACATCACGAGGAAAAGCCACAAATTTACAGGCGAATTAGTTCAGGCACAAGGGGCTCTAATTATAATGTCAATATTCCTTTTCTAATGGAAAAATAATTCATGTTCTAATATACATCTTCTCTTAATGTTAACCTATAATTTTGAAACTATGTCAGATATATTGCTATAACTTATTACACTACCACACCAAGCTGAAAAATTATAAAAGAATTGAGGGTCGCACAATGAGGCATAATTTTGTCCTATTGTGCGAATGTGGGGAAATGACTTAGCTTGAATTCTGCCTATTCGTGGGATGCCCATGGCATGGTATGGAGCGTCCTACTGCTAATTTGAAGAGTTCAGGTTAGAAACAATAAGTAGCCTATGTGAATAGCAAGATTCATTAGCAGCAAAATTATTTTGTCTTTTTTTTTATAGAATTATCTAATCCCATTAAAAATCTTTCCTTTTTTTTGCAGTATAATAATTTTAATAAAACATTTTAAATTATCGTTCTTTCTTCTTTCTATCGTTTTTTTTTTTAATTACAGAATTATTTTTTTCTAGTGAAAAACTTTATTTGTGGTTCCTCCGCATATACATGAAGGCCTACATCTTCCCTATATGTTAACCTATAATTTCCTAATTTCGACCCAATTATTATTACATTATACCTCTACACATGGGGTCAACCCCCAAATTGATAGAAGATTTAATTGGGAGCAAGGGGACCTAATTTTATTTTATAACCGTCGTTGAACAGCCGACCCAATTTTTGGGTTTACGACTACTAATGCTCAACTCCGGAGCCTTGTCATTTTGAACCCAATACAGAAGACAAGGGAACTCCTGGATCGAGAATTGGGAGAAATTTGCCTTCGTGGAGAACTTTTTGATGGAACTAATCCGCATTTGCGTTACACGGAGAGGAAGACCACGTGAACCTCCCACGGTTAACCTGACGGCAAGGGGACTCTAACCCACGATCCGTCTACCACTGAGAATATTTCACGTCAGCACTGTGGTCGGTGCAAGCCGGATGCGGAATTCGTATCGACCAGCCATCGTCGGGATCGAACCCTGGTTCACCTCATTGGAAGGCGAATGCTCATGGCTCAGGGGACCTAATTGTAATGTTAATTATTTTGTTCATTCTCTGCTTATACTTTTAAGGCCCTATGTTTTCCCTATATTAACCTATAATTTTGAAGCATGGCTCTATTTATTATTACAATATACCTAAACACGAGGCCAAGCCGCATTATTATAAACAAGGTCCATTAGGTCCTAAGGCAACCAAGGCACATTAGGTCCTAACTGTAATGTCAATCTTTATTTTATGTGTGTGTTCTCTGCCTGTACATAAAACCTATTTTTCCAATAAATTGACCTATAATTTGGTCCCATTTATTATTACAATATACCTAAATGCAATAGCTTAGTCAAAGTAAGTTTATTTGGTTTGAACTAGTTACTTAAAATCTGGAAATGATTTTATTTCTCTTTGGATATCAGAATAATATGAGTCTGCGACGGTTTTTAATGTGAACTAAACTTTTGAGAGAACAAAAAACTGTTAAATTTATAGGAAGTTTTTATATTTTTTCCTCATAACATCTAAAAAGTCCTTCATATGAAAAATTTTGTTCAAATCAAAATTAAGACCAGTAAATTCCATATCTAATGATCTACTGAAGCATTAATTTTAGCTTACGCAGTTTGATCAGAATCAGTAATCAAAACCGATTCACATTTAGAAAAATTCACATTTAGAAAATAGAGAGTTCACATTTAGAAATTAGAGAATTCACATTTAGAAAAATCCCCATGAACTGTAAATGCCATCTACCAATAAAAATGTCAGAAATGAAATGTTTAGAGCATCAAAGTCTGCTTTCCGAGAACACCACAGTTTAAACATTTGCTAAAAACAAGCAAAAATTAGTTATCGTTCTATATTTCGTATATTGAAGGAGAAATCTATCGGGTTTCTAAAAAGGGGAGGATGTCCTCTGTAAATCGTGGATGGCGTAAGTGTAGGACCTCCCTGTTTAGTGCGCTGCTATTTTCCCATTGAGCTCCCATGGTTCTAGTTTTTACATGGATTAGATGAAGTGTATCATTTCATAGCCAATTTATGTTTTACATATTACTGTTTTATTTTCCGATTTCACTCACAAAGCAGAGGGAGGTTATGAAAAAGAACTAGCTTTTCAGGCAGTTTAAAATATATATACCTAATTAGAAATAGTAAGTGTTAAAAAGAAAGTCACAATAATGCTCAATGAATTAAGGATGAAAACAAATTTTTAATAGCAATCTGAGTACCAAAATAAAATAAGAATAAAATGTAACTAATAATATATAAATAAGACTAATAATATATAAATACAACTAGTAATTTATAAATAACCCCATACATAAAAGGTTGTAGCAAAATTGTTTCAGTTTTCAGTAAAATGTTTTCTTCGTGGCGTAATACAATCCAGAAATATTCTTTCGTCTGTTTCCAGAATGTCCTATCCAGATCTCCACGCTC
Organism: Parasteatoda tepidariorum; assembly: GCF_043381705.1. Classification (NCBI taxonomy): domain Eukaryota; kingdom Metazoa; phylum Arthropoda; class Arachnida; order Araneae; family Theridiidae; genus Parasteatoda; species Parasteatoda tepidariorum. The sequence goes on from NC_092208.1 coordinate 12,489,879, forward strand.
GAAGGAATTTTGAAGTGAGACATCTTCTTTGTCATACGAATATGTTTCCAGCAATAAAGTATGATCCTCATGTAGACAATCATTAAAAGTATGATCCTTACAGTTCGCTCATATCAATGAACATTGCAACAAGAGCAAACGACATGACGTCCTTCTTTACGGGAACATGAAATAACGTTCAGCAGTTCTGGAGGCTATTTGATATGAGAATTTACTTATGGTCCGTCCTCCTGTCCTAGTCCTGGGGAACAAGGAAGATTTCACAGTTGCTATTGAAGGTATGCCCCCAAGACAGCTTCGTCGTGATTGTAGGTTACGAAAAGCTCTGCTGTCTCTATCTAGATGGATTATAAATTTGGCAACTGCATAAGAAACCTGATCAGTTGCATCTTTAGGATAATGAACAACAGAAACATGCCTTTTAAAACTGTAAATCTGCTGGAAATCGTTACAGCATTTTGTTTTTCCATGCATGAAAAAAGTCGAAGTACCATCACAGCCCCTGAAGGCGTGTGGGAATAATAATAATCTTATCCACGTTCTTTTTTATTCTCTTTTCAAACATTCTTTCCTTAAACAAGCGAAAGTACTATCGCGGCCAATGAAATATTGTAAGAATATCAAAAACTGTTCTCTTTATCCTTTCCGCGTTCATTACATATGAAGCAAATAATGTACTCCGTAACAAAGAAATAACCTCTCTGAAACAGCTGGTGCTCAAATCTTTAAGGGTCCTCAAAATGGAAGCTCAAAAATTCATGAAAAAATAATTGCTTTTTACAATTTTTTTAAAAAAAGTATTAGATATTTCCAAGAGTAAAATTTGATTATTTTCATTTAGATTCATTCAAAAAGTTTGAATCAAATTTTGTATCATTTAAAAATTGGAGAAATTGAAAGAAAATTATATTTGATCTTGTTATTTCCTTCTGCCCCTCAGTCAAATTCCTAATTCTATCTAAAATCTTCCTCTCCTAAACTCCCAAACGCTTGCTTTCTCTAATTAGTTTGCTGCCACAAAAATAGGCATAGGTTAAGGTTTATTTTTGCAACGTATTAGATTAGGGCAGTAATATAAAGATTAACCTGAAACGACAGTGTGTTATGTGTTATCAAATTAGTGCATATGTTATTGCCATGAAAAAATATTTTTTCAAAATAGTCTGCATGTAGTTAATCCTTACCTCTAGTTAATCCTTAGTCCAAAATAGTCTGCAATAGTTTGCATAGATGCAAAATAGTCTGCATCTTGCTACCATTTATTTACTGTAACTGAATAAAAAGTACTTTAAAAAATCCTTAAAAAAAAGTTCCTTTTGAACATTTTTTCCCCTGGATCGAGGAGAAAATAAATTGTTCTTTTCGCTTGAAAACAATATTCGCCAATAGTTTCCTAAAAATAAAAAATTTTTGCCAAATTTACAGTTTGATCGTATTTGGTTAGATGACAAATGCTTAGCACAGGCTATGTAAAAATAAAAAATCATATAAATAAGTATATCATTTGTGTGTAACATAGTTTAAAGTCTACGGTATACTTTAAGATTGTTCTGTCATTTTTTTTTCTTAAGTATTGAAACTTCTTATTACCAGAATTCTATACTAAACACAATGGGGTCTTGAAACGACAATAAGTTTTGGAGTGATTAAGTTGGTTGCTAAGGCGTCAAATAAACAGTTCTTATCGATAATATATAACTATGCTTCCGTTCAGACACTCGGTGGCATAAATAACACCCCTGAGGGGCTCACGAGGTGTGAGCGCACCAGAATAATAATATAAGAATGCACCAAAGTAATATAAGATTTAAAGAGATACTTTTTCGAACTTTGCAAGTTGTTTAATGAAGGATAATAAGTAAGTTTATCAAAAATGCATGAATAACCTTCAATTTACTTTGTTGATTGATGTATCTATTGCTTACAGTAAGTAATACCTGATTATTTTTTTATATTTTTAGATGGCTTTTGTATTTATTTATTTTTTAATCAGAAAATTTTTTTATTTAACTAGCTTTCTTAACATGATGTCTTAAAATGCAAATAATTCCTCTTATTATAATTAGATATTAAATTAATTAGCAGGTAAGATTATACTGACCAACGAAGATAAATAATTGTTTTGAAAATATTTTATGGGAAGAACGAAAGATTTGTCGTTTAATAAACAATAGTCTTAAAATTGGGTTCAGGCAATAGAAGCTTAAAACTTGTGGTTTTTGAGTTTCTGTTTTAAATACATGCAATAAACATGCGTATTCTGCCATTTGTATTTTGACAAAACAGTTTTCATAATTGTAATATTTATTCTTAGAAGTATATTTTATCCCGATAGTAAAATTTAAATTTTCTAATAACTGATCATCCATGCAATATCCGAACTGCAATATGAAAGATTCTAAATTACAATGAAGAGCACATGAGTATGAAGAAAAGACTGTTAATTTGAATACTAACACTTATTTAAATGAATCAGTTAAAGTATTTTATTCATTGTTAATGTATGTTTATCTGGAATAATATAAAAACCTATTGTTGACTTAAAAATTATTTCGGGCAATAGATCTTAAATAAATGAATGTTCATTAAATAAAAGGAGCTTTTAAAGAATATAATAAATTTGACTATTATTCATAAATTCATCTGACTTATAAGTTAAAGCTCAGAAAAATGTCCGTAAAAACTTTTTATAATTTCTTAAGCAATTTTGCTCACATTTTGAAAAAAACTTTTTTTAAAACAATTTAATATTTAAAATATGATTACGATTTATTCTCTAGAAAATCTAAAAATAAAATGAAAAATATGTTGAATATCTTAAGTTATTTAGTCCACATGAGCCTGTATTTTAAAGATATCTTCAGATTATACTTTGAAGATTTTCTCCAAATTCTATTTTGAAGATTTTTTTCAGATTCTATTCTGAAGATTTTATTCCGATTCTATTCTTAAGAATATCTTAAGTTATAGAATATCTTAAGAATATCTTAAGTTAAGTTAAGTAGCCCACATAAGCCTAAATCTTAAGTTTATATTTGATTATTTTCTTAAAATTTTCTTCAAACAACATTCTTAAGAAATTCTTAGGAATAAGTGGGGTAAATAACTTAAGATATTCTTAAGAATTTTTTTAAAGAAATTCTTAAGATTCTTTTTAGTGTGGTTGAACTTTAACAAGCCATCTTGATTTTAAGCTATCGGCTGGCAGTGACGTCATAGGTCACGATTCTGTGTATTAGTGATCGTATTCTTCTCGAGTTGCAAGTACTAATTATTGTACTCATTTAAATCTAATTGATAGAGAAAATGTTGTTCTAAAGCATTCAACTTTAGATAAAATATAAAAAACAAAGTTTTTTAATAGTAGCATAGAGAAGTTTTAGCACGAAAGCTTTAAAAAACAAAATGCTTCATTTCGGAGGGAAATGCACAATGAAAACTAGTGCTTTAAACAAAAAGATATTTCTTTTACATGGCATTGTTTTAAGACAGATATAAATTTCTTTTATGAGCAGCGAATATTCCTCAAACTTAACGAACTGACACGAATGAAGTTGTTCACTTAATCTTATTAAAAATACTTTTTAATGAAATTCGACATTGATTTTGTTCTTAAAGATAGCATCGATAATTTTCTTTATCAATCATCTAAATATTAATTTTGTTATTGTGTATTAGAAAGAAAACGTTGAAATCCATAACAACACAAAATCGATTAACTTCTTATGAGAATAATCTCAACTAAGCTATTGTACCCGGCTCAGATAGTGAGAAAATAACAAATTAAAGTTATTTTCTGGAGTTTTTTGAAGTATTGTTCGAGTTTCTTTGACATAACAATGATGACAAATATAATGTAAAGTCCAATAAAAATTTTATGCAAAAAATCCTTTTATCCTTTATAAAGAATCAATTTTCTATGCTTTTTCTACATGTTCTTATTTGTTACTTTTTCAAGTACAATGCGACACAATATCAATAACTTCTAATATGTATTGGTATTAAATTTAATATTAAAATAATTATTTTTAATATTTGTTTTTAATAGATGTATATTCAATAGATAGAATGAATAGATTGAATGAGTTTAACTATTATTTGAACAGCCGTATTTTGATTTCTCTTAATATTTCGTGAACTCTTTTGCTTGTTTTTTTTTTAAACAAGGCGGTAGTGTAACGTTAATTTAAAAACAAATGTACTCATAAAGTTATAAATTTTACAAGTTCTAATTATTAAACTGACAGTAAAAGAATTGATAAATCGAGTTGAGTAATAACGATTCGGATAAATAATAGTAATTTTAATAAAACAATAAAAGCAAATAAGAAAAACTTGGAAAATAATGTAATTTTCTTTCTTCATATGAAAAATCTACTTAAAATTTTTATTTTCAAAACCAAAACAGACAATCAGATTTACATCTACAAGACCAGAATTTGAATTTCTTTCTAGTTTTGTTTTGGTGTATTTTCTTGATACAGAATTTTTTTAAACAATTTGAAATTACTTTTTTGAACTAACATTAAAAAAAACTGATAAATAGAGCTGAGTAATATAATAATTCGGATAAATTGTAGTAATTTTAATAAAACAATAAAAGCAAATAAAAAAAACTTGGAAAAGAGTTTAATTTTTTTTATAGAAAAAAAAATCTACTTGAAAACGTTTATTTTCAAAATCAACATAGACAATCAGGTTTACATCTATAAGACCAGAATTTGAATTTCTTTTTAGTTTTGTTTTGGTTCTGCTTTCTTGATACATAATTTTTTTCAAACTACTTAAAATTACTTTTTTAAGCTGACATTAAATAAAATAAAGCTGAGTAATAATAATTCTGATAAATAATGGTATTTTTATATAAAATAATATACTCAAATAATGAAAACTTGGAGAGAAAAAATACAATTATGGGTAGATGAATAGTAATAAGAACAGGTCATTAGAGGAGATGGTGAGACAAATTAAAGAGGATTGTTGGTGTTTAAGAGTGAAAATAAAGAATAAGTCAAATGGGTAGATTACATACAATTATGGGTAGATGAATAGTAATAAGAACAGGTCATTAAAGGAGATGGTGAGACAAATCAAAGAGGATTGTTGGTGTTTAAGAGTGAAAATAAAGAATAAGTCAAATGGGTAGATTACATACAATTATGGGTAGATGAATAGTAATAAGAACAGGTCATTAAAGGAGATGGTGAGACAAATTAAAAAGGATTGTTGGTGTTTAATATTGAAAATAAAGAATCAGTCAAATGGGTAGATTACATACAATTATGGGTAGATGAATAGTATTAAGAACAGGTCAATAAAGGAGATGGTGAGACGAATTAAAGAGAATGTTTAATAGTGAAAATAAAGAATAAGTCATGCTATGACTTATTTTTTATTATACATTTGATGCTATTTAAAATATGATTTTGTCAAGTTTTCTTATCCTTCTTATTTTCCTTACATTGCGTTTTTTAATACAGCTGATCGAAAAATAAAAAATTGACGCTTTATATCTTTTTTTAAAACAGATCAATGATAGCAAACTTCCATCCATCATCTGGGGGTTGAATTGGGGGCAAATTTTGAATATGAACCCCTATTTTTTGTAACAGATTCGAATTCTCCAGAAAAAAAAAGTAACCCTATTTAATTGTAGTTAGATGCATTTTGCTTCACCGATGATGTTAGAACCGAAAATAAATTAAAATAGCGTAAATTAAAATAGTGTAAAACTGTTCAAAATCGTGATACTTAGGGACCTAACAAATGATGAAAAAAATAAAATGATAAAAATTAAAATGTTTAAGTGTGTTTTTTTATTTTATTTTTTTAAGTTCTTCTTTTAAAAAATCGATGAAAAAAATAGAAACATTCTATTTTGTTGTGAATCAGATAGGTCTTGAAACTTACCATATTAAACAGTTTATGTTTTATTTTAGTTCTCTTTTTGACAGCGCCATTTGTGCATTAACCTACAAGTTAAACAGGGTTACTTTTTTTGGAGAATCTAAATCTGCAATAAAAAATAGGGGCTCATATTTAGGATTTGAAAATTGTGCCCAGGGTGTGGAGGTGAAAGATTGAGTTTGGTATTGTTGGATAGTTTTTTTTCTTCTCTAAAAACAATATTGAATGCGCCTATGTACAAGTTTTCGATCGATGTATATGTCTTGAGATATTTAATCACTTCCAAACTTGTGCGCATTTAAGGACTATTTCTAAAAATGTGGACTCTTTAAATGTTGGAAATAAATAACTTTGACTGAGAAATAGTAAAGCTATTGGATTACATTTTAAAACGACGACTTCACTTGAAAGACAATGACTTCACTTCAATTTTGACGAGTAATAATCAAAACAAAGAGAGAGTAATAATAACAGATAATAATATTAAGAATGGATTGAAAATAAATATTTGGGGTAAATACGATTATATAACGATGTTAATACTGATAGGATGTTTTATATTTATTTTATATTTTATACTATTTGGAAGTCGAGGTGAAAATATTATACAGTTAAGTGAAAACTGTGAAACACAATTTTATAATGATATCTTTTGTCGAAGTGAAAATTCATGTGAAATATAAGTATTTGAAATTTAAAAAACTGATTTGATTTGTTGGTTGACCGGTTTCGATCCATACAGTGGGATAATTCCTAAAAGAAATACAACGGAGATGTGTTTTTCTCTGTTTCTAGATTAATCATTAACTTTTCAATTCTTGATTCCATGTTTTAATTCTGCAATAAAATTTCTCTCCGTAATTTTTCAATTTTTAGTACTAAATTTTTCATTTGTTAATGAAATCAATATTTTTAAGTCATTTTTTGTATCATAAAATTTTGTAGTTACTATAGTAATTAGTATGTGAGAACTAAAACTGTATGTCTTTTGAACTGTTCATCCATTTTTCATGAATTTTTGCTCCTACTTTTTAATGAAAATTAGTTAAAATAAGTTATCAGCAATGAAAAATAACACAAATGTTTAATTTTTACATTTTTACAACACTTAAAAAATTTGAAAAGCATGCATTATTCACTGAGAAAAAAGGTATGCTCTCAACTACCTGTGATTTTTAACCGAAAGGTATGCTGTGCTTTTTTACCGGAGGCCTTTGGTAATGACTTTTTGGTAAATATTAACAATAAAATGTGATTTTTGCTACCATATTGTAGTAAAAATCACATTTTATTGTTAATTCAGCAAAATGTGATTTCACATCACTGTTAGTGAATGTGATTAAATTTGGTAATTTTAACCTGAAGTCAGTAGTTTTCACAGTGTCAGTATATTTTGAAAAGAAGCAAAAATGCTCAGTTTGATTATCTTGTTTTATATTTGGTAAATTCTTTGCTTCTCAGAATTAATTTTGCTTCTCAGTTAATTGTTTTTCCTATGTAAGCAATTAGTTAAGATTTGGCAATACTTAAAATTATTAAAAATGCACATTTGTAAATGCATAATACTTGATGTTGCTGTTGTTTTTGTAGTTCATTTACGTCGCACTAGAGCTGCACAATAGGCTATCGGCGACTGTCTGGGAAACATCCCTCAGGATGATCCGAAGACATACCATCACAATTTTGATCCTCTGAAGAGGGAATCGCATCCCCGCTTCGGTAGCCCACCGACCTGCACGCGAAGTCGAGCACTTTACGGTAGAACAATTTAACGAGGACCGACCCCGAGACCACACACCATCTGTCCCTACGCAGACTGATCCAAGTGGTCACCCACCTGCACACTGACCGCAGCCAGTGATGCTTGACTTCGGTGATCTGCTGGGAACAGCGTCTAAACCAGAGGTCGCTAAAGTGGTCTATATAGACCCCCAGTGATCTATTTAACAAATGGGGGGGTCGATCTGAGACAGGGGGACGAATGGGGGTCGATGCGAATCGGATGGGTCGATGGTGGGTCGAAAAAACAAAACAGTTCTCAATACGCAAATCACACATACCTAATTAAGTATGTAAAATTTGTGATTTTTTTTTTATAATTGACTCAATATCAGTTTCTTTATAAAACATAAATTAATAGCGTATATTTATTGGGGTGAAACAAGTATTTACGTACCACCACGCAGTGGCACGAACTCAGCGCAGTTTATAAGTCATATGCATATGTGCGCTTGTCCAAATGTCACGTGTGACGAGCATTGACGTTACAAATGCAAATATCATACGCAGTTTCAGCTATCTTTGCAAACTGTGTTGGATATTTGCAGTGTCATTATTAAAACTTTTATAGTTTTGGATAATTAGTTATTGTTTCGATAAAACCATTCGTTTGGTTTAGATATCAATTTTAATTATCAATGCACAAAACAGAAGGCAAGCATTAATAATATGGATTAGTACAGCCCACGACAAAACTATAGCACACTTTGTATTTTTGTAAGAAAATTACAAAATTGACCAATTTCGACGAAAATTAAAATTGTCCAATTTTGAACCCAATATAGCGAACTTTGCAAAAAAACACCAGGCACACCCATCTCATTGATCAAGAAGCAGTAAATCTTTAGTTACTTTACTTATTATATCTTCTTATGCATTACTTATTATTTAAAAATAAGGTATTTAAATTTCAACATTAATATACTTTTCATAAAACTATTGTTACACAATGTACTATTACTTTAATAAATGTTTAAAATCATAAAATAAATCTCCAAACACAGTATCTAATAGAGTTTTATTTTAATTAACAGAAAATTACTTTTGTGGGGGTCGATGGAGATTTCGAAAAATTATATAGGGGTCGATGATCAAAAAAGTTTGGCGACCCCTGGTCTAAACGATCAGCCCACTGCGGGACCCATAATACCTGACAACGTTAAACTAAATCAGTTGCTTAACTGTTACGCATCAGAGTTGTCAGAACATCATAAAATGGAAACGCAGAGTAGTGATTCTGATCCCAACCGTAACCCTGAATGCATCGATTTATGTATTTGTATTTATTGTTACGCACACATACTCAGGCTTGTGTGCTTATTACGAAGCTTGCCCTAGTCAAGTACAAGATGGAGAAAGACAGCACATGGTCTGGGACAAGGTGGGATTCGAACCCACTTCTTCCGCGTTACAATAAATACTGCTTTGTTATAGACCTTGTTCTAATTTGAGCAATTTAGTCTTTAAATTACAAAACTTTATAATAAACTGTATTTTGAAATGAGCACACAAGCCTGCATGTCTATGTGCATTAATGAATAAATTTTTCTTTTTTTATGCAATTTTTTGCAGCAGTCTTTTCTTTCAGCCAAACGCTATTTAAAATGAAAGTAGCGGGTTCGAATCAAAGCGTAACTATGGCAGTGTAACAGCATATAAATAAATTTGGTTTAGATACAGGCTCGTGTATATACAGGCTCGTGTGCTTACCGCTGCAAATGTGGTTTAGATACACTATATTTAGGCTCGCGTGCTTAATGCAAAAAAATGCTTGTCTCTTGTCAAACTACAGCTACAGTTTGGTTTAAATACACTATATTTAGGCTCGTGTGCTGACAGCTGCAAATGTAGTTTAGATACACTATATTTAGGCTCGTGCGCTTAATGCAAGAAATAGGTAGTCTCTTATCAAATTACATCTGCACAAAAATAAGAAAAACAGGACAAATGTAAACCCGCCACCTTAACGCTTCAGAGCGTTTTGCAAAAGTACAACACCCCGCGGCAATGGAGGCCACCAATAATATATGGTTATTTTAATTGCTCCTGACCATGCAGTATTGCTGATCCATTATACTGCAGGGCAAAGTATCCACTATACTACATGCAACCATTCTGGAGCTCAGATGCAGTGGGTTCAACTCCTTTTGTAACACTAAACGCATATTCTTGCTCTCTTTCGTAAAATTGTGCAATCAGTCTTTCTAACAGAAAAGGCCGAAGTCAAGCATCACTGGCTACGGTCAGTGTGCGGGTGGGTGACCACTTCGAATAGCCTGCGTAGGGACCGATGGTTTGCGGTATGGGTCCTCGTTAAATTGTTGTACCGTAAAGTACTCGACTTCGCATGCAGGTCGTCGGGCTGCCGAAGCGGGGTGCCATTCCCTCTGCAGAGGATCAAAATTGTGATGGCATGTCTTCGGGTCATCCTCAGGGATGTTTCCCAGACCGTCGCCAATAGCCCATTGCGCAGCTGTAGTGCGACGTAAATTAACTACAACAACAAACGGAAAAGGATTTTCAAGCCGTTCTTTGTATTTAAAAAGAAATCTGCAAATGTAAGTAAATACATATATAAATATTTCCCACTATCCATATAAAAGATGTATAAAACAGTCAATATAGTTTGATACATCTTAGTTTATCGTTAAATCACTTTGATTAAATATCTGAATTCATCCCCTTGTTTTAACTGAGATATTTACGAAATTATTACCTCTAACTTAAACTAATCACCATTTTAATTAAACAACAGACTAGCAAGTAAATTATTATTTGGTAAGAGGTATGGACATCAAAAGGTTAAAATTACTAAGCAAATGGTGAAATGAGTGAAAGTTCTGAAGAACATTTCGGTATTTTTATAGTGATACTTTCTTCAGAGCTTGGTTAACAAAAAACTAATTGTTTACGTGCGTGTATCAATTGGATAAATTAGACGATACATAATATAAACTTGATGATTGGATAAATTAGATGATATATTACATAAATATAGAATATTTATTTTATTTGGTATTATATTAGTATATTATAATAGTTAGATCAAATTATTAGACACGTTGTAGTGTTTTAATACTTGCATGTTTCGCGCGAGTTTACATGCAATACTTTTATATTTAAATATGTATGTAATGGGTTTTTATTCAGGAGATTTTTTATATACTTCCTATTTGTATTTATTCTTATTCTATTGCATTACAATGTTAACTAATAGATACCCAAACGTAAACAAGTGCAAACCGGTTTCAGCCGCGTAAAAAGAATAAAGCTGTATAGTATCACCTGATAATTAAGATTTTACATAGAATATTATAGTGCGTCTAATAATTTGGCTAGGGACTGTACTTTAAAGTTGAGCTAAAATAATTAATAATTACATCAGAAATGGATTGAATTTTTCTCAATTAATAAAATTTATGACTAGTTTTTTTCCAATTAATGACAGAAAAGAGATCTTGATGAAATTAAAAGCTCACACGAATATTTCAAAATATTCCGCCATTTTAAGTGGAAAAATCTTGTCCGAAATTTTCTTTAATTGAATGCCTCGAGTACAAAATGAATTGTACTTAAGTATAAAAAGGTCTATATGAAAATATCATTATAATCTTACTATTTATACCATAAAGTAAAATGCTAAAGTGAATTGTGGAACTGAAATGAATGGGAAATGAATTGTTGAAAATTCAATTAAATTGCAGGATAAGTAGATTATACGAGACAATGATTCCAACTGATGTAAGAAGGAAGTTTTTGTTAAATTTGAAAGCTCCCCAAGCACTTAAAATAATTTTTGTTTTTGAAAGTAAAAATCTTGAAAGGATATTTCCTTGATGGAATGTTTCAGCTTTTGATATCAAATAGAAAGCAAAGTCGTTTGCTTTTTGTCTTATCTCCTTGTCATGTTCTTCCACGCTTGCGGCAAAGTAGACGATTGCAAGAAAGAGGACAGATTGCAAGGCAGTTACTGAAACACTCTCTACGGCGTAAATTAAGTCTTCATACAAAGCATAACCAATCATCTCAGCGAAAAAGTGAAAAAGTATTAAAAAGTACGATCCAACGATCCAGAATATAGGAAACGCCATAGCCGATTCCATATCAAAAAATATTTGATGTGCGTGACAATATTGATGAATAAATAAAACTACACGTCTTGAATTGCAGTTAAAAGGGAGATTAACTGTTTTTCCACAATCCTTAATAACTTGACATAATACAAAAGACCATGAAGCATAAAATATACTTAGCAGCATTGGTAAAAGGGTGCAAGCTATTCTTGATGACAAAAAATACCATGTAGAATATATTGCCTTGGTTGTGCTATCGAAGGTCGTATTAAAGCGAAACGTTACGCCTAAAAACCACGAATCTCTTAAATTTTGATCAATAAAAAATAAGCTGGAATTAATGGTGCATAAAATCAAGAAAATTATCAGAATCGTTATTGTTGCACAATTACTCATCAGAACACATTTTTTCACAAGATCTTCGTGTGATCGTTTTAATGATGCAATTCTTTGCAAGAGTCGAGTAATATTTGTTCTTTTCGAGTAAAGAATAATCCAGTTTACAGCAGAAAACATTCTATGCAATATGAAGGACACTACTGCTTTTCGTGATTGAAAATTTGTATGGTAATATTGTAATTCAGTGATATTTAATATAATTGAATAAATCAGCACATAAGGTATCAAGAAAAAGAATGTCCAATGCAGAGAAGTTTCTAATTTCGATTTGAAGTTTATATCAGCGCATTTAATTCCCAAAAGAAATAACAGATGTAGAAGGATATTATGTTCGTAAAAGTAAGAAACAAAGTTTGCTTTTGCTTTCGAGATTCTAAACTTCATTTTGGTTTCAACATACACAACACAATAAAAATCATTTGATATGAGAATTTTTCAATAATTAAATATTCAGATGTAAGTGGATATCTGTAAGCGCGTGCGTGTCGAACTGATTGGCTTCTGAATCGATAATTGCCTTCGATGAACTATATCACTTCGATGATGTCACTTTTTTTTGTACTAAATGCAATTTCCAAATGTTAAAAAGAATAGGAAGAAGTGAAACAACGTTGCGACAGATTTAGCGTTACCCAGGGTGCACCACGAGGAGGCCTGTCGCATTACACCCCATTTTTTTTNCCCCCCTTTTTTTTTTTTTTTTTTTTTTTTTTTTACCAAATATAACACGATTTTTTTTCCTTTCATACGTATAATTTATGAAGAGAATTGNAATTTTTTTTTTTTTTTTTTTTTTTTTTTTTTTTTTTTTTTTTTTGCAAAATATAACAATAATCTTTTTCTATTTTGTTCATAATTTATTATACGTATTAACAACAAATTTTCCTTAAGTAGTCTTTTTTTTTTTTTTTTTTTTTTTTTTTTTTTTTTTTTTGTTTGCAAAATATATCAGGAATTTTTTTCTATTTTTTTTCATAACTCATTACAAATCTACAAATTTTTCTTAAATAGTCTCTTTTTTATTTATTTATTTTTTTTTTGCAAAATATAACAAGAATTTTTTTTTCATTTCTATGTATTGCCGACAAATTTTCTTGGAAGTCTTTTTCTTTTAAAGATATTTTTCATTTATTGGATTGCTTATGAAAATGTTCAAATATGGTATGGTCAAAGCATTTTTCAATATTTCCCAGCAACATAAATTTCCTGAGAACTTTCGGAATTCCTTGTACCTTTTTTTGCTTTTCTTTATATTGTGCATTCAGCCAATCTTTCCTAAACACATCAACAAAGGCTTTTCTGTAAAAATAATTAACTCACATAAATTTTAATTACCTCGCAATAAGTTGCTTTGTCATCAAAAATTCAATCACATTACAAAATAAACTATTGTTATAAATAATATAATATTGTTATAAATAATATAATAATGCGAGCTGTCAACCTGGAACAAAAATTTAAAAGAGGAGATGAAGTCGCGGAATCAGGACAATTAGGTACTGTTTCTTATTATAATAAGTCTTAATGATTTGCAATTTACAGGAGAAAGTGTAAAGCCATGTATGTAATATCTCTTATAATTTTGCCGCTATTATTATGTGTCTCAACGAATTTGACAATCAAGAAAACAATCACTTAAAATAACTTAATAAAATGAGTTCCCTCATAGTTAAATTAATTGTGTATTCATAATTTAATTAAATTATGTATTGCATTAATATTGTATTTATGATTCAGCGCAACAAAAAACAAACGTTTCTCAACAAAAACGTGACCTATTTTCTAAAAAGCAAGTTTTCTAAAATGTGTTTATGGATTGTATAAACAATGATCAATAGTGTATTACTTCTCTTTATATGAAAACTGCAGTGTAGGCCAGTTCCTAAGTTATTGAATAATAAATAATTAGAAAAATTTAAATTGTTTTCAAAGTTGAGGTTTTGGGCCTAATATGAATGTCTGAAGTTTGTCCCTCCTCCCAGAGGAAATTTTGCCTTCATCTTGAATTTATTTGTGACAAGGAGTCAAAAGGGATAAAACTTTATCATTATAAACAGAAAACGCTTTTTTTTTTTTTTTTTTTAAATTTTTCTTCCATAATCAAATGAATTCCAAACTAACTCAATAGGATTAATATATCTGAAGTTTTTAGAAATTTAGTAAGTATTAAGATAAGTGAGTACAATTTTCGATCTTACCTGTATGTGCACAATTTTAGAAGAAGAACTTTTTAAACCAACCATACAAATTACTGATGGATTCAAAGAATCCTTTTTTCTCTCTGATTCTTTCTCTCGCCGTGATTTCAACCACGGTCTCCACAATCACCTCAACACGAGATTCTCTGTAAAAATCATTAATATCTCATAAATTAGGATTTCTTCTTATTAAGTAGTTTTTATATAAAATTAAATCACATTAGATAAAATAAAATTTTGTTCATAATCCACTCTAATACTATTAACTAACTTGAAATAAAAGCAATGAGGAAATTAAACAGATTAACTGCTAATGTGTAAAGTTTCTTATTATTAAAAGTCTTATTGATCTTTAATTTACAGGAAAAGAAGTAAAATTATGATTGTTATATGCTTTAAAAAATTTGTCCCAATTATTATTTATCTCAGCATTTATCAATCAGATAAACAATTATTTAAATTGACTTGACAAAATACGTTCCTTCATAATATAATAAAATTAAAATAGCGTTCAAAATTTAATTGCGCTTCAAAAATGGAAGAAAATAAACGTAGTAAAAATACGTTCTTTAAAAAAAAAACGAGACAAAAAAATTCATAGAAGTTATACTTCAATAGTTAGTTACTGATAGATCAATATTGTATAACTTCTCTCTGTATGAAAACTACTGAATAATTTAATTAAAAGTTTAAAAGCTTGTATGTTATTAGTGTAAATCAAATTATTAGCAAATATTATTTAATGAAATTTTTTCAGCATTCTGAAAAATACCCAATTAGTCAAGGTTCAATATTTATTTAATCAAAAAAAAAGTTAAAGAANTTTTTTTTTTTTTTTTTTTTTTTTTTTTTTTTTTTTTTTTTTTTTTTTTTTTTTTTTTTTTTTTTGCAAAATATATCAGAAATTTTTTTTTCATTTCTATGTATTGCCAACAAATTTTCTTGGAAGTCTTTTTTTTTTTTAAAGATATTTTTGATTCATTGGGTTGCTTATGAAAATGTTCAAATATGGTATGGTCAAAGCATTTTTCAATATTTCCTAACAACATAAATTTCTTAAGAACTTTCGGAATTCCTTGTACCTTTTTTTGCTTTTCTCTATATTGTGCATTCAGCCAATCTTTCTTAAACGTATCAACAAAGTCTTTTCTCTAAAAATAATTAACTCACATAAATTTTAATTGCCTCGCAAACAAGTTTTGTTATCAAAAATTCAGTCACATTAAAAAATAAATTACTGTTATAAATAATATAATATCGTTATAAATAATATAATAATGCGAGCTGTCAACCTGGAACAAAAATTTAAAAGAGGAGATGAAGTCGCGAAATCAGGACAATTAAGAACTGTTTCTTATTATAATAAGTCTTAATGATTTGCAATTTACAGGAGAAAGTGTAAAGCCATGTATGTTATATCTCTTATAATTTTGCCGCTATTATTATGTGTTTCAACGAATTTGACTATCAAGAAAACAATCACTTAAAATGAGTTCCCTCATAGTTAAATTAATTGTGTATTCATAATTTAATTAAATTATGTATTGCATTAATATTGTATTTATAATTCAGAAAAAAAAGAAAAAAACGTTTCTCAATAAAAACGTGACCGTTTTTTAAAAAGCAAGTTTTCTAAAATGTGTTTATGGATTGTATAAACATTGATCAATAGTGTATTACTTCTCTTTACATGAAAACTGCAGTGTAGGCCAGTTCCTAAGTTATTGAATAATAAATAATTAGAGAAAATTTTTTAATTGTTTTTAAAGTTGAGGTTTGGGCCTAATATGAATGTCTGAAGTTTGTCCCTCCTCCCAGATAAAAATTTAGACTCCATCTTGAATTTATTTGTGACAAGGAGTCAAAAGTGATAAAACTTTATCATTATAAACAGAAAACGCTTTTTTTAAAAAAAAATTTCCTTCTATAATCAAATGAATTCCAAACTAACTCAATAGGATTAATATATCTAAAGTTTTTAGAAATTTAGTGAGCATTAAGATAAGTGAGTACAATTTTCGATCTTACCCGTATGTGCACAATTTTAGAAGAAGAACTTTCTAAACCAACCATACAAATTACTAATGGATTCAAAGAATCCTTTTCTCTCTCTGATTCTTTCTCTCGCCGTGATTTCAACCACGGTCTCCACAATCACCTCAACACGAGATTCTCTGTAAAAATCATTAATATCTCATAAATTAGGATTTCTTCTTATTAAGTAGTTTTGTTATAAAATTAAATCACATTAGACTAAATAAAATTTTGTTCATAATCCACTCTAATACTATTAACTAACTTGAAATAAAAGCAATGAGGAAATTAAACAGATGAACTGCTAATGTGTAAAGTTTCTTATTATTAAAAGTCTTATTGATCTTTAATTTACAGGAAAAGAAGTAAAATTATGATTGTTATATGCTTTAAAAAATTTGTCCCAATTATTATTTATCTCAGCATTTATCAATCAGATAAACAATTATTTAAATTGACTTGACAAAATACGTTCCTTCATAATATAATAAAATTAAAATAGCGTTCAAAATTTAATTGCGCTTCAAAAATGGAAGAAAATAAACGTAGTAAAAATACGTTCTTTAAAAAAAAAACGAGACAAAAAAATTCATAGAAGTTATACTTCAATAGTTAGTTACTGATAGATCAATATTGTATAACTTCTCTCTGTATGAAAACTACTGAATAATTTAATTAAAAGTTTAAAAGCTTGTATGTTATTAGTGTAAATCAAATTATTAGCAAATATTATTTAATGAAATTTTTTCAGCATTCTGAAAAATACCCAATTAGTCAAGGTTCAATATTTATTTAATCAAAAAAAAAGTTAAAGAATTCCGAAAGTAAAAGCATTTTTTAAGTAAAAACATTATTAATTTGATATCTAACATTAAAGTACGCTGTCATGTAACTGCACGTGTAACAGAAACATAATTTTCGCAATCTGACTAAATTTATAGAAATATTTTAAGTGATCAATCACAGAAATAATTCATTTGTCTATACTACCACTATCACCTATGCAATAATAAATTAATGAAAAGAAAAGTTTAAGCCCTAGTAATAAAATAAATATGAAACTTGTTAAAATTTAAATTATGACTAAAATCGAAACCTACTTGTATTTTTTGAAAGAAGAATTGCATGCAATCTCTTTTCATGGATTCATTTATTATATATAACTATTAATAGTTTATTGTTTCCCAATTGTATTGTTTTTTTCAAGGCATTCATGCCTTGAAAAAAATTAAATTTCCTTTCTTAAAAAAAACTTCAGGTGTGAAGACAAATAAGGTTTGATTTCAATTTGATAATAAATTGCACCGAAATATTTTTAAATGATTAGCACAATACTGATCATTGAAATGCATAAAGAGTTAATTACCTATCCAATACACCATAACTGGTTCGCTCATACAATCCTTTTTCAAGAAGATCAAAATCCTCATCGACCCAATTCATAGAACTGAAATTATAAATAAAATAATGAAATATACTTTTATTCATTCAAAAAAGGAATGTTAGCAATCTCAGTTCTAGGATAAATTAAATATTTATAAATATTTAGAATTTGCTATTTCAATTGCCATGGAAAGAGAATAGTTTATTACATTAATTATGTCAGGAACAAAATAATAATGCTTGATTACAATTTGATATGAAATTCCTCTTAAATCATTTTTTTTTCCAATTCATTAGTGCAATACTGGTATAAATCAGCAGTCATTTATTTAAAGAGTAAATTACCTATTATTAACTAAAACATTTATATTGATACAATCCTATTTTAAAAAGAGTAAAATCTCCATTATTTCACTGCACGATATGAGAACTCAAATTATAAATAAATAAAAAAAATTAAATATCTGAGTATTTAATGAAAGAAAAATTATTGACAATCCCCTTTTTCAGATAAGTTAAATATATATTAACTAGAACGGGTGTATTACTTTAAATGCCTCAAAGTAAAATATATTTTGACGAACTATATTAGACATGTCAAGTTTAAAAAAAGGTGGATTGATTTCAATTTGGTGATAAATTAGGCAAAAATATTTTTTATATCATTAGCACAATGCTGGTAGAAATCTTTATTAGTTTATATATAGAGTAAATTACGTATCATTAACCAAAACTCCATACCTGGTCTGTTCATACAATCCTTTTTCAAGAAGATCAAAATCTTCATCGTCCCTCTGGACTGACAATTCATCTCCAGACATATCAGTCTGTTCATCTCCACTGCCATCGCAGCGTTCATCAACATTTACTACAACCTCAGCTACAGGTAAAAATGAGAAGAAAAAAAACATTGCAATACTTACTAGTATAACACAATTTAAAGAAATATAATGCCAAGAGAATTAAAACGCAGAAAAAAAATTTATGATTTTTTTTTATATTTTCAATTCAGTAAAATTTAATGAGACAATGTAAGGTTCTGCAAAGAATAAACACAATTTGTAACTATCATATTATTTATTTTAGAAAGTTTGTATGAAACATAATGTCTTTAACTTGCCATATTTATTAACTTACTATGTATTAGGAAAGACTGACGTTTTTCTCTGTAAAAAAATACTTGCCAAGCCTTATAGTTCTTCAACAGATGTTTTATTTCATTTCTTGTTAATTGACAAAATGAATAAATAAATGAATAAATTCAAGATAAATGATGTCTATACTTTTCTTACTTTTAGAGAAAATTAAATTGTGAGATTAGTGCACATGAAATTTTGTCAATGATGATGAAATATAATTTTTTATCTTGAATGAACTACACATTATAGAACTGGTTTTATAAATTCAGCTGCAATATATTTTTAAATCTTTTTACTTATAACTTTTTTCAAGAATATTATATAGTTCTCATGTAATTCGTTCTTCCATATGAAGCCTTTATATAGTTTTTTTTTTACTTACATCGCGTTTATTATTTGATTAACCTCAACGTTTTTTTGAAGAAAGTGATATAATGGCATTAGTGCCAGGAATATTCCTATTTGTTATGCAGTTAATATCCATATTAACGGCAAATATTTATTGCCTTGTTATTTATATTGATATTTTTTTATGAAAAAGTGCAAATTTCTACAGGAAGTTGCCGACCAAAAATTTATTTTCAAATTGCCAAATCTAAGAGGTGCCCCGAATTAAAAGCCATTACCTACTGTACAACAAATTTGAATTTCCTTTCTTCTGTAATTTCGAAATTAAACTATTAACTCTTTATAAAAAATAAAAAAAACGTGTTTGATTTATAAAAATTTAAACGAGCCATCACGCTCTTTTTTTGTGAAGGAAAACTTACCAATCTTCAAGTGGATTGTCGGATATTTCACTTCCTAATGCATCAAGAGCATTGAAACTTCAAGGAGGTAGATAAAGTCTTTTATTGCAAAAAACTTAGCCAAGATTGCAATAGCCAAATTAAAAAAAATTTTCCTTCTTGAAAATGGTGAGTTGTGAACAAAAATAATTACGAATTCATTATTGTCAGCCAAACATATACAAGAAATACTTATTGTCTTCTAAAGGGTTTTTNAAAAAGAGCAAATTCTCCATTATTTCACTGCACGATATGAGAACTCAAATTATAAATAAATAAAAAAAATTAAATATCTGAGTATTTAATGAAAGAAAAATTATTGACAATCCCCTTTTTCAGATAAATTAAATATATATTAACTAGAACGGGTGTATTACTTTAAATGCCTCAAAGTAAAATATATTTTGACGAACTATATTAGACATGTCAAGTTTAAAAAAAGGTGGATTGATTTCAATTTGGTGATAAATTAGGCAAAAATATTTTTTATATCATTAGCACAATGCTGGTAGAAATCTTTATTAGTTTATATATAGAGTAAATTACGTATCATTAACCAAAACTCCATACCTGGTCTGTTCATACAATCCTTTTTCAAGAAGATCAAAATCTTCATCGTCCCTCTGGACTGACAATTCATCTCCAGACATATCAGTCTGTTCATCTCCACTGCCATCGCAGCGTTCATCAACATTTACTACAACCTCAGCTACAGGTAAAAATGAGAAGAAAAAAAACATTGCAATACTTACTAGTATAACACAATTTAAAGAAATATAATGCCAAGAGAATTAAAACGCAGAAAAAAAATTTATGATTTTTTTTTATATTTTCAATTCAGTAAAATTTAATGAGACAATGTAAGGTTCTGCAAAGAATAAACACAATTTGTAACTATCATATTATTTATTTTAGAAAGTTTGTATGAAACATAATGTCTTTAACTTGCCATATTTATTAACTTACTATGTATTAGGAAAGACTGACGTTTTTCTCTGTAAAAAAATACTTGCCAAGCCTTATAGTTCTTCAACAGATGTTTTATTTCATTTCTTGTTATTTGACAAAATGAAATTAATTATCCCTATACTCTTCTTACTTTTTGAGAAAATTAAATTGTGAGATTAGTGCACATGAAATTTTGGCAATGATGATGAAATATAATTTTTTATCTTGAATGAAATACATATTATAGAACTGGTTTTACAAATTCAGCTACAATCTATTTTTAAATCTTTTTACTTATATCTCTTTTCAAGAATATTGTATAGTTCTCATGTCATTTGTTCATCCATATGAAGCCTTTTTCACAGTTTTTTATTTACTTACATTGCGCTTATTATTTGATTAACCTCAACGTTTTTTTTTTTTTTTTTTTTTTTTTTTTTTTTTTTTTTTTTTTTTTTTTGAAGAAAGTGATATAAGTGCCAGGAATATTCCTATTAGTTATGCAGTTAATATCCATATTAACTGCAAATATTTATTGCCTTGTTATTTATATTGATATTTTTTATGTAAAAGTACAAATTTCTACAAGAAGTTGCCGACCAAAAATTTATTTTCAAATTGCCAAATCTAAGAGGTGCCCCGAATTAAAAGCCATTACCTACTGTACAACAAATTTGAATTTCCTTTCTTTTGTAATTTCAAAATTAAACTATAAATTCTTCATTAAAAAAAACGTGTTTGATTCATAAAAATTAAAACGAGCCATCGCGCTCTTTTTTGTGAAGGAAAACTTACCAATCCTCAAGTGGATTGTCGGATGCTTCACTTCCTAATGCATCAAGAGCATTGAAACTTCAAAGAGGTAGATAAAGTCTTTTATTGCAAAAAACTTAGCCACGATTGCAATAGCCAAATTAAATTTTTTTTTCCTTCTTGAAAATGGTGAGTTGTGAACAAAAATAATTACGAATTCATTATTGTCAGCCAAACATATACAAGAAATACTTATTGTCTTCTAAAGGGCATTTTTCATATTTTGAATTATCTCCCTCAAATTTTAGCTATGTGAATTAAGATATAGAAAAATGTATGTTTTGTACTTACATAGAGGTCGAGGATGTTCTTTCAACTGGTTTAACCAGTGATTAATAATGGCTCTTTTATAGAGAGGAAACCTCATCCTCTTCTGAAGCCAGTAAGAAATCATTCTTTGGTGATACAAATCACTCATAATTAAACACTTTTTTAAAGCTTTTGAAAATCGCAGTCAAAATTGACAACCTTTTCTGAATATAGCTCAAAAAAGAATGAGCATCAAATTTTTTTTATACCTTTGTTACAGTTCTCAACAATTACTATATTTTCGGTAACAATGGGTAACAATATAATTTTATGCACAGTTCTCTGATATTTCATTAAATTTAAGTATTGTTGCAGTTCTGAAGCAACTTTTTTTCAATTGTTTTAAATTAAATACGAAAGCAAACATAGTCATTGTTGAAAAAATTCCGAATCTAAGTTTAAAAAACGATTTCTCAATGTGAGAAACTAATATTCATTAAAGATATATAAATTTTGCTCAAAACACGTATAAAAGAGTTTAAAACACATATAGAACCTATAAAAGTTATGCTGACATTAGGTTTTTTTAATATTTTTCTTATTAGATTGTTCTGTACAAAAATTAGCGATATCTGGTAGGGATGCATAGGCTTTCTGGCTAACACTCTGTTTATCACACAACTATGTAGGTTAATAATCTCTTGAATCAATTCGATTCTACAGCCAAATACACTAGTGTAAGGAATTAAGAGAATTTGCAGACTTGGCCGATTATCCCTAGAACTACAGGACCGATTTTAATGAAATTTGATATGTACATGCATTGATACAATACAAAATAAATAATCATTCAACAATTGTAATACACGCGTATGATCGTGTGTATTACAATTGTACACGTGTACGTAGTGTTACGTGCACCTTCCGACTCGTTGGAGTGGGAAGGTATGATACAGTGGCTGCAGAATAAACAAAAAAATGGGTTAATAGGGGGTTTGGTCCCTTCTTATAGGAATAGTATGAATCGTAAATAATGCATGGAATGACATAAAACTATTGTTCTATGTTTTATTGCTTCACAACAATACAGAAAATTAAGTAAAATTATATCACCGAATTATTCTACTACTACCCATATCTTCCTCTTGCTTACTCCAAAAAAAAATAAAAAGCAAAGCAAAATAATATCAGAAAATACAAAATCTAATATTCTAAAGCATCAAAACTAATGCAAAATAATATTATGGCGAACGCTAGATAATATTAGTTTGCATAGAATCTAATATTATATAAGGCTGAGCAAACAGCGACCTCTTGTATCTTTCTAATATTAGAAGTTGTGCAAGATAACGTTAGATTTTGCCGATTTTCTGATATTATCTAATATTAGGTGGTACTTGGGTACAGATATGCAGGCCTTGCAGCAGTGCCGTAACTTCACCCTTCGGGGCCCTGGGGCTCAAATTTTTGCCGGGGCCCTTTTCTAAAACTTTGTGTACTCCATCTCTAATCGTCATTTTAGCTACTTATGTATCATGTTGATTAATATATTTATGAAAATAAGTCACTTGTTCACATAGAAATGGGATTACAAAATATTGCAAGTTGTAAATTTAACACTAGAATGTAAAATGTTATATTTAAAAAAATTAATTTTTAATTACAAAACACAAATAAGACATCTAAAAATAATTACAAAACACATACTAAATACAGATTTTAAATGTATTTAATGGTTCTAGTTTGGTAGATAGATTTATACACTTAAGTTTGTTGATTATACATCAGTTTGCATTAAAATAAATGTCTAGAATAAAGATTTCATATTTAAAATTTTAGATTAGTTTCAGTTTTTGAAAAATATTTAAAGTAAATTGTAAAATAGATTTCATAGTAATAAAATTTTTTAAAAAAGGTGAAAAGAAAAAAAAAATTTATAAAATAAAAAAAAGTCATAAAATTTATATTTATAATTATTAGTACAAAATATAAATCCATCCATAATTTGAAACACAGTCCACTAAATTTGCTAATCTATTATTAATTAATAAAAATTAAATAATAAATTATAGCAATTTTAAAATTACTGAACATAAATCTTTCTAAAGATTTCTAAAATCTGAAATAAAAAATTTCAAAACTTAAAATTTATTTCTCCTGGCCTTTGTTGCCGCAAATTCATCAATTTTATCGCTGAAATCAATATTTCGTGCTCTTTCGTTTTCAATAGACAGTAGAGCAAGTCCATTCAATCGATCCTGTCCCATCGAACTTCTCAAATAATTTTTTATAAGTTTCAATTTTGAGAAAGTATAACAACAAGTATAATCTCTACACACTGTCACGAAGTGCATAATACATCCTTAATCCATTACAGTGATTTTTGTAAGTAACTGACAATTTTTAATGTTTTTTTTCTTATTTCAAATTTTATTGTAGTAATCTAAATGTAAATACTCAAAGTCATTAACTTCTTCGGTAATTTCTAAATTCAGTGAGATCTTCATACAAAATTTTTTTTCAATTTTAGTTCAAATGGGCGAACAATTAATTATCTCATACATATTTTATAGCTAAGCAATTGCATTTAAAAGAGATGTTTAACAACTATTTATATTTTAGACTTTCCTTTCCTCCTAAACCAGTCGTTTATCATCATATAGGTCAGTCATTTTAGATATTAAATAAAGTTTCAGAACTTCCAAGTGTAAAAGTCATTTTTTTTCAAGTGTTACATTAGAATACTAGGAATAAGCGTAACAAGAAATTTTTATAATATAGTATAGTATAGTTACGTTAGAATTTTCTTTCAAATGTTAAAGGGTAGGATATACTAATTTTAAGACATTAATAAAATGAGGAAAAGAAAGAAGAAACAAAATATATTGATTTGACCAAGATTTCTTACATTTTGAGAAACGAACTAACTGTGTTTTTAGAAAAATATTCTGAGTTTTAAGGTTTTGTCTGCATATTAAGACATTTTTACGTATTTCCGCTTTTTACATATTCTTGTCATCTAATTTATTGTATCCAAGATTTTAAACATATGACTACTAGGAAATAAAATTTTTATAATTTATTTTCGGTTGTTTCAATAACGTATCATGAATTTCTATCATCTTTAATTAATAAGTTAAAAGATTTTTTCATTACATAATTTAAGTTCACATGCATTCCATCATACATAACAAGCTATATAGATTTAAATGGTTTTTAAATCACTTGTCATTTTGACGATTATTTATTGATATATTTATGCAAAATTACTTGATAACATTTGTTTTATCGAATTAAAAAATAAACTTTTGTGATGTAATGCAAATTAATTTACATTTAAATGTTTCAAGAAAAGCTTGTAGATATTTCTAGAAGTAAGTAGTAGATCACGTAAGGAAAGATTTTCGATCAAAGTTTTGATACATAATTAAATGAGATGTAATTCAGGCTGATAGGATAAATAGTTTTGAAGTTATAATGGTCTTCTTCATAATAAGTGCATTTCAAAGACAGTACTTTGTACACACACGTGAAAAAAAAGAAACATTTCAACTTTTCAAATATAAGCACTGTTGTTTCGTGTTTTGTTTTATTTGGTTCAGTGATTTAAAATACAGACGAAATACTACCTCATTTGTCTGTATAGCATAGCAATGTAAGATAAATAATTTCAAGTAAAAATTGTACTTGTTATACAGGGTCCTAAAAATATAGTAATATTTAGAGCAGATTTCATTCATGAATATTTTGCCTATCGAAACTTCTGAACAGACAAAATGGCAAATAAATATATGTATTTATGATGGCATGTAATTATATATGATAAAAAAATTATGATAAGAAACTAATAGTTTTTAATATTAAAAAGTTTTTTTCTTATTTTTCCAAAACAAAAAATAAGAAGAAAACCTTTTTAATGGCTTGTAATGACAATGAATTTTATCTGATTTGGATTTCTGTATTGAAAAATACAATAGCTTTGAAAATATTTCAATGAATATCTTAAACATTGGTTGCAGTGAAAATCATATTCACAATGGAAAAAAAAATAATAAGTCTCAAAACTAGAATCTTAAGTGTAATGTTTTACACATCTTGTTCCAATATTGAAAACGGAAAATAAAGTAATTCATTGATAAACAGAAATGTTCACACATTTTAAAGAAATGATTAAATGTAATTCTGATGGTCGGATAAATTCCTTTCCTTCATCAGCAATATTTATAGTTTCAGTATTAAAATTATCAAAAATGTATACTATAAACTGAGAAAAATAATGCATGAAAAAAGTTCTCAGAAAGTTATTATCACAAGATAATTACTTTGATAATCCTATAACAGTTTTATTTAAAAAACACTATATTAAGTGCTCTCAACACTACCTCCTTCCTCAAATGTTATGGAAACAAATTGCGCCATTTTTGAAAATATGATTTTTTTTCTAATTAAAGCAGTTTTTAATAATAATATTTTAGTTAAACGTTTATATCAAATATATTTCTTCATTATTTTAATATTTAAAGTATAAGTTAAGGATTATTTTTTGTGTTAGAATAAAAGTTGTTTTTGTTTATATAAATTAGTGTTGTAAAATCAACGGAGATAGACAAATAAATAAGACATAATAAATGAGCAATGGGTTTGGTGTCTTATCTCCGCTCAATATAATGTGGTTATCATATAAGATAAGAATGAAATAGTAAATTTAAAAGAAAATTAATTTCATTCTCAACCCAATCGTGATATTTCCTTGTTATTTGAATTAACATATTTTCTTTTTTTTCTCTCTTAAGTATATAAAACTACAACATGTACCATTTTTGTCAGTGAAAGCAAGGAATTTGAAATTAGTTTATTTTTAATGCAATGTAGATAATGCTCATCTTAAAGAATTGACAAAAGTCTCTCATAAAAGTAGAAAGATTTATCGAAACAACCTGATAAAAAAATTTTCTTCAAAGAATTTTTTTTATTGATTGAAAAACAATGGTTTATTTAAATCAAAATACTTTAAATGATGACATATTTTCAGTTTTTCTCAACGAAGCAATGTTTATAGCGTTTTATTTAACTAAATGCGATTTTTTATTAAATTAAATATGATTTTTTTAAACAAAATCAAAGGTTGCATTTCAATTTTGAATGAAAACAAAATTGTTAAAAAGCATAAAAAAATCGAATTTCTAGTTTTAAAAATTTAAAGTCCTTAATTTTAAAAATATAAAATAAGAACAAAATCTACATTACATTTCAAATGCTTAAATAGAAGCTTGTAGATATTTCTAGAAGTAAGTAGTAGATCACGTAAGGAAAGATCAAAGTTTCAATCAAAGTTTTGATACTTAATTAAATAAGATATAATTCAAGCTGATAGGATAAATAGTTTTGAAGTTATGATGGTCTTCATAATAAGTGCATTTCAAAGACAGTACATTTTGTACACACACATGAAAAAAAAGAAAATATTTCAACTTTTCAAATATAAGCACTTTTGTTTCGTGTTTAGTCTTATTTGGTCGAGTGATTTAAAATACAGACGAAATACTACCTCATTTGTCTGTATAGCATAGCAATGTAAGATAAATAAGTTCAAGTACAAAATTGTATTTGTTTTACAGGGCCCTAAAAATATAGTATTTTGAGAAAAATTCATTCGTGAATATTTTGCCCATCGAAACTTCTGAACAGACAAAATGACAAATAAATATATGTATTTATGATGTCATGTTATCAAATGTGATAAAAAATTATGACAAGTAACTAATATTTTTTAATATTCCAAAAAGGTTTTTTCTTATTTTTCCAAAACGAAAAATA
>NC_092208.1:12518066-12524486 GCF_043381705.1 Parasteatoda tepidariorum
GAGTTTGTAGACAATCTGCGTGGAAACGGTCGAGTTTAACCAACGTTTCTTAACGAAATGCCGCGTGTCTGCTCTCGTCTGGGCGCACGCATCCAGGTGTAGTCGCGTCGTCCGAGTTTGAAAAACCCCGCAGTCGCGCGCAATTGATGATAGTTCCACACCAGATGTAATGAGCGCTAACGTCGTCGAATTAACGACGGCCTTGGCTCATAAGCCTTGTCGGGGCCTGCTGCCTGCTTCTGTTTACTGAAGTTTGGCGGGAGTAACCCCGAGAATACCCGGGATGATCCGAGTGCTTGTCTAGTGTTTCCTCGTGCTCGGCTCCAAACGGGAAAGCAAGATGTTTTCGTTCCAACAAGAGTATGGATGGATTTTTTAGCATTTATACCCGAGAAATTCGCGGCGACGATTGTGGATTACGTATAACCGTTTTTCTGATTAATTTTTTTGACACCTATTCGACTTTTTTGGTTTGTATTCGAAAATGATATTTTGGAATCAGCTGCGTGCCCCCCCTGCAACAGTCTCGCGCCCCCCTAGGGGGGCGCGCCCCACAGTTTGGAACACACTGCGCTAGTGTTAGAAAATCTCCAAGTTTCATCAGGTAATCCAATTGGTTCTTTTGTTTTTCATTCCGCCTTCTTGGCTTTTGATTTAATTTCTTTTTGATAGAGTTTTTGCTTTTTCCGAACATAAATTTAATTGTACGATCCTTACTGCGCACACTTTTCTGACTTAATTTTTGCTGATGATACTTTCTAAGTTAAGCACTAAAGAAAAATACTAATTTCTGTAATACTAATTTTAACACGTTTTTGTGCACATAAAAGAAACTGACTTCCTGTAAGTTTACAGGAGGTGCATTTAAGATTCAAGTGCAGATAAAAGGTGTTTAGAACATTCTTACAATTTGTTCTCATTCTTAGTCTAGACCTGTTTCTATGGTTTTCAAAATATCGCCTTCTGAAAAATCGTGAGTGTGGCTTGTTGTCAAACTTATTGAAGCAAGACAGTCTATCATATATGTTGCTCTCTTTTCTTCAACGCCCATCATTCCGTCATTTTACGATTATAGAAACATTTCCAAGCGAGACTGTAGTGTGTCGATCACAACAAAAATACAATTCCAATTCACTAGTATATAAGGCATGTTAACTTGTTTCTATGTTGGGGTATCTTTTCCTAGATGAATGTTGATATTGTCGATAGCTACTATCCCCACATTGGTGACGTGATGTGGACACATCTACTTAGACAGAAACTCCCACTTTGATTCGAACACGCCTACTTCAATGGATAGTCCACATTGAAAAGTTAACTTGCTAATTGTCACAGTGACATTATCCACCTCCTCGTGCATTTGCTACTCAGTGTCGAGCACACACAATTTTGGCCTGTATACACTCGTCTGCTGATGGCAACACAGGAGCGACCGTGAATTTTATACAACTCTCACGATAAGCATTTAAAAAGTACGGTGATCTTAATACAGCTCTCCCGGCTTCTCACAAAAAAGCAATGAATCAATTAGTGGCATCCGTTTATCGAATTCTATCACAGATATAATTCTGGTTCGGGGAGTACTGTAAAAATACAATTCCAATTCACTAGTGTATAAGACATGTTAACTCGATTCTATGTTGAGGTACCTTTTTATAGATGAAGGTTAACATTGTCTATATCTACTATCCCTACAAACGGTTGTCCAAAGACATAAGGATTCAAATCTATAGTTTAGGCGGTCATTGGTAGGACGATATTAGCCATCATTGTACAATGAAGACCACACATGAAAGAATTGGAAGCCTAGATACCACGATTTTGTTTTATTTCTTCTATTTATACAATCCTGAGGGGCACGATTTAAGTTATACCACCGGCATATGAATTGGACATTGTCTGATAGGGAAACGTCATGTTCTCGTATGAATCCAGGTTTAGCCTGCAATCCAATAACAAGCGTTTAAGTGTTGAAAGGGAACAAACCACACACTACTGGTAACTAAAATCATCGACTAACACGGAAAAAAAGCATCGTGGTATGGGCATGAATTTCATAGGGATATCTAACTGATCTGAAAATCTACTAACCGGCGACGGTGATGACGATATGGTATTGGGATAAAGTTCTAGGCCTCGTTGTCAAATTCCACGCTGTCCGAAGTCGGAACATCTTTCGTTCTAATTAATGATGCCCTCATAAAGCGCGAACTTTACCTGAAGAGTGAGGAGATTGTATGCTGGCTCATTCTTTGGACTTTAATAAAATTGATAGCTTTTAGCATATGTATATACAGTCGAACCCAGTTATAATGAACTTCCGGATATAGTGAACATGGTTTATAGTGAACTCCCGGATATAGTGAACGAAATGTTCGTTCTCGTGCCTTGTTATACATATATAATATTCTTTTTTTTTGGATGAAGTGAACAAAAAGAAGAGAGGAAATTGGATATTATGAACTTTTTTCTGTTTTAAGACTGATTTTTTTCTTCATTTTTTTGTAATTTTTACCGATTTTTAAAACCATCTATTGAGTGGAATGTAGCCATAAGCATTTTATCTTGTTTGCTTCTTCTATCTCAGTTTCCCATCGCTAAATCTTTTAAACGCAAGACGAAGAGTAATAAAAAATAAAAGTTAGCACATTTTTTGCTACTACATATTGTTTTTTATTCATCTTTGTACTTCTTTTGATTGGTCATTTATTTAAATAATGTGATAAATAGGAGCACTTCGGAAAAGTTAGCAATAATTGTTTGCAGTACGGATACAGTGAACCGAAATTTCGGTCCCTTGATTGCATATTATATACATGTACATGTATAGATAGATACACCGAAGAGCCATTACATTATGACCACCCTGCTAATAACATGTAGGACCACCTTTAGCCCTCAAAACTGCTAGCACCCGCCGTGGCATTGATTCCACAAGGTGCTGATAGGTAGTCTGAGGTATCTGGTACCATTCCCTCACATTGTGAAGGGGGTAGCGTGGCAGCACGAATTTGGTTTTCCAAGTAGGACCACAAATGCTCTATTGGATTAAGGTCAGGTGAATTTGGGGGCCAAGACATGACTTGAAAGTCACTGGAATGTTCCTCGAACCAATCCATGACGATTCGACCCTTATGACATGGTGCATTATCCTGTTGGTAAACACCATCCCCTGCAGGAAAAACTGTTGCCATGAATGGGTGAACCTGGTCTGCAACTATGTTCAAGTAGCTTAAAGATGTCAGGGATTGTTCCATGAGGATTATGAGTCCCAATGTGCCCTATGAAAACATTGTTCCTGGGCGAGAAACCATGAAAACCTGAGCGAGCCCATTGTTATGGCTGTTCGGTATATATATGTTGACATACATATATATATATATTTATTGCAGCTTTCCTTCTTTTAATTTCAAGATCAATTAAATTAGCCGCTCACCTCTGTTTTTAAATACATACACGTTTTACTGGCACAATTGAAACTTGGGTCTAACACACTGAATATAATTTAAAATTTTTATTTTTCATATTTTTTGGCGCAAATAAGCGGATCTAATTGTTTTTTATTGTATTCAACATTTCTGTACAAGAAAAGTGCGATTTTATTGCTGTCAAAGGGGAACAACAATTTTGAATTCAACAAAGTTTAAGAACAAAATCAGAAATTGGAATATGTGCTTTTAATATGAGCAAGTAAAAATACAAGTTTTATGCATACTCAGGGGTGATTGCGAGCCCAACTCAAAAATCCTGAAAATTTCTTGAGTAAAGTCATTCAAAAAGTTAATATCTTTATAAATTTAAACAATTGAAATTTTCAAAACATGATATTCTAAATGAATTATATACAGCATAATTTAAATGAATAATTATGTGTAAATTTACTTTTATCTCTAATCACATTTATTAATCTACCAGAAAAAATACTTATAAATGAAAGAGATGCCAAGTATAAATTCTAGTTCTAATATCTTTAAATAAAATATACAAAAATTTTTATATATAAATGTGAACGATGATTTCTTGAAACTTCTGGACTTAGGATTTCCGGAAACTTTCGGATCGCGGTTAGCGAAAAATCCGGATTTTTTCCGGAGCACAATCACTCTGCATACTACTTTCATATTTGCATTCGTTAAACACAACAATATTTTAACAAAGAAAAAAATATTTGAAAAAGAATTTTGTTGTTAAAATTTCCAAAAAAAAGTCTATTTTTGACCCAAATTCCCAATAATAATAAAAAATAATCTAACATCTGCCTTTCACTTAAGTAGATAAAGGATTCCAAATTTATTCTATGTGATTATATTGCTCTATTTACATTTATTTTTTATTTACATTTGGCTATTTATTTTTCGATTCAAACTACTGCATGCCTTTTTCCATAACGACGTTTACTAACACAAACGAAATTTACGAGTCAAACACATGCAGAATTTTTTTTTTCATTGCATAAATTTCTTTATAAGACGGGGACAGTTTTGATATGCACATAAAATTTTTGATGTTTCTGAAAATCAGAAATTGCAAAAGTAAAATGCAATTTTTATTTATTCTACTTACACATTTGTATTTGCAGAACAAAAAATTTTAATAAGGTAAAAAAAAAAATTCATGTCATTTGTTATGAAAATTTCCAAAAATATTAGCTTCTGTTTTTTTCCCCTTCATCCCAGATAATAAAAAGTTAAAATTAAGAAAATTCAGTAAGTAGCAAAAACCAAACACAAAAGTTTTTCTAGGTAAGGAATAAAATATTTTATTTCATCTTCAACTACGTAATGTCAAATGGCGAGATGTAAACATTAAGCACAATCGATTACATATTTTAAAAGAAACGAAATTTCCAAAAAGTCTTAAATATACATTTTCATTCCATCGATTTTGTTTAAATTTTTAATTTGCTCAGATTTTTGTAAGTTTCTTAATAATTTCTAAACAGTTATATACCTTACAGTTCTAGAATTTTAGACGATTATTAATTTGAAAAATAAAAAATTCATAAATAATTAAGGAAAAT
The DNA here is from genome assembly GCF_043381705.1 of Parasteatoda tepidariorum. Classification (NCBI taxonomy): domain Eukaryota; kingdom Metazoa; phylum Arthropoda; class Arachnida; order Araneae; family Theridiidae; genus Parasteatoda; species Parasteatoda tepidariorum. Next base: position 12,523,087 of record NC_092208.1, read on the forward strand.
TATTTTATTTTGTATGGAATTTTCTTTGAATAATGAGTTTTACAATTGAGAAGATTTTTTTTTAAAATTCGCTTAGATATTTTTAAAAAACATGCAAAAATTAAAATTAACGTAAAAGCGATCAAACTTTTGATCGATCACCTTTTTAAATTACTTTTATTATTCCAGAAAATTAGATTTTTCCAGATTGCATATTTTAAAGATTATGCAGATAAATTTGGTTTTGACTTCATGTATTCAAACTTTGCCTTGCACAAATTAGCCTGTTTAAACTTTAGACCTTCGATCAATTAAATTTGCATACCTGTACATGATAATTTGTACTTTAGATCAAAAGTTACAGATTATGGTTGCTAATGACTATGGTTGTGGAAAATAAATATACTAAAAAAGCCAATGATTATGGTTGCGGAAACTCTTTATTAGTTATAATCTATGCCTAGCCTATAAATTAAAGAGTAAACAGACTCATAAATAAAAACTTTTATTTACAATTACATTAAAATGATTTTTAAGCGGATTATTTCCGTCTGTATTTCGCTGGCCTGCGAAATTGTGCACGCTCTTTCAGATGAGTTTTTCTTTCTTCTTCCCTTTTACTCTGTTTCTCAGAATGCTGCAAAAAAATTATAAATAATTAATAAATATAGATAGGGAGAATTTTAATTGAAATCTACAAATTAAAATTCTATCAAGAAAAAATTTTTAACATTAGGAGCAAAACTCAATCAATATTTCGTCTCTAAAAATACCCAAAAACTTATTTTATGAGAGTTTAAAAAAAAACGTTTTGTGAAATTAAGGAAAATATTTCAATAAGCCGGGAAGAGTTTTGTAGCTTGGACTGCATGGAACTCAATATGGTCCATATATTTAAGCCACCTACTGATAGGATTCATTCATTTAAAACAGATTGATTTAAATTAACCAATATTTTTTGAGAACCAAAAAGTCATTGATTTAAATTATGTAAGTGTTTTTAAAATAAAATCAAATAAGTAAAGTTATCTTTTCTTATAGAGTGATTTTATTTTATTTTTTTAATAAATGGTACATCAGCTCATTCTATATTGAAATATTTGTCAAACTGTAGTAAAGGTAAGGTATAAGGGAACGCAATTTATTTTGCCCCTTCAAATCTTTCAAAAAAAGCAAAAACAAAAATTGAAACACTAATTCTGTAATTTGGTTCATTTTAGAATGTTTTCAGTAATTGATGATACATTTCTATAACATTCTCAACAACTTTGAATCATACATTAACAGGCTTTATGTATTGCTGTAAGCTTTTAATACAGTAATATTTCAGTTATAATCATATATATTTATAATTAATTAAATTATAAAATGAAGTTCTTAAAGTATCCTCAATAAAATTAATAAAATCCAATTTATAATTT
>NC_092208.1:12524595-12627189 GCF_043381705.1 Parasteatoda tepidariorum
ATATATATATATGAATACAAATCTTTGTAGCGAAAGTCACTGAATATTTTCACATTTTGAGTTTCATTTTTTCAGAAATTCACTTTCTACAGAAATATTAGGCAGATTGTTCTGCAATTTCAGAGATGCTATGAGCAATCACATATGGCTCTAATGGATGGTTTTGCTCACACATAATACAACAAAGAAAATTTTAAAAGAAATAAATTACATTACGGAATATAAATTTTAAATATTATTTAAAACATTTATACAAAAAAACTTTAGCAAGCCATAACAATTTTTTTATAAATACAATAACATAAAACATTTATATTAAAATAAGTTACATTAATATAGAGTCAATTATAACAAACCTTTTTTAGCGTAAAGGTTAACTCTTTGTTGCCACCTTTAGATTCGGTTGCTTTTGCTGATGAAGTAAAATTTCTCAACCTTTCTTCAATAGGTACCCTATATTAAAACATTCAATAATTATAAACTTTTAATTTTACTTAAACGAATAAATTAAAATAGAGTGAAACATTGATGTGGAACAATATGAGACTAAATTTATAATAAACAACCTTAAATACATGATCCACTTCAGTTTTGTCAAGAAATAAATTATTAATGTTGCTGAATAAATTATTTTATGCATTGATGTAAAGAGGACGAAAGGTCTTCTAATAAAAATATGAATATATTTTGTTAACAAAAAAATTATAATCTTATTTGACAAACATGTAATTATATACGCAGTCTGCGATCTTCATTAGGACCATTGTAGTGACATTTACATTATAACGACTGATACATTTAAGTATTATTTGTTTTTTTTATAGACACAATGCTATTCTTTCGACCATTACTGAGTCCACATTGAAATGATCATTTCAACATAGCAACCAAAATTTAGTAATTTAATTCAGGAAAAGACTTATGGAAATTTTTTAAACCATTATAAAATCCTTTTCTTCTGATATCTTTTGATTAAAATTAAAGTCAAACATATAATATCATTTTTTTTAAAGAGTAATACAACTCTCTAGTTTAAAGAGGTCAAAATATGTGCGTCATTGGCGAAGGGAATGGTGGTCATATGTCCCCCCTCAATTAAAAAGAATCTCAAAAAGTTCCCCTTAATATTTTAGTCAAATAAGGAAAATTTTCATGAATTATCATCAATTTAAATTATTCAAAGTTACAAACAAACAAAATATTAATCAATCTTTTTCGCCATTATTTAACAGATATAAGACATTGTTTTTTTGTTTTTTTCTGTGTAAAATTTAGAAAAATATTACGACTGTGTATTTTAATTTTATTCCGCAGAAAAATTTAAACCCTGAGACACTCATGCGACAAACATTTTTAATTAGCGTGCCAGTTAAATTATAGCTTATTATTTTCTGGTGTTTAAAGTGCCACTTGTAATTTTTTACTATTAAACTACTAGTAATTTTTACCACTAAATTGACACTTGTAATTTCAAACTACAGTATGCAGTTTAAAAATTAACTTGCTTCAAATGAAAATGGAATAAAGAGTATTTTAAAATATTTGCATCAAGGCAAAATATACTAAGGCAAAAAATCCCTTTTCAGTAATTGATAGAAGAAAATACAAGACAAATTATTTTAGATGTTTTCTTTCCTTTTTTTGTCTAAAGATGTTAAATATGCATTAACTAAACAATATTTTTACATTTTAAAATACATCCATTGAGTACTGTAAACATATACATTAAAAACCTTCCTGCATTTAATTGCATTTAGTACAACAAAAGTTATCAGACATACAAGTTATCACACATTTATATTTGGGTCATAACTAGTTTTCTTTAATAATTCTAACAAGAATCATCTAAATCTGAAACAAAGCGAGTTTTTATGGTTGACTACAGAGAATTCATAGCTAAAACATCTGTTCCTAACCTTATGCAAAGTTACAATTGTAATTCAGCTTGGGTTATTTCTTTACCTATTATAAAATTCATGCAAGTACTTTTTACAAGAACTTTTTTTCATATACTTTATACCTTATTGCACTTCTTACAATGAACGTTCATAGTAGAGGAGTATTACAGATAAGTTTACATCCAGGAAAGTGTCAGAAAATTGTATTTATTTTTATCTATAATGCAGATATGTATTATAGCATGTTTTTTTTTCTTCAATGTTGGCGAATATAAGTTATTTAATGTACACTTCCTTAATATAACTGAAATACTTGCCACAAGTCACCTAGTGGATCATATGACCCACAGGGTGTGTAACCAAATCTTTCAACAAAAAATAAGCACCTTTTAAATACTTTCTAAGCACTAAAAAATATTTTTAGACTCTACATACATTAACAAAATGCAAAATAATTTTCAAAAAATTTGCATGATCATGATAAAATACCTAGTTTCTGACAAAGACCTCCTTTCTTTATTATATTAGCCACCATAAAAGATTGAGAGATTTTTCTGTTTGATTTTAGAAAAAGGAAAATGAAGCCTGAAATTAAGAATATGGTGCAAAATGCAGCAGATTTGCACATAAGAGTGCAAGAACCTTACTGAACCCAGCTCAGTATACGCACATGCGAACCCGCAAGTATTTCGTCAAACATGTAAATAAAATGATTGACACTTTCGCCAAAACTCATCGTATTGAATAGAAAACGTTGAATTGAACAATGTGAAAACCACATTTCTGAATAATATGTGGCAAAAATCGCCATGCTATAGAAAAAATCACAATTTCAAAAAGAGAAAATTTATTACTTTTTAAAAACACGCAATAAAAAAGCACCTTTAAGGGCTTTTTTAAAAACGTTACGCACCATGGTCACAGATTTGCCGTCTCTGAACTAAATTTTTATATTAGGTGGTCAAGATTTATAGCCAAAAAAAGGTAGTGAAATTTAAAATACTTCACATAGACAATCAAAAGAGTACACATTGTATCACCATGTGAAAATTCATTCACATTTTAACCTAACAGAAACATATATGTAACATGAGTGATAAATATTTTAACCTGATAGCTATACATGAAGCTTATAAATACAACACAAATAAATAAAACTGGATATATCCATATTTAATTACAGCAATGTGAATAATATGTCCATTTTATGGATTTCCAAATTTGTTTATCTTTGTATATGATGTGGGTTTTCCAATTTAACTAATTTAGATTTCAATAATACAGTATATGAAATAAATTCATAAAATTTATAGTCAAATGAACTTACATTTTATCTTCTTCTTCATTATCCTTGTTTAGTAAGCTAAACCTATCTGAATCAACAGCCTTGAAAGACGGTTTCTGTTTAGCTTCAGATTCTTCTTCAGATTCATCCTCCAAATCTTCTTCAGGCTCATCCTCTTCTTCAGATTCTTCTTCTTCTGAAGAGGTATAATCTTCCTTCTTTTTATCTTCATCCTAATAGAATTATATTTCATTAACAGGGGTCTGTTTAGAAGAAATTTGGGTCCGTTAACGGACCCTTTACAAAATATCTTTTCATAAAAATGGACCCTTTACAAAATATTTTAACTTAAAAACGGACCCTTCACAAAATGACTTTTCTTTTAATCGTACCCTTCACAAATCTGTTTATCTTCATTATTGTTGTGTTAATCGAATAAATCCCTCCCAGGGCAGAAAACAAAAAAGATGGATAAAAACGAATTAAGTTTTGTCTTCGGTAGACGATTCTTCTATTATTCATCCGAAATTAATATTCTGCGTTCAGCAGTATAGGCTAAATACCAAATATTTGTATGTTGCATCTCTAATTTAGAAACAGCAATTGCTGTTTATTTTTGAAAATTTAATTTTTTTTATTATAATTTCACAGTGCTAAGCATAATCTATTTACAATTTAAAAACTCCTTGAAAGATTTTTTTGCAATAACCGGACCCTATTTACACAAATTCATAAAAGCAGGAGCCTGGTTGAAAGAATGTGAGTAATTTTTTCACAATTTCACAAAAACCGGACCTTTCACAAAATGTCTGGAAAGACCCCTGATTAAATAATTTTACATTAATTAATTAAATATAACCTCCTAAAAATTAAGTTATGACTTAACCAAAAGTCATGACTTGTGCCTATTTGAAAAGGACTAGGACTGCAATTAAAACTTTTATAAAATTGTGTAGATGAAGTAATTATACAGAATCATACAAGATACATTATTTACTTAGCTCCAATATACATTGCTATTAAAAAACTTATATATAAAATAATAAACATAGCTGCTAATATACATAGGGAAAAACCCAATGGATTTTACGAAACAATCTAAATTTCTTAATAACTGTTGCATAATATACTAAATATTTTACATATAGGAAATTTTAGGAATCTTTGTTGTCATCAAAATTCAAAACTTTATTATCCTAATAACTATAAATGGTCTGCAATGTTTTCCATTTAGGATGGACATTAAATGAACTTGAAATGTTTTTTATTAAAAGATTTTTTAATTAATTTAAAAACTGAGTTCTAAATAAAAATAAACTGAAAATTTTAGGACAAAAAAAAGAAAAACTTTAAAATGATTATCATAAATGAGGCTTGGTCAGTATGCAATCGTAATACTTATTTAAATATCCAAGCAAGCAATAAATTGTGCAAAAATTCTATTTAAATAGGGATTTTAAATAGAGTACAAAACCAGGTACATATACGAAAAACCAGGAGAATTTTTAATAAACCAAGAGAAACTGGCAAAATCCAGTATAGTTAGCAGCTTAAGGCTTTTAAATACAGTAGAGCGCCGATTATCCGAACCGCTCAGAACGGTACGTGGTTCGGATAATTGGAAAGTTGTTTAAAATCTAGTTAAAATGATTATTATTTATGCACTAACTTCCTTTAACACTTTTTTTCAGACTTAGGACTGGTAGTACTATCTAAAATAGCTTAATAGCTAAAATAGCTTATTGTTAGAGTTTAAATGGTTTTTTTTTTCAATTTTAAAATATTTTTATTTATTTATTTCATTTTGAATTTTTTTTAAATCACATTTCAGCTTTTTATAATTTTTTGTCAATTACTTATTTTACCACATTTTTCTTTATTTTCCATTGCAAAAGAAATTCAGCAAATACTTTTGTTTCAAAGAAGATTCTCTTTTTTGACATCCATATCCTTTATTCTTTTTAAAATAAATCAACTGAATTGGATCAACATCATTTTGACGTTCTAGCCAATTCATTGCAATATCTAATGAATTGCACGCTTCTATATGAGAAGGTCCACTATCTTGAACTTGATCACCTACTTCTTCCTCTTCGTCTGTGGAGTACAGATTTTCTTTCAAAATTTCAGCAACAATTTCATCATCATTTAAAATTTGAAATCCTGGGTCGTTTTCAGTGTCTCGACACCAGTCTTCTATTTCTTCTGCTGTATCAGAAACTTCCAATTTCTTTTGTTTTTCTGTTAAGAATTTTATTTCAAGATTTTCTAAGCGTCGATGTTTTTACAACATTCCAGGCATCCTTTATCATCATGCATCATCAAAAACGGTTGTAAAATAAAAATGGTCTTCAGATGTAATGGATATTATTTATTCTTCTAAATTTAGAAAAATTGTCGATGAGTTAAAAAATATTCTTAACTTTTAAAAATAAAAATAAAGAATTCGGACATAGTTCGGATAATCGGCGCTTTACTGTATATAATCTAAACATTATCATAAGAGAAGAAATGCTAGTTTAAAAAAAAGGAATATAAAAATAGAACTCTAACAATACAATATTGTCCTTTATCATTTAATGCAATAAAATATTTTAAAGTGTTAAATTAGAATGCAAAGAAGATTACATATCTCCTTTTACCTTCTTCCCAAACTCTAACAATTAGCAATAGAATATTTTTTTACTTGCAACATAGGCCCAATAGATTTAAAGAACAAAGTTTTTTATTCCATAAAAATTATTTAGAAAAACATTTATAAATATAAGAACAAATATATTACTCATGTGATATTTGAGTCAATTGCAACTTAGGGGATGAACAAATATTACGTATGCAAATTTTTGGCCTCCCCTTTTGTCAGCAAAAATAAGCAAACTCCTCTCCTGGTTTTTGTTTTAACTTAGACTTTTACTGTAGTAATCTAATTTTAGGATAAAATTCAAATAAACAATGTACCTCTGCAGTGAAATAAAATTTATTTTTTAATTAACTTTATAAATTTCTTTATTAGAATAACATATAAAATCATAAAATTTTTATTAGAATTTTAAAAAAATGAATTTTTGTATTTTCTTTTAGTGTTCAAATCTCTGTAACAAAAAAAACTTTTTGAAGAATTTTTTCCCCAATTTTTTATAATTCCCCGAATTTAACTTTTATTCCATATTTGAAATTTTTCCCATGTGTAATATTTATTTTCTTTTTTCTTTGCATTTTAAGAAAATTTAAGAAAATAAGGAGAAGATTTTAATGCCTCACATAAGCATCGCTTATATACCCCCCTTGTCAAGCAAATCACAAACTCCTTCCCCTTTTAGGTCCTTGTGTAGTATTTGAATGATCTTTCATCATAAAGTTACTTTTGAAAAATTTAACCCTATGATGGAACGATTAAATTTGAGCACAGAAAGTTATTCAAAGTGATGAAAAATTTAGTTTTTGAAATATTGCAAAGGGCAAAGTGTATTGATAAAATAATATCCCAATGGAAATTTCTGTTCATGTCATTGAATTAAAAAGTAAAAATAAACTGAAAATATAATGCTGAAAAAAAAAATTTTAGAGGAACCATCAGCAACCATGTGGCAGAATTTTTTCAGGCTTTCTGCGACATGCTTCTCTAATACTAAAATATCTTACTGCAAGATATTTAAAAATAGAAAATATAGATTAACCTAAGATACAGTTAAATCTTGATTTAACGAATTGATTGAGACCGACAAATCAGTTTGTTAAATCGAATATCAATTTTTGTACATAGTATGGTATAAAAACATCAATGCAATGTTTTTTTACCAATGCCCTTAGATATACAGATACGAAAAAAAATTCTTGTTGTTTACTATGAGCTTAAAAATCGTAAGTTTTACATTAAGAAATCAACTTTAAAATGATCTTAGTTCTTTAAAGCTACTTGCTTTTAAAATTTAATACATAATACATACATATAATTACACACTTGGATTAGGGTGTGAAATATTCAAAACTCTAAGAGCGAAAAATTAAAAGTTTTGCTTTTATATGTGAATTTTTTTGCAGCGATTGTTGTTTGTTAAATCAAAGCTAAAAATTCCTTAAGTTAGAGCATTCTAGCACCCTTTTTGTCACAAGAAAGGCATCTTTTGAATATATTTCTGGAGAAAAGATAAAATCTTTCGAACATTTCTTCAGAAAAGAAAACCAATTTTTTTACTTCATTTATTCTTTATTTCTCATTCTTCTCAAATGAGAATAGAAAAATCACAAGCATTTATTTTTTCACTCTGCTGCACGAGAAAGGCATCTTTTGAAAAGATAAAATCTTTAGAAAATTTCTTCAGAAAAGAAAAGCAACATTTTTTACTTAATTGATTAAATCTTTCTGCAAGAACTCAGATGATTAAATCTTCCTGAATTGTTAAATCTTTCTGCAAGAACTCAGATGAATAAATCTTCTTGAATTGTTAAATCTTTCTGCAAGAACTCAGAGGATTAAATCTTCTTGAATTGTTAAATCTTTCTGCAAGAACTCAGATGATTAAATCTTCTTGAATTGTTAAATCTTTCTGCAAGAAATCGGTAACATTCCACGACAATGTCAGCGCGTCGCCACAATTCTGCCACGGGTATCAACAACAACATTTATTTTAAGTCAAAGATGATCTAATTCATAGAATAAAAATGAAGTTATCCATACTCAATAATTTTTTTTTCATCTCTTTGATGAAGAAGTTGCAATATAAGTAAATTTATTGAGATAAAAATGCGAAAAAAAAGTTTAAAATTTAAACTTGGTTCATAAAGTTAACAAACCTTTAGAGCTTCCATTTGATCCATATTGGCAAACACAGTAAAACCTTTCTTCTTCTTGGCTGCTCTCTCTATGACTGCTTTCATGCGATTATATTCCTCATCGGTTTCTTTGATTTCATAATCAGGATTTTCAAACATAGCTTTAAAACGATCATCATCCAATGGTGTCACACCCTGAGAGTACATTGTTAGTTATTAAAAGTTTCAGTTTTTTTTTAAATCAGTAAATAAATTCATAAATTAATTATAAATAATTAAAATATTCTACCTTCTTATCACTGGCTTTCATTTCTAGAAGTCTTTGGGCATATTCTCTATTGACATTAGGAAGTTGCTGGAAAAAAAATTATTTTTTAAATAAATACTAAATTAATTAAAATTGCTTTCTTTTTAATAAATTGTAATATTTGTATCGAATATTTAGAACAGATAAATGATATGATTAGTATTATTCTAATCTATTATCAGAATATTAATAATTAGAATATTAAAAAAATATTAATATTCTGATAATAGATTCTGATTTATGAATGATTTCTCAGACTTTAATTATTTTGTTAACAATTCATTAAGAAAAATAAATTCTGATAAATAGGGAATTAGTTAGTAATGATGATAAGTTAAAAAACAATTTTATATAAGTAAAAAAATGGTAAGTGAGGTAGAAAATGATAATTTTTTTGTCTTGACTGGCAATTATAAAATAGTAAAAATTTTCTGAACTCAAATTATAATTAGCTCATAAAATATTTCGAATAATGCATAAAATTTAAACGAAAAATATTTCTTATAAGAAAACTATGATACAAGGGGAAAAAATTTACTTTGGATCGTTTTTTTACCATAATTAATTTTGAAAGATTTTTTTTAAGAGGCAATCTCAAGAAAATCATTAAATTAGAATTCAAGCAAAATTGGTGAAAGTTAAAAAAAAAAATTACATATTAATAATTTTTTAACAAATTTCTAAAAACTACACAGACAAGAAAAAACAACTTTTAACAGACAAAAGAAGTGCTAAAAAAACAAACTTTTTATAATTACTAAAATTTCTTACAGTTTTCTTGATAACAATTATAAAATACAAGACCTACTGGTTTGTAATGGTAAGCTCACTAGATAATGCAATCAATCCATTATTGAACTAAAATCTCTAAGAACAGAATCATTTATATGTGATAGCCTTGAAATTTATTCGACTATTAGACACAAAAAATTGCTTCAAACACTTGTTCAGAAATTGAACAGAAATTTAGGAAAAACGGGATAAATTTGAGAGTTGAACACCCTCAATGGCAATGTTTTGTATCAGCTTTCCAAGAAACCATATTCCAATAGAGCCGTATTCCACTTTACACCTCATTTAAAGAACAAATAATTTCTTTTATGCTTAGGATTACTTAGGTATTTCTTAGAAAACTGATGGTTTAAATTGATGAAAGGTTGATGGAGCAATAAAATGTGGATATCAATAAAATGTGGAATTTTTACTACAAATAATTATAATAGATTTAAATCAAATATGTAATCAAATGTCAAAAACTAATTACTGCTATTGACAATTCTAAGACTGGTTATTTTCCAGGTATGATTCAGAATTTTTCCATGGTTTTGTAAAAAAATGCATCTTTCCCTGACTATTCCTACTTTTTAGAGTCAAAATAAAATTCCATGACAATTTAAGGTTTTTCCCATTTTCTCTGACCCGTGGGAGCCCTGCAACAAAATCCTTTATTGTATAATAAAACCCTTCAGGTATCAAAGTGAATACATTAAATGGTAGGCACCCTAGTGATCATTGTTAAAAAAAAATTGATAAGATTTCTAGGGAAAAAATAGCATTAAATAACCATACAAAAAAAAAATTAAGTACAGTGAAAATTTAGCAATTTAATATACATGAATCCTATTTTTAAAAAAATACAAAATTGAAGCAAATCAATTTATAAAGATATTTAGTTTTAAATTGGCTGTAAAAGTTATAAAAGCAAACAAATATGCCAACAAATGTTGAAATATTTAGGAGTGAATAATGGTAATATTAAATTAATTAAAAGCCCTTCCCAATAAGTAAGACAGTTAAAAAAAATCACTTAACTATGCAAAATAATAAAAAATAATTATAAATCTTAAACATCATTTGAAGCAATTTTTTAATATTAAACATGATTTCCCCTCAATAAACACTTAAAACAGATATTTAAAGGTTTTTCATAAATTCAATTCATCTAAGGCAACTTAACAAAAAGTACCGTATTTCTAAGAAAATATCAAACAATTGAACAAGTTTTACATCTAAAATCACTCAATATGGATAACGAAATAAAAGTGTAATAGTTCTAACTAAAATACAGTGTTAGCCATTGAAGAGAATTTTGAGTACAATATAACTATCATTCGATAACATCAGAAAAAGTGTAGCAGTTTTAAGTTAAGTACAATATTACTCATTTAAAAAAGAATTGAAAACAGCTAATGATGGATCATATAAAAGAGTGCATAATAATTATAAATAAAATATTAGACAATTAAAAAAGTTTGCATTAAAAAATATCCAAAATTTAAGAAATACCTTGACAATGACTTGATTCCTTCGTTCACTTTCAATTTTATTTCTAACCATCTTCTTCTTTACATCTTTATAAGCTTCTGGTTGGACAATAGATCTTGCCTAAAAAATAGAAAGATTAAAACAGTTAAAAATATGCTCATCTATTTTTTAAAAATAAAAATTTATGTGAAATTAATAATTACTTTATTATACAATCTGATGTCCATAAAATACCCATGCATATATGCACGAAGCAAATTTGTTCCTTGCAAATGATCTAAATGAAGTTCTTCCAACTCTTTTTTAGTGACAAATTTATAATCATCATAAACTGCAATAGAAAAACATACAATAACATCCTGAATAACATACATCCCGAATAACAAATTTGATAAAAATCAAATATGGTCCCAATTATTAAGCTTAGGTCCAAATTTAATAAGTGAAAACACAAAATATTTTAAAAAATGCACACTTTCGTGGTTACACAATAAATATCTGACAGTTTTTTAAATTTTATTTTTAGTAAAAGTTATTAAAAACTTCACATAGTCATATAAATTTTAAAATACATAAATCCTAAGAAATCTAAATTACTGAGAATTGTTGTTGAATATATTGACCTAAATAATTATTCACCTTCTTTGATTCAACTTAAAACACAGAATGGAGATGTGTTAACATTATTTATTGCCATCATGAATTTAGTAAATTAGCTTAATTTACTTTTCTTCAAATCACATCAATCTCATACAAAAAGTTATGCAATTCGAAAACAAAAGTTAATACATACAAATTACTTCTGAATAAAATTAACTTTAATATTATAATAAAAATAATAATTGTAGTAATTTTCATAATTTTTTCTCAGAAAAAATATTTAACCTTCACATTGTTTTAGGGATTTATACAAAACATTTGGAAATATAACAAAAATTAACAATTGGTTAAGTAGTTTTGAAAAAGTCCTATGAACCTCAATAGAGAATACATATTTTTGTGACAGTTGAACAAACTTTATATATTACTGCAACCATTTTATTTCAAATCAGTTCATAAAAAATTAATTCAATCCCTCCCACCTGGTAAATTAATCCCTTAAAAGTTTTAATTAAGGATTGAATAAAAAAAACAGTACCAGTATCTTGCTTGGATTCTTCCAATTCTTCAGTTATGTTATCCAAGAAACAACACCACTTAGGAGCTGGGCCAATATTCTAAAAGATGTGTAAAAAGGATTTAGAAAATATTTCATCTACACCTCCAATCTTGTTATAAAATAAGTAAATATGAAACTTTAAAAATGTAAAACTAACTGAAATTAAAAAGTAATTAAGAAATATAGTTCATAATACTACATAAATTTAATTTTTTTTTTAAATTTAAAACTAAGAGAGAACTTTTGATGTTGATATTACAAAGCACAATGAAACCAATGATTGAAACTGAAGAAACAGATGCAAAACACAAAGAACATGTGAACCAATTAGAATAGGAAACATTAAAATAGCATAGTTATATCAATTTGGTAGCACATAGAGAGATTAGCACACAAAAATATACTGAAAACACTAAAAAAGTTCAGTAAAAATACTGAAAAATTTCATTCATTTGAACTTAAACTAAATCCTATGCCAAAATTTTATTAATTAATAATAAAATAAATTATTGTTGAATATTCAATACATTTAAAATATTATTTTCCATTTACTTTTAAATATTCCTAATAAAGAAATGTTTAAGGCGCAGGCACATAAAAAAGATTTTTTTTAAAAAATCGATGATATGGCATAGTTTTTGTGTAAAATAGCCACTCAAGTAAGTTTTATGTTCTAATTGGCATTATCAGAACAATAACTTCTAATTAAAATATGTAATTTAATGCTTACAATATTTTTCACTGTTAAGGAAAACATTGTATGTTCAGTTACAAAAACAAAGAAAATGAATAACATATTCTATTAATAACCAAACAAAATTAAAATTGACTTTCAGAGCTTACTGGTATAAAATAACTTAGAATTTTCTTCTCTTCATTAGCAAGAAACAATAGACCTAAAAATATACACAGAAATATCAAAAATAATACTACATAATTTTGGAAGCAGAATATATATATACATATACATCTATAAAAAGTTACCTGAATTTGGAACAATACACAAGTCATTCAGATGCACAGGTGTTTGAATAGTTGTGTAATTTTTACCCTGAGGAAAAAAAATATAGAGTTTTAAGTTTGTTTAAATAACAAAATTATTACGACAGATACTGAACATAGAAATGCATAGATTTTTTTATAATAGAAAACTTTTATAAAGCAAACCTTGAAAAATGAGGCTTTGTATAACATAGAATTTTTAGTAGTATAGATCATTTCACTTATCATATAACTTATTTACTAAACATAGCAAGATATAACTGGAAAATATCAATATTATTACTTTTAAATTATTTTTAAATAAAAATATTTCAACACAAAATTATTTATGCATAAAAAAATTTAAGTTATAAAGAGCATTCGAAATAAATCTAACAAATTTATTAATTTTGGTTTTCTTTTAAGATTGTAAAGTAAATGTGCTTTATAAAAAATTGCGGTTTCTATAATTATGTTATATAGAACTTATACTGTATAACCTATAAAGCAGTTAGAATTTTTTAAGCACTTAACATATGTAGTAGTCTCCTATTCTCACTCGTTACTTTAAAGTTTTCTTAGCTCTTCAACAATTAAATTTGACCCTAATTTTTAACGTCTCCATGTTCGATGTTTTTCAAAAACACTAAACAGTTTTTGAATAGATCAGTTTTTCTTTATTTTTTACATTTAATTTTTCCTGTTTCTTAAGCCTTTATCAACATTATTTATTTTTGATAGTTTTTGTTTGTTTCACTTACTTTATGAAACAAACACTTTTCATAAAATTTTGTAGCTAAAAAAAATTTTGAATGAATTGTACTGTTTCAATAAAGGGGGCCACACAAAAAGTAGCCAAATCGCGGGAGCCAAACATTTCCCAAGAAAAAATAATAAATTTTTTGTTTGACACTTATCCCAAAATTACATTTTTTTTTTTAAATTGCTACAACTTTTACAAAATATTTTTAAAAGTCTGAATATTGTAAAAATGTTTTGTTCATAAACCTCTAATGAAAGGTTGAATGAGTCAAATAATTTTCTTTTTTTCTTCAACAAAGAAAAAAAATCCATTTGATTTCAAACAATTCTTGAATAAACAGGAAAACTGCAAAGTTACTAATCTGTGTACACATTAAAAAATTTTGAAGCAATTTTAAATTGATCCAAAATTTTTTTAGAGCCCCAAAAATTTCCCCCAATCTTTGTTCACGTGATCAGACATATTCTGCACTCCTGCAAATGTCACTCAGTGTAGAATAAACTGGGTAATGGTCACTTACGTTCCATGATTAATTAGATCCTAAAAAATAATAAGCAGTGATTATTATTGATTGATTATTGTTTAATCAGGGTGCGTAGCCATATTTTTCAACAAAAATTAAGCACCTTTTAAGAACTTTTTAAGCACTCAAAAAATATTTTTAATCACTTTCCAAAAAAATATCATAATTAGGATCTGTGTAGGAATAGAAATTTTTTTTTATCGTATAGAGTTCTTAATTTATAAACATAAAATCGATAAAATTCTAAAACATTTTCAAAAACTTTACATAATCATGATATAATAACTAGTTTCTGAAAAATATTGCAGATAAAATCATGCATTTTTTGGAATTTAGAATGACAATTGACACTGCAAAGAAAATAAATCTCTTTTTTCAAAAAAAAAAATTTGGGAGGGGGGGGGGGATTTCTGTATTCAGCAAACTTGATAGGGGGAAAAATTAACACAGGAAAATCTTTGATAGGCAATTCGTAAAAGGTATGTACAATGCAGGGAAAACAACAGTGTATTAGACAAATATTTCATTGAATGCTGGCCAGGTGGCCGAGCAGTTAGCGCGCCTGACCCTGAAGCCAATGGCCGCGGGTTCGAATCCAGCTCTAGGCATGAATGTTTCTCTCTCGTGTTGTCCTCTGGTGTGTGTGATGAGTGAATGTGGCCCACCCTATGAACGGGTTTGTGGCAGTGTGGTGTGGGCAATGTTACTCGCCTCCGTGACTTTGGTTTACAGGTGCCCACTGGGTAATGCGAAATGAGTAACACCACTGGCATCTTATAAGGCAAAACAAATAAAGTTCAGTGCCTGCCATTCGGCAAATATATATATATATTTCATTCAATCAAATAAAACTTTTCTCTTCGGAAACGAAATAATTTGCAAAGTAAATTTTAATAGAAAATGATAGGGTACACTTAGACTATAGTGAAAAACAATTTGAATAAAGTACAAATCAAATACAGAGATGGACATACTATAGTTTCGTTTCAGTAGACCAGAACCTTCCTCAGTGTCTAAAAAAGAAATCTCAAGTTTAGCAGTGGTATATGGAGTATTTAGACACTAAGGAAAGTTCTTGTCCAGAAAAGCTAAATTATAGTATGTCCTTTCTCGGTACTTGATTTGTACTTTATTCTTTGTTGTTTTTCACTTTAGAACACTTTAATCCTTTTCAACTGAACAAAATCTGAAGTTCCTAAAACAATTAGGGCTTTTACAAAAAGGTGCAAATAAAAGAACATTCTTAATCAAATTGAAATTGCAATCTTGTTAAAAAGAACAACAACTTTAAGAAGGTATTGATGGTAACAAATTTGAATTACATAATAATATTATTTGTATGTTTAGAAATATGGGCAAAATCCATTGTATAACTTTCACTCCTCCATATACCAGATTCAAGTGTTCTGAGCTACCCCAACACCATCTAGTGAGAGCTCTTGCATCTAGATTGTAAAAGAAAAACTTTAATATACTTCCATCGAGAAACTTGAATTTGTAGCTGTGTGATTTGGACAAAGATGTGAGAGCTCTGTTTTCCTCCATGCTTGGAGAAAAATAAATAGTTTTTTAAGAAAAATAATAGCAGTGAAATAAGAGTGTTGTGCTTATGGGGCTATTGAAATAATTATGAGAAGTCAACTAAGTGCAAGAAAAAATAGTGATAAGACACTTCAAATAGGGATCTGAGATTAACCATTTCACATTTCTTCGGAAAGATTAATGTTATTTCATCAATTGTTTACCATTAGTAATTGTTTTACTCATGGCTAAGATAGCCTGGCTGGCAGGACGCTGGAATTACGTTGGTGAGAATGGGAGGTCAAACACAGCCGGTCTAAGACTCCCGTGAAGTAAATGGTGACTAGTGCATGTTAAATTTGTTGAGTCACAAAGTCCTCCATGTTCCCATAATTATACCTCTGAGAGTACTGACTTGAAGATTGATTGTTCTCTGCCTCAAGTCAAAATTACAATCTGTGGTTCAATTAATGGATGTGTGAATGGATCCGCCCTAAACGGGTGTGACATATGAGTGTGGCAGAAGTCGGATTCTCAGCCATAGATGGCGCCACTGGGAAACAAGAGCAATCACGCCCATTTTGTCTTACTGGCTAACGACAACAACAACAATTGTTTACTCTTGTATCCAGAGCAACAGTCCTGAAATTTTAAAACGGAAGGGTTCTCTCGAAAGCTAGAAAAAAATAATCGACTACTTAAAAATTTACGACACAAGAATAAGTAAAATTTAAACATACCGTATTTTGTTTCCAAAACTTGACACATTTTGAGTCTAGAGATGCAACAAGATCTTCATTCTTGATAAATTCAATGTTTTTGATAGGAAGTCCATATAAATTATCTTTCACAATGAATGGTTTATTTGTCCTAATATCATAAAGCAAAGTCTGAAAAAAAAATAAGACAAATTTAATATTTATGTTATAGTGTACCCGCCTCTTATATTAATTCATTATAAAATAAAAGCTGCGAGTAAAATGCAATGGAATTTTATTATCACTAACAAGGAACAATTAGAACAAAATATCACAAAACAGAGATAGAATTGAACTGATATCAGGATTAATACGATTGAAAAGTGATTTCCCTGAGAAATGCCCTCTAGAGCAGGTAGCTGTAGCTATTCTGATTACATTATAGTAGCTGTAAGACAATCTATTCATGTTATTATTTAAATTTTTAAAAAATAACAATATATTGGTTTAAATACTGGTGGTGATTTATTGTTTGTTTTCTTTTTTTAAACCTAATGCATTATTTGTTTGATGCAATATATTAAAAAGTATTCAGAAACCAAAAAAAAAGATAGAAAGAAAACGCAAAGAAATGTTCTAAAAAAAAGAAAAAGTAATTTCACAAACCTCTTTAAAAACATGAAATATAAATCTATTTTAATAATGAAAAGTCAAGCCTTTATAGCTATCACAATTTTTAAATTTAAAAAAAAAAAATAAAGATTTAAAAGAAAAATTTAAATGTGATAAATAAGTGTTTTAGTCAAATATAAATAATGATATACATGTACAATTAAATACTATTTTCACTTATACTTTATTAAAAATTATATTTGTTATAACGTCGATATAATTATTAAAACTGTGATTACATCTATTTAAATAATAATTCATTAAAGCCCTTATTGTGAAAGTTAAATAATTTCTGATTTGAAAATTCAGTTTTTACTATAGATACTATATTATTCCCAGGCACTCTTTTAGAAATATCCCATATTTTTTCTGCTCTACACACCATTCATCTACCTATTACAATAAACCATACACCTGCAAATATCAGCTTGATTGCATTCATTTTCAATTTTTCTGATTATGCTCATTTTATCATCAATGGAGAACGTTTTACGTTTACTGCTCGCCATAGTTAAATTTCAGACACTTGTTTTCAGGCTTTTTTTAACTGAACTGAGAGCAAAAAGGTGTTGAAATGAGGGCCTTATCTACACATATTAGTGTCCCACCATTTGACCAATAATGAAAAATTTACTCATTCCCTCTGACAGTAAATGCAAATTGATCCCACTGACACCTTACAGGTGCATTATCTGCCTGAGTCGATAATATATCTGCTTGGTTTGTCTAGGGATGGGAAAGTGAGATAAAAAAAGCTTATCGCTAAATCCCCCTCTATAGATGGTTTTAAAAATCGGCATATGTATTTATTTTAAAGTAAAAATTTCAAAATTATTACCAAAAAAAAATNAGCGCTGGGGGGGGGGAGACAGGACAAAAAAATCCTTTCTTACAGGAGAGTGGTATCTTTTTGGAGGGGACACAAGAGGGCGCATTCAATTATATCAGGGCGGGATAAAAGGAGTAAAGGGCAATAGGGCGGATATTTTATATCAAAAGGGCATACGGGGCGGGCCGCCCCGTAAACCCCGCTTAGAATGAACCCTGTCTACACATATTAGTGTCTCACCATTTGACCAATAATGAAAAATTTACTCATTCCCTCTGACAGTAAATGCATATTGATCCCACTGACGCCTTACAGGTGCATTATCTGCCTGAGTCGAAAATATCTGCTTGGTTTGTCCAGGGATGGGAAAGTGAGATAAAAGAAGCTTATCGCTAAATCCCCCTCTATAGATGGTTTTAAAAATCGGCATATGTATTTATTTTAAAGTAAAAATTTCAAAATTATTACCAAAAAAAATGAAGAAAAAAAATTAGTTGAAGATAGAAAAAAGTTCATTATATCCAACTTACACACTTTTTTGGTTCACTATATCCACAAAAAATAACATTATACGCGTATAGCAAGGCATGGGACCGAACTTTTTGTTCACTATAAACCGTGTTCACTATAGCGGGGTTTGACTATATAAATTAAATGGAGGACTGAATTCAATCAACTGGATCATTTCTCAAGACTGATTTCAGTCGTCAGGACTGAAGAGTGGCACCCATGAGTAAACAGATTTGTTTTGTTGGAAAACACAAAAGTCAAGATACCCACCATATTTTAAGTGTTAGAGTTAGACTTACACAGGATTAACGAGAAATACAAAGAAGTTGCATTATACCAAACATATAACAAAGTGTTTACAGATGGAGGTTTGAATTTTTTATTACTTTTTAAAGCAAAAAAATTTTTTTTTGATCATATAGCAAACATTGAGAAATTGAAAAGTTAGATGGAGTAAACGAAATAGTTATATTTATTCCTTTATTCTGTTGCATATCAAAATTAATAAGAAAGATAACCCAAATTTTCCAGATATTTTTTTACTAAAAACATATTTAACTAAACTAAACTCAGTGGCGTGACAACCGATAATGAGCCAAGCCCTACTGTGCCCATCTCAGTTTTCTTCATCTTTGGGTTCTGGGGTGCAAGAGCAGATGTTCCGGTTGAGTGGTCAGCCGAATATGGAACCCCCAGTATTTAGTTCCCAAGCATACTTGGTACTCATTTTATTGACCCACTGAAGAGAGGAAAGGCTGAGTCAACCCTGCCCTGCCCAAGGATTGAACCAAGGACCTGTGGCACGACAGCGCGAAGCCCTACCACTCAGCCACCAGGAGTCAAAAAATATATATTTATTGCAATTGAGGTTGTATACTCACTTGACCAGTATATGTCCCTACCGCAAGAGTCAATCCATGTTTGAATGATAATGAAGTCACAGACGGAAAACCATCAACTCTATATATTAAAAATAAAAAATAAAAACAGTCAAATAAGGCGTGTCAAATACAGTTAAAATGAGTAAGAGGTGTCAAATTTTTTTTAATGAAGCATCTTATATGCCATGTTAATACACTGGTGTAAAAAATTAAGAGAATTTGCAGACTTGGCCGATTATCTCCAGAATTATTAAGCCCATTTTAATGAAATTTGATAAGTACATACATTGATACAATACAAAACAAATAACCATTTAAAAATTGTAATACACATGCATGCTCGTGCGTAACACTTGTTGGAGTCGGAAGGTATGAACAGCGGTTGAAGAATAAACAAAAAATGGGTTAATAGGGGGTGTGGTACCCTCTTACAGATATACAGGCCTTGCAGCGTGATTTCATACTTGAAATAAGGCAGATTATCATTTCCTGTGGCAATTGGCCTGAATTGTCTTGTGGCAATTACATACCCTCCGACTCCAACGAGTATTAAGCACGATCATGTGTTTGGATTAAAATTGTTAAATGGTTATTTGTTTTGTATTATATCAATGTATGTACACATCAAATTTCATTAAAATTGGTCCAGTAGTTCTAGAGATAATCAACCACATCTGAAAATTTTCTTCATTCCTTACACCAGTGTACTTCATCGAAAAAAATGCATACTAGCAAAATTTAACCAAACTTCAAAAAGAAAAACAAATAAATAAAATAAAACAATTTATCTCTAATGAAGAAAAGAAATTTAAAAAGAGAGATAAACACAGATGCAAGAAACATAATATACAAGAACAAATTTAAAACATTTTTAGAATTTCAGCTCAGACTGCTATCACTGAAGAACAAAAATGGTAGATTTATATAAGTGTAAATAGGGATCTGATTTTTGTGTAAAATTTGTTTTGTAAATTTGAAGGTCCTGGGTCCTGATGACCCTTAGATTCCAAATTTTAACAAAATCACTGGATAATTTAAAACTGTGTACATACAAGCTCTTTGTTTTTATAATTAATATATCACTATGACATATTTTTATAATAAGAACTCAATATATGATGCATACAGATATGATGATGAGAAATCGAACCAATTAAAATTCATGAATTACGAGAGAAAGTTACTAAATCTTAATAGAGAAAGTTACTAAACTTAAATCTACAGTGTATAACATTATTTATAGTATTTTCATTGAAGCAAGTAAACAATTCTAAGCTAGAGAAAAACTTTCAAAACTAAAATATAATTTTAAATTATTTAATTAATTAGCATGTCTAAAGTAGGTCCTACAAGCAATTGAAACATCAAAATACGATCATTAGAGCAAAGATTATTAAGAATATTTTTTGTGTTCTGTACCTACATTGAATGGGCATTTAATCTCCAAAATTAAACTAATATTATAAAGTTAAACTTTTAAAAACCTCAGAGTTGCATCTATATTAGTAGCATATTTTGTGAAATCACTATTTAATATTTTATTGCATTACAATTTTAACGAATACAATTGGCAAACAAAAAACAAAAACATACTTAAGGCAGTTGTGAAGTTTTCTTAAATTTTTAGACCTGAGAATTTATATACAGTATATAAAACGAAATTTGAAAGCAAAATAATTACACTATAAATCTAAACAGGCATTTTCATTAAGACTTATAAAATAATAAATGGTAATTCATCTCACAATAAATAATACAAGAATGTAAATAAAAAATATAAAAGTAAATAACAACTCACATGGTGTTTTCAGCCATGCAAGACATAGCACAATCCAATATTGAGATTCTTTGACGCATACGAGGATCCCAAGCTTCAATTTTCCCCTATAATTTATGTTTAATTCATTAATCAAAAAAATATACATAAAACAAAATATACATATAAATATATCCTCTCTGTGTCCGTCCTTTAATGATATGTTGTAATTTAAATAATGGCCATAATATTCATTTAAGAAATATTTTATTAACGTAATTAAAAATGTTTGTCTAAATATTTTCCAAAAGATAAAAAGTAATTATATTTTAACAAACTGAGTCAAACTATAACCATAGTTGAGTAAATTTTTTCCACTTTAACTACTTCTACAAAATTTTCTTTGACTGTAGAGTCCTGATAGAATATTGTCATGGCAAAAACACACTGAAATTTGTATTGTGTTTTATCTATCAATTTATGGATAAAAATACAGTATGCTATTAATAAAAAAACTTAACAAATTTATTAGAAGAAGAAAAAAAAAGAGACGTATAGATTTTTAAAAAATTGTTTTTGCAGAGGTGCCTACTTTTATGATCAATCTATATTTATTATGATTTCATAGTCAAGATTATGGTTGAGCTATAAATATTATGATTTTTGAGAGTTTCCATTATAATCTATTTTAAAAAAATGTCTTCAACCTAATTTCTAAAAGGTATGAAATTTTGTTGTTTTCAATTAATCTAACATAATTTTTTTTGAACTTCTCAAACAATTTTGTTAACAATAAAAAAAATATAAACAATTTGATAGAAACAAGAAATAAAAGAAAAAGAACTTTCTCCTCCTGCCAACAAACTATTCTGAAACTGAATCGTCTATCCTTAAAGAAAAGCAAAAGAACATAAACTTAATTTCGAAATACTGTGAGCAAAATGTTTTAGTGATTCAAATGCAGAATAATAGAAAGGCATTAAAGGAAAGTTCTAATTTAACCAACTACTAGAACATTGATTCAAAGTTTGATTTATTTTGTCAAGTCGATTTAGTTATGTAAAGTATAACATTTTATTGCCATATAATTAAGAAAGAGCCTTAATCTAAAAGCTCCTTTTTCATTTAATAGTAAATTCATGCATAATTTTATTAATATTGTACAACTATAAAGAATTAAGAAGTACATACACATCATAATTGCACTAATTTTAATTTCAGAAGCACTAACTGCATACATTTCTATGTTATTGTATTACTGACTATTGATAGAAAGTTAAAAAAGTTGACACCTCTGGTTTTGCCTTAATGCAAAATTTTCAACATAATTCTAAAATACCCATTGTATACTTGAAGAAACGAAATTAAAACTTTAAAAGCAGAAAGAAAGAAAAATGGCACAAACCTCTACTGTACCACAGACTATCATATCCAAACCTGAGTGAACTGCAATCTTGTTTATGGAACTAAAAAATAAGAAAAAAATTAAAGTAAATTACAAATAATTTATGCATTAAAAGATCCACTCAACTAAGAAGGTTTAGTTTGGATTTCCTACATTTTCTTGTTAATTGCAATTAATTTTCAAAATTTATTTTATTGACTGAAACACATTTAATTAGCCCACCAGATTTCTCAGTTTGAACTATCCTTCAAAAATTTAAATAAACAACTCAGAAATTATATGAACTTTTGACCCATAGGATTTTAGCATCTATTTACTAAAACGCCATTGTGATAAGTGATTACAAACATGATAAAAAAAATTAAATTTTCTTAATTTTACCAGCATTTTTTGATTTCTTCAAAAACCATGTAAACCAAAAATGGAGTAACACTGAATGATCAAAAGATATCTCTGCAATTTACCTTAAGATGTTTTTAAAAAATCTATTGAAAGTACAGACAAATGCAAAAATATAAAAGGCTGGTAAAAGAAGGTAAAGGAAAAGAGAAATAATAGGTATGAGGAGGATTTGTAGAACAGAGTGAAACAAGTAGACAAAAGATGAGCATTTAGCCTGTAAAAAGAGAGATGTGTTTCAACGCACGTGGAAATGAAGTATTAATTTTTTAAAAGAAGTCACAGTTAGAATGATTAGTTTATAAAAATTTAATGCATCATCATCAAAATTAATTTTTTTTAATCATTGGAATGAAATCAATCACATAGCACTCATATTAATGGCAGCTAGCTTACATAGTGCATTTCCAACTATGCATCAACCAAAGACAACAAAGCAGTATATTACAAGATGTAAAACAGAGAAATAAGGTCCTTAATATTAAGAAAGTGCAGAAATTAAGGACATTTTGTCACTAGTAAGTGGATCCTTGACTAAAGTTACAATACAAAGAATCTGTGTTCACAACTATGATGAAATATGATATTTTGTTACAATAAAACACAAAACTGAAAGTCAAAAAAATAAAACAGAATACCATCCCTTTACATTGTTTGTCCGATGGACCACTATCAATTATTTTTCAGTGATCCTAGTCAAATTTTAGTAGTCTGAGACAAACGGACTACCATAAATTTTGAGTCCTGTTATGTGTCAAGTCAAGTCCTACTCTGATATGGTTGAATGAATGTGTAAACTAACTAATAATAAATTTTTTTTACTAATAGCTAACAAAAATTTACAACTATGGGGAGGAAAAAACTTAATAAAATGTAATCATTTTTTTCATAGATTATAAAAATAGTAAGCAGTTTTAATATTTATAATATATTTTTGTAATATCATTTATTGTTTAAAATTAATAATAGTAATAAAAAAAGAATTTTCAAAATTACCATTATTGAAAAAAAAGATAAAGTTGTTTTCTGACTTAGATAACTGTACAGTAATCTTTGGATTTTAGCAAACATTATTTTTTTTAAATAAAAGGTAATCAAGAAAGATAATAAAAATAATAATAAATAAAATAAAATAACAAGAAATAAAAAAAAAGAATTTACACCACAGGCACATGTATATAAAAAACCTTAACATCCAATTCATCCACTATAATAAATTTAATTTATAATCCACAATACAAAGTTAATTACAGGAAAAATAATACTATACCTGGCATCAGTTTGATAAGAATTTAAGTACCTTCCTTGCTCTAGATTAAGACGATATATTTCAGAGCTGAAAAGTGGAAAAATATAAGTAAAGAGTTAAAAATCTAAAATTTTCCAACATTCATAATATTTTTTAAAAATACCTTCTAAAATGCTTTAAATATTACCTTGCTCCAACAACAAGTAAGTCACATGATTCATCATGGTATGCCATATCACGACCAAACTTTGGAATCCTGGTTTTGTAATAGCCCCCATATTGAGCATGAAACTCAATAGTTCGGTCACAAAGTAGTAAGGCTATCTGCAAATATAAGAAATTAGGTAAATTAAATTATGAAAGCCAGCAACCGAAAAAGAGATCAAAGACCAATAGCTGATTCAGAGAGATTTCTGGATGCTGATATCATTTTTTCATAAATTGAAAACTTTGATCTTCGTAGCAACTAATCCATTATATTGTGATCTACTAGAGAAAGAAATATGCATTTGGTACGACAAGCAAAAACTGGAGGCTATTCTGTAAAGTGAAGTAATAACATTTAAAATAAAAAATTTCTTCAGTGTGACTCTCATTCAAAGGAAAAAACTCAAATATTCTAATCCAGACAAATGTGGTTGTTTCTACTATGTATTTCATTATGCTGAATTTAGAAGAAAAAAATCTCTAGTCGATAGTCGTTATTAACATTTTATGTATAAAAAGTATCGTTTTAACTTATAATCACTTACGTGTCTAGCAGTACTATCTAAATAAATAAGGTTATGCTTCTTATGTACTCTTCTTATATTAAGCTACTTTTTTACATTAATACTTAAGATTAAAACTAATAATTTAGAAGATAAAGGGGTTTTATGTATGAAATTTACAATTTTTGATTTATATCCCCTCTACACATAGGACCCTTATACAAGGCGCGTAGCAAACTTATTCAACAAAAAATTAGCACTTTTCAAGCACTCAAGAAACATTTTTAAGCACTTTAAAAAAATATCATAACTAGGCAGGGTTGGAAAGTTTTTGACAATTAACGGTTTTATCTTGTATTAACCATCATGTCAAAAAAATATATTTTGGCATTGTTTTTGACAATTGTTGAAAATCATGAAATTTTGAATGATGTAAAACGAATGGCGCTTTCATACGCTAAGAACTGACAATACGCCGAAATAGATTGGGATTGAATTAATTGTGAAAATTTTGAATAGAGCAATGTGAACTGTATCTTTTTCCGTAATTCCTAGCGAAAATCAACATAGTAAAGGAAAAATCTCTTTCTCAAGGAAAAATATGGCAATGCGGCAGCCATATTTTTCCTTTACTATGTTGAATCATGTAAAATGAATGGCGTTTTCATACGCTAAGAACTGACAATACGCCAAAATAGATTGGGATTGAATTAATTGTGAAAATTTTGAATAGAGCAATGTGAACTGTATCTTTTTGCGTAATTCCTAGCGAAAATCAACATAGTAAAGGAAAAATCTTTCTTAAAAAGAGAAAATTCAGCACTTTTTAAAAACACCCAATAAAAAATGCACCTTTAAGGACTTTTAAAACACGAAAATCAGCACCTGCAAGCCCTTTTTAAAAACGCTATGCACCCTGTTATATATTCAAAACTATTAGTTTGATTGATTCGAATTTTATTTTATTTTATTAGTCTTAAGATTAATACAAAACAATACATGCTATAGCAATGGCAGATAAGTAAATAGATAAGAACAAAATAGCACTTTTGATACACAAAGACTTCTATAATTTTTTAAACTATAAATAACATCGACTTTTAGTTAAATTTGACTCAGCGTAAAAAAAATCATAGAAAACAGTACGCCAATTACCTATATAGTAACATCAGTTGTTTAAATAGATATAAACATAAAACTGCATACATAAAATCTTAAAAACTCACAAATAACGACAGTAATCCTTTGTGATAAAATTAAATATGGCTGCCGCATTGATAAACTTCATTTAACTTTCATCAGTAGGTATACCAAAGGTATTTAAGATTAAAAGGTCTTTTTCTAGACCATCTATCCATCTCAAATTCAGCCTACCTCTTTTTCGTGTGCCAATTCAGTGTTCTCAAAACTGAAAAAATAAATGAGTGGTAGCTAAGATTTTCCAAGACTATCTACTTAAAAATGCATAAATTTAGCTTCCATTTGAGAGTTATGAAAATATTTCAGAGGTATTATTTTGTACCCACATAAACTAAACTAAGTGGCGCGACAGCCCATAGAGGGCCAAGGCATACAGTGCGCATCTCAGTTTTCTTGACCTTGGGCTCTGGGCTGCAGGAGTAGACGTTCCGGTTAGGTGGTCAGCTAAACGCGAAACTCCCAGTGTTTAGTTCCCAAGCATGCTTGATACTCATTTATCGACCAACAGAGGGGATGTAAGGCTGAATCAACCTTGGCCGGCCCGAGGGTTGAACACAGGACCTGTGGCACAGGAGCGTGAAGGTATTGGTAGCTTAAAATATCTTTATATCTTTCAAGACTGTGGAGACCCTGAATTAAGAAAATAATCCTTTTCTAAGCTAAATAGCTACATGTAGAAACAGAAATGTAAATTTAAAAGCCCATTATCACAAACAATTTATGATTACAAAATGTTAAATAAAAACATAGGTACTTTACTGTTAAAACATGTTTTTTATTTAATGACTTAAACTTACAAAAAACAAGTAACTACATAAAACAAGTATAACTATAGCATATGTTTTAAACAAAGGAATCTAAAATTTGTATCAGAGATTCATACAACTATACGTTTTATCAGGGTTGGCAAGATTTTGCCGCAGGTGGAAAAAACCATGGTAAATACCGGTAAAAACCGTCCTGGCAAAAACAGGTTTTTGCCAAGCAAATTGGCAAAAAGTGGCAAAAACCTATATTTTCCAAGATGAGAGGACAAAAACACATTTTTGATACAAAATTATTCCTAAAATTGAAATATATACTATGAATATAAATAATTACAAAATAATTAACGAAATTATTATTCCATAATTAAATGATAGTGTAATAATATATCATTTTAGTAGTTTAAAACATTATTGATTGGAAAATTTGTGATTATTCTCTTTTTTCCAGTGAAATGAACTTATTTTAAATTAATATAACTATAATTTAAAGCATAAAATATCTATCAACATGTGTAGTTAATTATTGTACAAATAATAATTTTTTATAATGAATAATAGTATTATGCAAATAATAATATTTATTTGTAAAAAAACATTTATTTTAGGATTCTAAAATGAAAAGAGATCAAAATCTTTCAATCTTTTAAAAATTATTACCCTTAGGTATATTAATTATTAATATGTTAAAAATAATTTTTTCATGTAATGTATCAAAATTATTATTCCTTATCATTGATTTAAATTTGTTTCAAGTATTTTGTAATAATATTTAATCAGCAATTTAGATAATTTGGTTTTTGCCGGTTTTTACCAGTTTTTGCCGGTTTTTACCAGGTTTTTGCCACTGTCCTGGCAAAAACCCCTTTTTGCCGGCAAAAACTCCAACCCTGCGTTTTATATATTATGTTTATTTAGTCAAATTAACTTACCTTGGAATAATCATCAGACAGTAATTCAAACTGCACAGCTTCAGCGTCAAAACAACGCTCAAACTTCATAGACAAATTGTTTACATCATAGCATCGTATTCTAGGTTTGTATAAACCTGCAGCAATTATAAACTTGCCATCACGAGAGATTTTTATGCCAGTACTAACTCCCGGCATTTCGAAATCTTGAATTAGTTCTATACGACGCCTTATATCAACGTCTTTCTTTTGTAGAAGACGTCTTTTTCTTTCTGATATCCAGTCTGGAAGGGATTTCCCAGAACTTAAATTATAGATTTTAATATTATTAGAACTTGTAACCTGCATCGTGTAGCAACAGGAATATTCACCTCGATGATTTTTTTCACTTCAAAATGTAAATAAACAAGTTAATTCAAGAGTGGAGTGCTAACTTAGCTGATCAACAAATAATAATGAATTGAAAACTTCCTTAATTAGCTTATAAAAATATTAAATGATTGATATTTTGTAAATATTTGAGCGAAATAATTTTTTATAAATACTTATGAGCAGAAGAATCTTTCTTGAAAATTTCTAATATATTTGATAAATTAACCTTAACCATGCTACTAATATTTAACTCTTGCAAGCAAAGTTATTCTTGTTTCATCATTGGTGAATTCGAAGGCGTGATAACTGAATACTCATCGATTATTGGACATTCAATTTCATATGTAGAAAAATATTGTCGTGACGAAACCAAAACAAAGTTATTCAATGACATTCATCTAATATTGGGAAATAAAGATAGCAAGTACTATCTTCCTTAATAAGAGTAAAAAGTCATCAGTCGATAGATAATTTTCGAAATATTCTCCCAGAAAGATATGAAAAAATGACTAATGCACAATTATTAATAAGTTTCCTTACTTTCGAAAGCAAACCTCAAACTGACATTTACTCCTCCCATTTTCATAAAAACTCTCTCTATAACGTAAAAATAATAATTTGTGATGCATATTGCAAGCTTTTACCATATGCACTTTTGACATGAAGGTCGTTAGGAAAGCATGGTAATAAATAAGATGATTTTTAGGCTTTCTAATTTTAAAAATCAGTTTTGCGCTATTCGCTATGTAAGTTACAAATCAGGTGTGTATTATTTTTATTTATTTTCTTCTAGTCATTATTAATAATCATTCCATGTGCAGGGTCTGTACAGGACAAATTTACTATCGTTTAGCGGTACCTTCACAAATTCAACTTTAGGAAAAACGGTAGTTTCACAAAATACTTTTTCTTAAAATTTTATTTTTGTATCCCTTAAAAAGCGATAAATCCATATTTTTGTGTTGATTTTTTAATATAATTTTTAATTTTCACAAATTATGTCTAAATTTTCGCAAAATATGTACCTCTCAGAAAAACTTAGACAGACCTCTGATGTGTGTAAATTGTGTATAAAATTTTTAGCAGTGTTTTTAATTGAGTAAACTTCATCATAAATCCTTTTTTATTATTTATCATTTAATTATTTATTACTTAATTTTTTTTAAACTTGACTAATTTGGGTTATGCTTTTAATAAACATATTTCTACTGTTTGTACTTTTCAAGCAAGCTAGTTGGTTAACTAAATATATTCAGAATAATTTTAAATGGCTTGTATTGATTTTATTAAAATATATATACTTTTGAAAATTTCCATAAGTTTCAAAGTCATAAAAAAAAAAATTTGTAAAACCTAAGGATTTAAAATTTTTTGTAAATGAATTATGAAGTAATAAGAGTATTGGCCTATGCATGCAATACTATGTTATTACATAGTATAACTGGTTATATAAAATCTATTTGAAATAGATTGGTTCATCATATTGAAGAAAAATATTGAGTATACTTTGACTTTGCTTAAACGTATCTGATAAAAATTGATATAAAAATAAGGAGATGTTTTGTTATCAAATCTGTTAGATAATCACATTATCTGACTTCATAAGCTGCACGTGTAAAAAGTGTTATCATAATTGTAGTTAAAGAAGTAGTGATTAGATTAGGCACGTGTAGCAGTATGTATGCACCCATTGATGTTCAAAAGAACGAAAAAAAAGTTTCTTAAAATATATTAAAAATTTCGTGGTCAAAGCTAGTCTTTGAAGATATATAAATTTGCGAGGATGTCTCATGAATTAAAAAATAAATAAAAGCTATTATAAAAATATAGTTTGTAGGATCAAAGTGTCTAATTTATTTATAGATCAAGTTTTTTGTATCCACTTTCGCAACTTATGATGTTCACTGTTTCATTTAATTATGTTATAAGGAATTTTTATTGTTTAATTTGAAATTCTCACAGAGTTTAAAAATTGTTGAAGCCTTAAAATTTTGTTTTGTTGAGAACTATTGAGTTTTATTTTTGTTTTGTTGAGCACTATTGAGTTTTATTTTTGCTTTGTTGAACACTATTGAGTTTTATTTTCATACTGTAGAGCACTAAAAGCATATTGCTATTTAAATATAACTTTTTATGTCAAATCATTTTCTGACTGCTTAAATATCCATCTTTATTATGTTTTTAAAAGAAAATTTGCAATTAGTTATAACAAGCATGCATAATTAGTAATGTAGTAAAATCCTGATTATGTGTATCTCTGTTATGTAAAAATTGCTTTTCAAATAATGTTTCTATTTAAAAAATAAAAAACAGTTTATTTTATGTTTAGTCACTGGGTATTAAATAGATCATTATATAGCAATGATAGCATTATATATACATCGATAGCATAATAATGCATAACATTATATAGCAATTTTACCTTACCACCAAATTAAAAAAGAGTAGCATCAGTAGAAATTAAATGATGAAAACTTCATATTGTTAAAATTATTGCTGATTCTTGTTGAAATAGCATTCATTTAGATAGGTGGTGTGTAATTTTAAAGAGCTACATAAACTTGGGCAATTTATTGGATACATACTATTATTGGGATAAGTGTTGTCTTATAACAAGTGATGCAAGCAAATTTTGAGTATAGAAATCTATGTTACAAATCGGCACTGAAAATTCTTATACTCGATGCATCAAATATTTAAAATATTCAGTGTTTCAAAAATAACTCTGTTTATTTTATGTAAAATTCCAAAAGTTTCATTTTGTCGAAATTGGCCTTAAAAATGTAATCTTGTTTCCTTTTAAACTTATNGACGGTTTAAACCAGTATTATACCCTTGTCATGTCAAAAACCACTTTTTGACGTCAAAAACCCAACCCTGTTAAGAAGTAAGCAAATTCTCACCAACTCTGAATATGTCATTGAATACGCCTAAAGCTCTGAAAAATTGACTAAACTTCAAAAAGATTATAGATTTTGTGGATCGGATTGTGCTAATGCTCAAAAGTTTGCATTACAAAGTTTTAAAATTCTAACTTAATATCTTTCATATGGTAAAGTTGAATTAACTGGATAGATTTTTTCTGCTTTTCTTTTTTTTTTTTTTTTTTTTTTTTTTTTTTTTTNTTTTTTTTTTTTTTGTTAATAGACCTATCGAAACTCTGTGTCCTTTTAGACAGCCAAAAATATTGAGTTATAATACTGAAATTTTGTACAGATATTCCCTGTGGCAGAATCGTGGCGGCATTGTCGCAGAACGTTACACGATTCTTGCAGAAAGATTTTTCTTTTGAAAAGTGAAAAAAAAATTTTACTTTTCTTTTTTACAGAAATTTACACATATTTGAATCATGCATTCAGATAATCAGTTTTTACAAGCTCAATTTACGTCGATAGTATCTTAAATCAATGTAATGTTTTGATTGTATTTTCACCAGTTATTGATATTGATTTTCACATGGATTTTAAATATCCCAATATATTTCAAACTATATGGGAAATTCGAATCGTGCATTTGTGAATTTTTCTGTGTTATTGCTATTGATTTCTCCATAGTTTTTAAATCAAAGATTTTTAATTATTTTTTTTTATTGTGATGATTTATTTACATAATGTGAGGGAAATAACAAGATGCGAGAATATCACCCATAATATTAGAATAAAAAGTTATTACATGTTCAAATAAAAGGAATTATATAGTTTTTTTTTTTTTTTTTGTAAACGTAGCGCTTTTGTTTTAATTTAGTGACATATATGCTTATTATTATTAAAAGTATCTTGCGGAAAGATATTAGTGCTAGAGAGTTTTGTCGCTGATAGCTTGAAAATATTCTGCCACATTGCAGATATTCATTGAGACAGTTGAAAATATCAATTCAGGAAATTTTACCCATAGGACTCCTAAATGGACAAATCTAAATTTCGTTGGCAAATTCTCACTCTGGCAAAGCAGAAGATTCACTTTTTATTATAATATTTGCAATTTTGTTTTAATGAAACTTGAAGAAAATAGTTTAATAACTCAAGAGATTTAAATTTGTCTTAACCTCATTTTTTTTTTTTTTTTTTTAATTTTAAAGATCAAGTGAGAGTGTGTCATTTATCAAAATTAAAAGTTTATAGTTGATCATTGCAATTAGATAACCATAAACCTCAATCATATGAAAAATTTAAAAAAGTTCTTTTTTTTTTTCAGTAGTAAACTGAATACACATTATTTTAAAAGCATATTTGAACTGTAAAAGCTTTTTTTTAAGTATTTATGTATTTATTTTTAATGTGTATCCAAAACTTTAATAATGCTAAATATGTGTTTTTATTTAGCTGAAACATTTTTAAAAATTTCTGATTTCTATACATTCATAGGTGGTGTTTTGGAAGCATACTGGAACAAAGTACGTGAAAAAGAAATTACAATCGACAAAACTCAACTGAAAGTTGGGGAAATTTTGGAAGAATTAAGTGAAACCCTGAGTACTTATGAAGTATCAAAACCAAATTTTTTATCAAAGGTTTGTTTATCTCAAATTAATAATATTAATTATTAATGTTTATTTGCTCTTGACATATTGACATTTTTATTATGGCTGTAATAAAATTATCTAGTAAAAATCTTCTAACTCACAAGCACTATTTATGAGTTATTCAATCGTTCATGTTAATATTTATCAACCCCTATGCTAACAGCATGGGGGTTGAAGAGGCTTCTCCCTTAATATCTCTGGGGGGAGCTGACATCAATTATTTTTTGCTAAATGTGTAAAATGTTGATTTGTTATCAAGTTCTAATACAGTTTTATTTATTCACTATTTTCATACTGGAAGTAAGACTGGTGTTTTTTTTTATAAGAAACAGACTCTGTTTGTGAGATAATCTAGTATAACGTGTTACCTCCAACCTTTGAAAATTGGTAGTGCAAACTATTTTTTCAAGTAGTAATGAACTGAAGTAGTAATGACATTTTTAAAACCAATAGAATTTTTATAAAATCTTTAGCTAAACTTAGGATCATGATGTTTTCATTTCCTCCAACAACTAAAAGAATATTTTATTTGTAGTCTGAGAAAATATATTTTAGTGAAGAAAATATATTTTAAAGGTAAATGTATTTTAATAACTTAGACAGGGTTGCTACTCCACAGGGAAAATAGGGAAAACCTGGAAAATACAGGGAATTTAGAAATCGCCTATAATAACAGGAAAAATGCTGGAATTTTTTTTTTTCTTTACAAACTGGGAAAATACAGGGAATTTTGTTTCTTATTTTCGTTTCTTAAAATTGTGACCACTCAAAGCGTAATCTATGGGGTATTTAAAGATGATATTTTAGCTATGCTTGACTATTTCATTTTTTATAGCATTATTTAAGTATATTCAGCTGTTCCTTTTTTAAAGCAACAAGGTGTGTAGCGTTTTTAAAAAGTGCTTAAAGGTGCTTATTTTCGTTTTCTAAAATCCCCTGAAGTTGCCTTTTTCATTGGGTTAAAAAGTGCTTAATTTTCCCTTTTCGAAAATGAGATTTTTTTTCTTTACCATGTCGATTTTCGCCACATATTATACAAAACCATATTATTCAACGTTTTCACAATTCATTCAACCACAATCTATTTTGGCATACCGTCAGTTCATAGCATATGAAAGCGCCAATCATTTTACATGTTTGATGAAATACTTGCGGGTCCACGTGTGCATCTACTGAACTGGGTTCCATGAGATAATTGCATGCTCATTTGCAACTTTGCTGCATTTTGCAAGATATTCTCGATTTCAGACTTCATTTTCCACCCTCTGAAATCAAACCAAAAAATATCTTGATCATTTTAAAATGGCTAATATAATCAAGAAAAGTATTCTTTGTCAGAAACTGTTATTTTATCATGATCAGTGTAAAGTCTTTGAAAATTATTTTGCATTTTGTTAATGTATATAGTGCTTAAAAATATTTTTTCTTTGAAAATTATTTTGCATTTTGTTAATGTATATAGTGCTTAAAAATATTTTTTGAGTGCTTAAAAAGTATTTAAATGGTGCATATTTTTTGTTCAGAGATTTGGCTATGCACCCTGAGCAATTAAAACTACTATAGTTAGTCCAATGTAGCCTCATATAATAGCACTGTAATTGTGTTTCCTCTTAATATATTGTTCATAATATGTACAGGAAAAACACAGGGAAATTTTTTCCAGGTTTAAGTGACAACCCTGTTAGAATTAAAAAAAGTTTGTCCTCCTGAAGTTTGAATTAATTTAAGCATGTTATAAAATGTTAGGAAACTTGATGGCCAAAAGTTCTATAAGAAATTTTGAAGAATTCTGATTTATTTTGAAAGTTTCTTCTTAATTTACTGCCACTTGAAAACACAGTTTTTCAGAACTCAAATGTTAGAAGGTATGTGCTTTGGTCTATCTCGCCTTTTTTTTATCTATGTTTAAATATTTTTGTTTAGTGGTAGATAAAAATTCCTTCAATTCTATATATTGAGACATTTGTTGCTGTTATGGAAAAATATTTTCTGAAACTTTGAAATTTCCTAGTTGTATGAGAGTATGATAATGTTTATTAAGAATTAAATTTGTATGAAAAAAATTTTTTCAAATTTCATTATAGCATATTTAGTTTGAATCTTAACATAACTTATTATTTTCCTGTTACATTTTTAAAATTTTGTTTAAAAAAATATGTAACATGACATTTATTTATCTAGATATTCAAAACGGAAGCAAAGAAAAAACCACCTAAAGGCATTTATCTCTATGGATCAGTTGGTACTTTTATATTTATTATTTTGCTTCCTTTAACTTTAAAAACAAGTATATGTGGTCTGCAAATTGATGTCTCAAAATGTATTCATGTACTTGATGAAGTATGTCAAGCATTATTACGGAACAATACCTTTTCTAAATTAACCTATTTCAGGGTGCGTAATTTTTTTAAAAAGTGCTTAAAGGTGCTTATTTTCATTTTTCGAAAGCCCTTAAAGTTGCTTTTTTTCATTGGATTTTTTAAAAAATGCTTATTTTTCCTTTTTTCAAAATGAGATTTTTCCTTTACCATGTTGATTTTTGCTACGAATTATGCAAAAAGACACAGTTCACGTTGTTCTATTCAACGTGTTCACAATTAATTCAAACCCAATCAATCTACTTTGGCGTATTGTCAGTCCGTAGCGTATGAAAACACCATTTGTTTTACATGATTCAAAATTTCATCATTTTTGACAATTGTCCAAAACAATGGCAAAAGGTTTTTTTTTCTCTCGACATGACGGTTAAAACAAGATAAAACGATCGATTTTCAAAAACTTAACAACCTTGCCTAGTTATGATATTTTTTGAGTGCTTGAAAAGTGCTTAAAAGGTACTACTTATTTTTTGTTGAACAATTTGGCTACTCACCCTGTATTTAATTCTGTATTGTTTAACAATTTTATACCAGAATACAAAGTCTTAACTGCTAATAAAGGAGGGGGGAGACAAAGTTGATCTGGGTAAAGTCGATGGGGAAATTTCGTACAACAAAGCTGTAGTATCAGACTGTGTATTTTAATTATACAAAAATGTAAATTCACAAAGTTTTACATAAATTTCTATATTTTCATTTTATAATTAAATAATTTAGTAAAAAAAAACATTATGTGACATACTGAAAACTCTAAAATTTTCTGAGTTTAAGATCATTCTAAGGACCATTATAAATTCAAGGTCTATTACTTCATTCTGCCAAATCTTTAAGTAAGATAGTTTTCTTTAGAAATAAAGTTATTAAATATATTCCTGTTATTTCCTTGATGCTTTGAGATTATTAAAATGTTGCTTTACATGTTCTTGCTTGAAGCTTTTCAATTATTAATTGTTGTAGTTGAACACAGCACCTGATTTATCATAAGGCCTGAGAGGCCTAGGGATCCCATATTTCTAAGGGCCCCTTTTAGAAATATGGGATCCCTAGGCCTCAATAAGGCCCTTATTATTACAAATAGTTTTGTTTTTACTTTTCCCTTAAGAATTGTCCATTAGAATTATGAGCTAACAGAAATTTTAATAAATATAGGCTCAAATTTACTAATATATCATTTACTCATGTTATAAATAATTTAAAGACACTTCATACATAAACAAGACTTACATTTTTTAAAAGGTATGACCCCCGTGGGCAGAATTGCAGCGACATTGTCGCAGAACGTTACACAGTTTTTGCTGAAATTTTTGGAAAAATTTTGGTTTTCCTTTCTGCATAATTTCTCAAAAAAAAGAAGAAGAAATTTCCGCAGAATTTTTTTCAAAGATGTCTTTTTTGCGCATCAGAAAGGGAAAAAAATTCACCATTTTTCTATTCTCATTTAAAAAAATAATGATCTGTAAGGACTGGCTCCAGCTAGAATTTCAAAATACTAATCTAAAAAATTCAGAAATCGTGATAATTCACTCTAGAAATGATGTTCTTTCTTTCATTTTTTTTCTTTAAAGAACTCCATGTTTTACATATACTTATTTGAGTATCTCTTTTTTAAAAGCGTCGTATTCGCACAATTCATAATCTTTATTTTGGAAGTTACTGCCTGGATTTTACAATTTTTAATTTATGTACGAATCTTAATCAGCTATGGTTTAATTTATTTATGAATTTTCATTTGTGTAATGGTTTACAAAATGTGAAAGCGGAAAAAAATTGTGTATTTTTCCCCCTACAAAATGCGAGAATATCGCATAAAATGTTACGATTTTAAAAAATAGTAATTTTACAATTAAAAAATTTTATTCTATACTTTCTTCTATAAAAACAAAGTTTCTGTTACTTTAAATTAGTAATTGTTATAGTTAAAAGTATCTTAAAGCAAAATATTAGTGCTAGGGAAGTTTGTCGCACAGGGTTCCCACGGTCCTTGAGAGTCCTTGAATTTTTTTTTGCTAAATTTAGGTCCTTGAAAGTACTTGAAAAACGTCTTAGGTCCTTGAAAAACTTGATAGGTCCTTGAATTTGTCCAATACTGCCGGCGGCCCTTTTTATAAAACACCCGCGGATCTTTCTCGTTCNTAAAATAGAAGAGAATAATTTTTAAAATTGGTCTTAGATTAAGGTCCTTGAAAATTTTGTTGAGGTCCTTGAAAAGTCCTGGAATGTCCTTGAATTTCAATCTCATCATAGAGTGGGAACCCTGTCGCAGAAAGCCCGAAAAAATTCTACCACATGAGGTTATGACCAGGGAGTTCCCTGATAGTTTTGTGCCTAAAGCCCCCACATTTATAAATCAGGCCCTGGCTAAACCAAATGCTGACACTATTGCTCATTGTGTTTTTTTAATTGATTTCATACATCTGATACAAAAATCGCAATTTCAAATCGAAAAATGAGCTGGAGATTTTTATTTTACTCAGATTTACAATTTTAAAATAATTATTCAATTTAATGTTCCTGCATGGTTACCAAAAAAGTACCAAACATGGTACCCAACTGCTACTGATTTATAATTAAAACAATAGTACAGTATTATGAAAACAACAGATGAATTCCTAATAATGACCTTTTGCTTACAGCGAGTGGACTAGAAAAAGAGGATTTAACATGCTTGCTAAGTATCACATTTAAAAGGTTAAAAATTATTAAATCTTAAAATATTTTAATAGTGTTCTAATTAAAATTCTTGGATAAATGGATCGTTTTGTTTTTGAAAAGGAAAAAAAAAATGTGATTTAAAACAGTACTCATGTCACTCAAAATAAAATTTTGCGAGATGTGTTAATGAAAATGACCTAGTTTTGAATATGATTATTTGTAATGAATAACTCTGAATTAATGTGTAAATTTTAATCTATTTAGGCTGTGGCAAGACTATGCTAATGGATCTATTTTATGAAAAATGTCCCCTGGAAAAGAAAAAGAGAACACATTTCAACTCTTTCATGTTAGATGTTCATAATCGTTAGTAATATTTTCTACATCTTTGTACTTTTCTCTAAACATTTTTAGTATCTTTTATTTATGTTTACAAATATTTATAGCTTAATGGAAAATGTTTCTCTAATAATGTGAAAAATTATATACAAATACAATAACTTTTATAAATCCTAACATTTTTAAAAATTTTATCCATATTTATAATCTGATATTAAATTATTTTGAAAGTTTAAACTTATTTTGGCTCCTTGCCGATTGTAGCTGGTGCAACAGATCGCGATACGAAAAAATTCTCTCACAAAAAATTACTAGTTTGGATAAACTTGTTTGAAAAATTTTAGTTTTCAATTCTTTTTTTATTTGCCATAAAAATACAAATTAGTGTATTAGAACAGTGTTCATAGATTGAGGTTTCACTGTATTTCAGATGACTTAGCTAAGTGACAAAACTCCTGATGAATAGTAGTTATCATTTAATTTCATCATTTGAGTGCTAATTTGTCATTTAAGTGCTAATTGTCATTTAAGTGTTAATTCAGAACATGAAAAACTTTTAATGTAAAATACGTAAATAATAATTAGAATTATAAACTTTAGTTGCTTCAGCTTGTATAGTAATATGAAAAGAAGGGCTACTAAAATTTCTTTTAAAAAATTAAAGGAAAGCAACAAAGACAACATTTCTTACTCAACTTTAATAAAATAAAATAAAAATTGAATAAATTATTTCGTGTTGTCTCTAAGACGCACGAACCGTTCTATCATCAAATAAAAATTTGGAGATCTTATTTACTATTAATTCAAAAAGAGAGCTTGTTTTGGGCAAAACTTTTGTATAATTTGATTTTAAGAAGAAAAAATATATCACAGTTCAAATTTTTTTAATTTTAAATCTATTTATTGGTATTCTTAGGATGTGTTAGGATTTATATATTATTACAGGGTGCATAGCATTTGTAAAAAGTACTTAAAGGTGCTTTTTTGGGGATTTCGTTTTTAAAAGCTTTTAAAGGTGCTTTTTTCAGCTGGTGTTTTTAAAAAGTGCTTTTTTTCCACAAATAATTTTTTTTCTTCAGTGATATCTGGTGAATCCCATACATTTCACGAAAAATGGGGTGTTTGCTACGTAATCATTCACGCGGACTTCATGTAGTACCCACGATATGACTTGCGCATGCGCGCACACTTAAAACCGAAATCCGAGTGCTAGAGAATATCAGATCCTTATGAAATGTTTTTCTTTTTAATTTCATTTAATTTTATTCTTGTTTATTTTATTTTACTTCTAACACTTTTTGACGTAGGGGGTAAGGGTACTTTTGTTCTGAGTTCAAGGTCAAGTTGAATTCACTCGGTGATGTGGGAAAGTACTGATTGTTTCGATTTACGCCCGTTTCTTTTTGGGTTTTTTTTAACGCTAAAACTGTTTATAAAAAGTTTTTGTTTTTCAATAATATCATTGATTGAATATGAATTTTTTGAGTGCTTGAAAATTTTTGTAAAGTGCTTGAAAAGTTTTTAAAAAGTGCTTATTTTTGATTCAAAGATTTGGCTACGCACCCTGTATTAGTATTAACTATATTTACATATTAAGAATTAAATATTTCAGGAATAGGTATTATTTTAAGCAACAATAGTAAGTATAGCATAATGATAATTTAAATTTTTAATATATCAGATATTTTAATTTATTTTTAAAAAATTCCATTTATAACATCATGCCATGGTTTTGGAATATGTCTCTTGCATTTTATTTTGGTATGGTTAGCAAGTCTGAGTCTATAGCAACGCTGAAAACTTTGAAAATAACTTTATTATCATTGACTTATGAAAATGACTTTATTAGGACAAAAACAATTATATAGGAAATAAATACAGTGAAACCTCCTGGAAAGACCACCTCTTTGTATGACTTTTGGGTGGCACAAATTTTTTTCCATAGACTTTGTCTTGAAGAAATCCTTTAGGAGAGACCCTTAAAACCTGTCCCAGGTACCAGGAAAACATTTGCACCAAATGTGTAAAAGGTCAAATAACGAAGCACAAAAAAAATGAGAAACCAAAAATTTAACATAGCAAATAAGAAGATTAGAATGTATTCAAAATATTTGTATGAGGCTCTTATTTAGCGAGCTCTTTTTGACAATAAAACCTCATGTTGCAGGCAGATTGCACTAAAGACGATGCTATCAATGATTTACTTTTAGAGTTGAAAGTTTAATTAGAAATAAAAAAGTCGTTTTGAAAAAAAAAACATCTCAAACCTACTAATCTCTTCTCATCTTTTAAAGCTAACTAATTTTTATTATATAAAATTAAATGCAAACTTAAACGAAAAACACAATTGTTTATTTATTTAAAATAGCTTTATCTTTCATAATTAATGAGTTTGTTTTTACACAGAATTATATCATTTGGGATCATTTTTATAGATGCTATATTTTATTAATAGATCAGTCTTTTAATGCGCCTACAGAAGTCGCATTTCCACATCAAGACACTGACTAAAATTAAAATCGTTTGCAAAAAATCACGTATGTTCCATAAAAAATTTTATGTCAATAGAGTTAACGTCTAAAAACGACCAACCTCCGTCAACGACAGTTTTTTACTTTAGAACTGAGAGTGGTCACTCCTGAGAGGTTCAACTGTAACTGAAAATTGTTTTTAATATTAATTTATTTTTTTTAAACTTTTAATATAAAATTCATTATTATTTGAAGGCATTCATGAATACAAAAAGCAAACCTTAAAACAAGGCATACCTGGAAAAAAGTCCCTAAACTATGACCCTATTGGACCTGTAGCAAAATCTATAAGTGATGATGTCTGGCTTCTGTGCCTAGATGAGTTTCAGGTATTTTAATTTCTTAAATTTATGTTTTGTATGCTTAGTCAAATGAAGTACAGTTCTTGGCCAAATTATTAGACGCACTATAAGATTCTTTCGCATCTTTTATTTCGTTTCGGGCTCAATTCGTCCCATGATTCAATTTTCTTTATTTGTCATATGCTAGCTTCGGAAACCTTCGATCTTCATGCTATTTCGCGGGTGGAAAATATTTTTGCATTCACGAGGGCCTTCAGGTTTTTTAGATGGTGAAAGATCGCCTTTTTTACCTATGATGAAAATGTTATTTATTTATACACTTTACACAAAATAAACAAATAACTGCTTAGTATAAAACTGCAAAACAAATAAACACAGCACATAAAGCCACAGAAACACGTCTGCAATTGACGCGTGAGAGAACGCGACTGAAACCGGTTTATGCTTGTGTATGTACGTGTATAAATTTATTAACAATGCAATACGTTAAAAATAAATACAAAAAGGAAGTATATAAAAAATTTTATGATTAAATACCGACTACATGTATGTT
The DNA here is from genome assembly GCF_043381705.1 of Parasteatoda tepidariorum. NCBI lineage: Eukaryota > Metazoa > Arthropoda > Arachnida > Araneae > Theridiidae > Parasteatoda > Parasteatoda tepidariorum. Next base: position 12,565,704 of record NC_092208.1, read on the forward strand.
TAAATATAAAAGTATTGCATATAAATTCGTGCAAAACATGTCATTATTAAAAAACTACAGTGAGTCCAATATGCCAAGGACTGTATATCATTAATTCTAAAGCATATAATTTTCATTTCATTAGTTTGTGCATGTTTATCTTTAGATAATCAAATATTTGTATAGTGCAATAGATTACCAATTTTGGCTAGTTTTGAAAAGTTAAGGCACTGATTATGAACTTCATTTTCTATCATTCTTTTACATTTAAATAATAATTTAATTATGTTTGATATGAATAAAGTAAATATAAAGATATACTATTTTAATTTGTATCTAGTTTACGTATTGAATAGCTAATTATATAATAACTTATTTAAATTTCGTTATTAAAGGTTAAAATTATTAAAGCAAATGCAGTTTTGTAATCTAATTTAATCTTTGTGTTGCATTAATAATGTATATCTCATGACTATAGCTACATAATATACTTAAAGCAACTCTGTACAATTTAACTTTTACCACATGCCTATTGTAAACAGACTAGCTAATTTATAAAATTGTCGGAAGTCTTTCAAAAATATTTTTAGCATTTTAAACAGAAATCTATACTGAGCATTGTACAGTACACAAAATAAGAAATTTTTTAAAAAAAAGGAAATTTTAATTTCTCATGAAGTATAGCATTCAATATAACATTCGAATTTTACATTTTTTAAACTTAAAATTACATAATTAGAAATGATGTAAAAACTTCGGTACCGTTGTAACTCATTTTTTAAATTAAGGTAAAAAAAAACTTTTTTTTAAGGAGTTTTATAATTTTATGCAAAAATTATTTGATTGTTTTAATTAATTCCAAAGATATGGTAAAAAGCCTTAAAAAGGAAAAGCCAGAAAAACCGATTAATTCGATTACTCTCCCGCTTGAAAAAAGCAGGACAATATTTTCCTGATTTTTTAGTCCCTCTCCCCCCTTTATGTCAAAGATCAGAAATCTTCCATCGTACAAAAATATCTTTGTTCTGAGTTTTTGAATCTGATTTCATAACTTAAAAACCATCTGCACAAATTCACATTCAAGTTTTAACCCCTCGAACTATTGTAATTGCATCTAAGTGGAAATCTGATTACTATAGCAAAAGTCACTTCTTAAGTGTCTAATTTTTAATTTTGCACATTATACTCAAAGTTTTTATGTTAAAATACTATGAATCTCCTGAATTCTATGTTGGTAATTATTTCACGACTTTTTGTCTACTCTTACAAATGCATAAAGTTTTCCTGAATTTACTTAAAATTTGTATATAAGAATACTAACTTCAAAAATGAAATCGTAGATTTGAATATATTTGTAATTTTCCCAGATAAATCTTTAGAAATATTTTCTAATTTTAATATTGAATAAAATATTTTTTTTTATGTATGAAATTATTTATTTCACCAATATTTATTATAAATTTAGACAAGTGTGTAAAATTTTGAACCTATGCCTTAATTGATTTAATAGTTATACGAAATTGAAGGACAATTTAACTTGTAGTCAGTTCTAAATCTATGTACTGATCTTCTGTTCATTGTTGTAAGCATTTTCTCTGTTGTTGTGAAGGATTTTGAACACCATCCTAGTGTTCAAAATGAAACTATTGTGACAATGAATGGTGTTCTGAATGAAAATAAAAGTAACCTATGCTCAGTGCAGTTAATTTTTATTTATTTATTTCAATTTAAAATTTCTTATTCTTTTGGATAATGAGCCATCAAATAAAAAGATTATGTGTAAGAGGCACAATGAAGTAATCAAATGAAATGATTTTTCAAGTATTAGATTATTATTTGCGAACCACATTAATAGAAGCATCATGTCAGACAGTTAGTTTATTGGATTAATGAAACAGTTATAAAACCAGTGGGTTTAAAATTAAATTATTGCGTGCATACAAATGAAATATAAATAAATTATGTTTACGGACATTACTTCAAGAAGTTACTTTCACTTTTACGTTTCTTGTTGCTCTTACCAGTTTATGTTGTAGTATGCTAAGTTTAAAATTTCATTTATCAAAATGTTGAGTAAAAAAATAATAAATATAATAAACAACTTTTACTTCTAAGTAATGATTTAAAAATGTTATATGGAATATAAAATCATTCTATTCATTATAATTTTATATATATCCCAAATAACTAATGTTTTAATATAAAATGCATATGCAAAGTAGAAAGTTTGAGCAGACCTCAATCTAAATATCTTATAGAATTTGACTCAATACAGACAATATAGTGTACTCTGTATGTGACTAAACTATTAAATTCAATGCTTTTTAAACATGAGTGCTAATAAACAAAAGAACTAATTAATAAATTTTTACACATCTTTTGGTTAGAAAACTATAGTGTTGCTTTTTGTCTTTGGTCTGAGATATGAGAAATGTTATTCTGTTCTTAAACTACCATTTTTTATTTAATAATTAATTGCTTAATATTAAATTTTGTATTATATGGCTCAATTTTAAATTATCATCTTGTTATGGTTAACAAAAAAATAATGCTCAATCTTCTTAGATTTTAATTATCTAAAATTAGCTTTTCATCTTTATGAAAGCATTATCAGGGGTGAAAGACCTTCACAAAAAAGCCGAAATCCCCCTTTTCTCCCAATTTTTAAAACTTCCGACAATGTTACAAAAATGACCCCCAAAAGACCCCCCCCCATAACTGCCTTAACCCTAGCCACCTGATCGTTAGCCGTACTTGGAACAGACTTTTTTTCCTGCAGTAGCCTTCTAAAAAAAATAATTTTCAGGAGAAAGCGAGTAGAGTTTCCGCATGTGCGCCACTGCCGTTAAATTTTTTGGTTATTGATTCCGAAACAGTTTAGTTTCAGCTGGCCAAATTTGATCCGGGTTCTCCTCCTTTGTGCGACTCACGTTGAATTGAGCATCCATATATTCTAGTTTTCTCGACTCTGATAGTTTTAAGTTACTGTGTTTGTCCGTGTACATATTTGTTTTTTTGTTTACTTATGTCCTTTTCACGTGGTGCATTGTAAGATTAATGTATTTTGCGATGGAAGTCAATTTGATAGACAAACACAAATTACGTACAATGGATGCTGCTGAAAAAAATTCAATCCAAGTTTGATTCGTTAAATGAAACAGTCAAAGTGACTAAAACTGTTAGCAATAACCAATCAGAAGATATTGAGATGAAAGTTAGTGACTGTTTTAATTTAAAATCATTGACTGGCAAATAATTTAAAATGATGATTAATAAGCCTTATGTATTGCTTAATTTTCTTTAATATAGTAGTGGTCAAAGACGTTAAAAATTAAATTTAAGAAAAGCTTAAGTTTTACTGTCAAAATGTTTTTGCCACCTTAAATATAAAATAAAAATCTCTTTTGGCAAAGTTAGAAGTAATGTTTTTATTTTTATTATTGATATCACAGTATTGCATAGAACCCTCCCTCCCCCACCTCCCAGTGTCTGCTTTGTAAAAGTTCAGCTTTTTTTTTGTCCACTTTTATGCCTGCATTATTTAAATTAAGCAAAAGTTTCTTTTAATCTTTTAGATTTTTATGGGCACCACTACAGCTAAAAGATCATAATCGAAACAAATATAGAAGAATAAACTAATGAGAAGAAATTCAGATTCTACTATTCTAAGTTTCTTTTAATCTTTCAAACTTTTATGGGCATTCCTACAGTTTGTTATATCGATAAACTAATTTGATATTAGCTAAAAGACTATAATAGAAACAAATATAGAAGAATAAACTAATGAGAAGAAATTCAGATTCTACTATTCGCTAGAAATTCAGATTTCTACAAGATTCTAGATTAAGTTCACGAGTTATCATTTTTGTTTTGCAGGTAACTGATATTGGTGATGCTATGATTTTAAAAAGATTGTTTACTGCAATTTTTAACAATGGGACGATTCTTTTTGCTACATCTAATCGAGCACCAGATGGTAAGGCAAAGCTCTAAAAACATGTATTTTTATTTAATATGTTGGCTGCCAATCTCTTGCCAGCGTATCATAGTCACTAGAAATGCCTCTTGCTCTAGCATGAGATTGACAGTGAACCTGTTATTTTATTGTTAGAATCAAATAAAATTAAGTTGCATTTTATTTACAGATTTGTACAAAAATGGTTTACAAAGGAGTAATTTTGTGCCTTTCATTGGTGTTTTGAAAGTAAGATTCATTATTTTAAATGTATTTTGATGATACTGATTTATGTAGCTTGAAAAAGTTTTACTGAAACCAAAATATTTTATTCATTACTTTAGAATTACTGCCAGCCTATGTGGCTTGACTCTGGCATGGATTACCGTCAAAGATTTGCTGGATCAAACGTTAATTTTTTTGTGTGAGTTTTTTCAGACTTTCTAACATGTAAATTTTTTTTTATTTTTATTTTTTATTTTTAACTTATTAGTTGTGTCCAAGCTACAAGCTCTGCATGGAATATAAAAGAGATCTATTTATTTGTTTATAAAATATCCATTTACGTTGACTATTTAAAATATTTCTGACCTTGGAGACTTTTTGTATTCAGTGAAGAAAGTTTTGTACCTTTTGCTGGTTTTGAATTTTTATTTTATTTTTTTATGAAGAAACAAAGGACTCAAAAAATTTTGTCAAAAATAAATAATAAGTTTGTCTATTAGTACAAATTTTTCGGTGAGCAAATACTGCCTGTCTTTAAAGGGGGAAAAAAAATTCAAATCAAAAAAACTCGTCCACGATACAATATTATCTTGTATCTTGCACCACAAGATACCTTGGACTATTGGATGATACTACCTTGAGGCTCTCTCATTTATAATTTTTTTTCTTTTAACTTATTTATTGATTAAATTAAGATATTTTTAAAATTTTGATTTATTTTTCATGTGGCTTACCGTATATTCCGGCGTATAACGCGCACTTTTAATACAAAAAATAACATAACATAATCGAATATAAAAAATTATAGATTAAAAAAATTTAAATATTGAAAAATACTTTTATTTTGAAGAAATAACATACCTTTACCTATATACTTTATTGATTTTCGTTATTACATAAATAGCTCATTATATTCGTATTGCATAAATAGTTCATTATATTCGTCTTCCGTTATTTCTTCAGACACGTCATCACAATCTTCATCATCTGTGTTACCCTCATCCATAAGTAAACAGTCATCTTCTGATTCGTTCAGATTATTTGAAATGCTGCATTTTTTGAATGATTTTCTAATCATCTCAGGCTTAATTTCATCCCATACTTTTAATGTCCATTCGCAACTGTTTCCAAACTTGCATGACGCATATGTCCTCCTTTCGTAAAGGTTTTCTCGCCCTCCAACATCCAAGTGTTCCACAGTTTTTATTTAATTGGCTTTAAATGGTTTGTTTCAGCAGCCAATGGCTGAACTAATGGTGTCAATCCGCCCGGAATAACTGCCATATCGGTGTTACATTCTTTCAGCAATTTTTTTTGTATTATCTGTAAGGTGGGACCTAAACATGTCCCACACTAAAAGGCACTCTGGTTTTCTATTGATACTAGACGAGATATTGTACATATACAATCCAAATTTTCTTGTGCGTTATACGAAGAGTATATCTTAAAATTTAAAAAAAGTTATTAGAAATTACGGATGTGCGTTATTCGCCGGAATATACGGTATGTAAACTGAGATAAAGTTAATCAGAAACAGAATACCAATTAATAAAATATTTCAAAAGTTTATCTTTACTAAATCAGTAAGTCTACTTCACTAAATCTAAAGTATATCTTTACTAAAAACATAAAAATGTTTATATATTGATGGTGGCATCATTCACAGAGAAATATATTCGTGCTAACTGGATCTGTTGTACATACCTTGAACCGGTTCAAGGTACAATACAGAGAAAATTAAAAGTTACTCTAAAATACTGCACCGCTTTATATCTAAAATTCTGATTAGATGACGGCTTTGTATTTCACGTTCATCAAAAGATATTGTTGAATAGAGTAAATGTCTAAATCTCTCCTATAAGGAAAATTAACTGAATCTCCTATAAGGAAAATTATGTTTTCATAAACATCTGCGTAAGTTGTTTCAAGTATAAATGTGATTAAATTTCTCTTAACAATTAGCATTTTTAAAATTTTTTACATATTTATTTTTAATAATATCACAATGGAATTCAGTATTTCAGAATGTGATGCTAAAGCTGAACTTGATAATGCATTTAAAATTCTTGCAAGCCATGAAACTGACAGTAAGTAAATGTTTGAATTTTTTTTTATCTTTTAAACGTTGCAAGTGTTAAATTCATAAGTGTTTATAAGATGATTTTTTTTTTACAGCTGTCCGTCCAAAAACACTGACGATAAAAAATCGGAATGTGAGATTCACTAAAACTTGTGGCAGAATTCTAGACAGTTCTTTTGAAGAGCTTTGTGATAGGGTAAGTTTAACCTATTAATAAATATTTTCTGATATAATATAAACGTTTAGAGCATCAAAAAGCTTATTTTATGTGCGCTCCTATTATAATTTAAGCTCATTTTTGTGTTCAACAAAATTCTTATCAATTAAAATTTTGGCAAATAGATTGATGGTTCTTAAAAATTTAATGCTTTTTGTACTCAAAAGCATGCAAATTGAATGTTTAATCTGGGCGACAATAATTATTTTTAAGTAAAATTTCAAAATAGTAATAATTCTCAACTTTTCTTTTAATTAACATATTCATTATTCAAACTTTTTTTTAAAAAAAAGTTTCTGATATATTGCACAGTTTGTATTCAATTATTCTTAATAAAACTAGAACATTTTCTTCTTAGTACAGATTTTAGCAGTGTATAAATGTTAGTACTTTTGGTTCTTTAATATTTACGTCGCACAAGAGCTGCACAATGGGCTATTGACGACGGTCTGGAAAACATCCCTAAGAATGATCCGTAAACGACATGCGTACGTCACATCCCGTTTTACAAGGCGGACACATTCACACACCATCCATCAAATCGTAATCAATCTCCAATCCAATACCCGCAGAGGTATTGATTTGTTATTGGATCTTGGGAGACTTTGTGAGCCCGACAGATTTAGTGTACACTAGTCACTATTTTGTCTTCGTCCGGCAGGGATCGAACTCACAACCTCTCGGACGAGTGCCCAATGCCCATACCAGCCAGGCTATCCTGCTAGTAGGGCATATATAAATATTAGAAAGATAAGAAATTTCTTCTAATGTTCTAATTTATGAGTTCCACATTATATTTAACATTAACAAGCTTTAACTTAGCTTTAGCAAACTTTAACTTAGTGCAAAGATTTTTTTTTCCTGTAGCAAATAGAATAGAGTGACTTACAGAGGTGCAACCCATGATAGAAATATTAGGATAAAATGGGAGATATTTTGGAATATTCCTACAAACCACTAAATCTATTGACAAACGTTTTTTAAATTAAAAACTTTTTTATTAAAAAATGTATGTCATTACCTATATTCATTGATATTTATCAATGAGCCACTAATAATTCTCCATTACTGTTTTAATTCATTAATTTTACCTACATATATAATTAATTTTTTTTTTTAGTTTTTAGCAATTTATTGAAAATTAATGTTTAGAAAACAGCCAAAAATGGTTTTTAAAAAAATTTGTAGCAAAATCCCTTTAGTACCTCTAGATAATAATACATATTTATTACATTTAATTAAATTTATTTCGGTTGTTCAAGATTAACATTTATAAGAAAATTCGATTATTTTACACCCTATATTATTTTTACTGCTTTTTTAAAAAAAATTATTCCATGCTTCAATATTCATTTACTTTAACATGAAATTTCACACGTTTACTTGTTAATAAATATTACAATATCATTGTTGGAAGTAAAGTTTTTCAGGGTTTGTTTAAAATGCATTATAATTATTGAATTTTAAAAAATATCGCTTTTATTTAGTATTTACTTACTATTTATTTATCTCTTTTTTCTGGTATATTGTTGGAAAAGTATTTCAAAATTTGTTTAGTATGCATTATACAGTGTTTTCATCGCAGAGAGAAAATGGGTGAGAATTTCTCACCCTTTCTCAAAAACAGGGTGAGATTTCAAAAAGTTAAGAGAGATATCTAAAAATTTAAAAAAAAAAAAAAAAAAAAAAAAAAAAAAAAAAAAAAAAAAAAAACACAAAGAAACTTGAAAAAAAATAATTTCTTTAATTATAATACATTTTTAGCATCTTCTAATTTTTAAAGCATTGAATATTTTTTTTTTGCATCATCATATGGAAAATGTTCTACATCTGCTTTTTCATCAGCTATTCTCATTATGTTGCTCAAATGCGCGTTTGTTTCGTTTTGATCGTTTCTACCCACATTTGTTTAATTTTCATTTGTCCGTTTCGGAGTAGAAGATATTGCCTTTACAAGGTATTTGTCCATCTTACATTAATGTGCAAAAAATGTGAACTTCTTACATGGAGAAACCTTACCTACGGTAAACACGTGGTTGCAGAGAAATGCGTTCTGAAAGAGGCTCCGTGGTTCCGAGGGATGGTGTTCTGAACAATACTGGTAAATAGGGAAGCTAGATAATGGGGAAGATGGTGAAAATAATGAAAGATCCAGGAAGAAAAGTGAAACGGATTTCATTCTAATTGGCGCAATGAGAAATTTTTTTCAAAATGCAAGAAATTCCCGAATTTTAAAATTGGTTTATAGAATGCGCGAATTTCTCGCGTTAATCATTTTTTAATGCGAGAAAAGAAAAAAATATGCGAAATTCTCGCGTTCTCGCGCTGTAGTGAAAACACTGATTATAGTAATTGCATTGTAAAAACATTCACTTTTAATTATTATTACTTATTTATTTTTGTGAAAAGAAACCCATTAAAACATTTTACTAATATTAGTAATATTTTAGCCTTTAGGTGCCATTGACTACTTATATATTAGTCAAGTGTTTGATGTGGTTATCATCAGAAACATACCTCAAATGACAAGAAAACAGAAATCACAAGCTAGGAGGTTCATAACTATGATTGACACCTTTTATGATAACAAAGTAAGAAAACAGTTTTTTTTTTTGTAATGTTTTTAACTGACAATTTTGATTACGATGTCGTATTTATTAAAAATGAATCTAAATCTCATTGTATGTAGTATAAATTTGATATTTCACTTTGAAACATATAGTTTCTGAAGTAGATGGACATTTAAGTTATGAGTTTGCTTTCTTTTTCAGCTATTTCTTTTTTTAGTATGCAGCTAATTTTTATATTATGTTTCTACCACAAATAAGTTATTTATTACTGTGAAATATTGCTGTTTATTCGTACATCACAACTCGTAATTTAAGTAAACCAATTTTGGACTTTTAAATAAAAAATTTATAAAATAGACCTTACAAATTTATATTTAACTAGAGAAAATGGAATATGGTCATTTTCACAAGCAACTGAGTGATATTATGATTTTTTATCACAGTTTATTATGTTTTTCTTTCAGATAAATCATAATCAAATTTGTAAAATGCTTCTTGGATAAATTTATACAAGAGTGGAATGTTTGCTTTTGCAATGCAAAAGAAATAATTTATGCTTGTAATTTTTGGCAATTTTATGTCTTTTTCATTCTATTTTAACTTTTTGATCGGACTTTTCCCTACATAATCGGCTAAATAACAATATTATTTTCCTTGTAATAATTTCATTTAAGCATATAGCTTAGAAAAAGAAACTGAAAATGTTAAAACTGTTAAGAAACTGTTAAAAAAAACTGAAAATGTGAGTCAAACATGTCTTTTAATTATCTGAAATATTTGCGCTATTTTCACAGAAGACACTTAAAATTTTTGACATTTTTTTCAAATCACTCAAGAAATTCATTGATAATTATTCTGCTAACTTAAGAATTTTTTAGGTCGTGCGATTTCTTATATTTATCAATAAAGTTTAAAACTTTCAGAGATGTGAGAGTCTCATAATAAATTACAAATGAAAAGAAGCATTTGTTTTACACCCTATGCCATAAAATGTAGCAATAAGCTTGTAACTTCTACCGATTACTTTGGTTGTTATTTACAATAATCGCATCAAATTTCGTAAACCTAGCTTAAATATTTATTGATTTATGGATATTTTTATTAGAAGCTAATTTTTTTGTTTTTTGTTATAACTTTTTAAAATTTTCAATAAAATTAACAACAGAATTGAAACAATTTTTAAATACAAATTTTTTTTTTATTTGAAAAAAATGACATTTGTTAAAAATTTTGTAAGATACGAGCATTTAAATTAGTTCTCTCACAATACTAATGCATAGAAAAAAATTTTAACTGTTTCATTTACTCCCTGAAGAAATCCCAGCTTCTCAGGGACTGGCTGTTTCCCCCCACCCAACATTGGTACAAGGGAAATAAGCCTGGACTATCCTTGACTCTTTCCTTTGAAAGGAGCACTTTTTCTGCACCACTCTCTCCCGCCTAGCTACCGGCAATCTGAAAGGTCTACTATTTTCCGAAGGAACTAAAACCTGCCCCCCTTTCAGGGGCTGATCCAGAAATTTTCCCTGGAGGGTCATAGACTCAGGTCCCCCCCCCACAATTAATTTTTTTATAAAAAAAAATGTTTTAAATATTTTTTTTTTGAAAAAAAAAACATTTCTAGTGTTTTTAATGCTTGTCTTCTCATTTATTTTTTTCATAATGAACAATAGAACAATACATAAATAATTCAAGTATTCAAAATCTTTAAATAATAAATGTAATGTGTTTTTTAGAAATTTTGGCAAATCTGTCAATGATTTTTTCAACATCCAAATCAATTTCTAGATGAATGTTTAATAATGCGAGTCCATTTAATCGTTCTTGATTTTGAGTTGCCAAGTTTTGAGACGTCGAAGAGTTGAAAAGGAACATTCTGCTGTTGCTGCACTAACTGACAGAGTTATTAAAATATGAAATCTCAACAACATATTGATTGATGGGTACAAATCGATGTCACAGGCATTAATAATCTTGGAAAGATTGTTGGGCACTTCAAGTCCTGTTTCTGTTTCACACTGCCATTTTGCCACCCATAGACTAAATTCTGTTCCGACAACTTTTATGGAAGCATTTAAGAGATTCTTATAAAACTCAGCAGTCTCACGAACGGCTGTAAGATCTTCTTCTGTAACAGTTTGACGAGGTAAAAAAACTTGTAGATTAAAAAGTTTCATCACATTTGGGGAAAGTGAGTCCTTTAAATCTGTTAAAATATTATCTAATAAAGGAATATAAATAGCCTTCCGAAAGTATTCTTCTGGGGTCTGGTTTGGCTGATTATTATTTCTTTGTGTTTGTCGAGAAACTATACGTTTTGGTCGCAGCTCTGCATTTAATTGTTCAGCAACATCTCGAGCTTCAGAAAACAGTTGTTGAAAAACAGTATTGGCCCTTTTTCAATGAAATTATGACGAATTTTGTTTTAATCTTTTGGATTATGATTATTGAAACAGTGAAGAACATAATTAGATGGGGGAAAATCGATTTTTCCGACCTACTTAGGTGTATATGCCCCCTTAAATATTTTTTAAAATATTTTATTTCTTTTGTAAACTAATAAAAGAATTATTATTTTTATTTCATTTTTTTCAATTTAGGGGGGTCATGATTTTTTATGATCAAAGTTGACCTTTAGTTACTTTAGTAATATGTCAGGGTGCGTANAAATATTCCATGCTTACAATATTCATTTACTTTAACATGAAATTTCACACGTTTACTTGTTAATAAATATTACAATATCATTGTTGGAAGTAAAGTTTTTCAGGGTTTGTTTATTTAGTATTTGCTTTATTTATCATTATTAGTAACATTATAATATTACTAACATTAAAATATTACTAACAATAAAATATATACAATTAGTAATATTTTTTTGTTTGTAATATATATACAATTAAAATATTACTAACAATAAAATTTTACTAACATTAAATGTTAGTAATATTTTATTATTAGTAGTATTTTTTATTTATTTATCTCTCTCTTTTTTTTTTTGGAATATTGTTGGAAAAGTTTTTCAGAATTTGTTTAAAATGCACTGTAGTAATTGCATTTTAAAAAAATTCACTTTTAATTATTTATTTATTTTTGTGAAAAGAAACCCATTAAAAACTTTTAATAATATTAGTAATATTTTAGCCTTTAGGTGCCATTGACTACTTATATATTAGTCAAGTGTTTGATGTGGTTATCATCAGAAACATACCTCAAATGACAAGAAAACAGAAATCACAAGCCAGGAGGTTCATAACTATGATTGACACCTTTTATGATAACAAAGTAAGAATGCAGTTACATGTATATTATTATGTACATATGTATTAGTAACATGTATATTTGTTATTTTTAAAAGTATCTTGCAGAAAGATATTAGTATTAGAGAGGTGTGTCGCTGAAAGCCCAAAAACATTCTGCCGCAGGGGTCACAGAGTGTTCAAAAATATTTGTTTTCGTTAGTATCATGTTCCTGAAACCTCTAAAATTAATGAGTATGAGAGATCATTTAATCTAAACTCCTCTGTAGTAAATTTTAGAAGCATTAGTAAATACTTCTTAAATTTGAAAGGTATTGAAGTAAATGATTAGTGAACATGTTTATGATTTGAATAAAGAGTTGTAATAAATTGATTTGTTTTTTCAGGTTCGTATCCTTTGCTCCGCTCAAGCCCCTTTGAAAAAACTGTTCCTCTCTGCCGTGACAACTCCTATTTTATTTGAAGATGAAAATAGAGCTCTGATGGATGATCTCAACATCACTAAAGGAAGTGTGAGTTCTCTTTTCATACCTGCCCATAAACTACTGAAATACAATTTTATTTATTTATTTTTACACTGTGGTATCATTTTAAGTGTAGTTTAACTTCATTTAAAGAGAAATTACTAAAAGTGTTTTAGCATTTTAATCACGTTCTTATGTCATCATTAGCACCTAAGGGCTGTAAAGGTTATCAAATACTTGTTTAAATTAGAAGATGGATGATATTGCATTAATTATCTGTCTGTTAATGATTAATTTTTTTTTTTAGATTTTGAATATGATAAAAAAATTTATTTTCTTAAGCATTTACTTTGCATGTTTACATATGTAGATATATGCATATATATGTACAATTTTACCTTGGCCCCAGTTGGGCTCAAAATTGACTTTATATGGGTTCCTTAAGAACATGCACTGAGGGACCAATATTAGGATGGCTAGATTTTTTAATATTGGTCCTAGAATGACCTATATAGGGCCTACATTAGCCAATATAGAACCTATATTGGCTAAATAATGGATATAAAATATCAGGAGAATCTGACAATTCTGTATTGGTTGTAAAGTGGCTGTAAAATATCGGGTGTATCAGAAAATTTTATATAGGGCCAATATCATAAAAATAATGGCCCTTTGAATCCTTACTGAGCCAAGATTCATGCATATTGGCCCTATGAGGGCCCAAGTTATTTTGCTGCTAGGGTATATATGTTGATTCTTTAGCTAGATGGTCATTATACAGTATTATGTTTCTAAATTTTCGTTTTTTTTTAGAATTACTATTTGCTAACCCTTGCTTTCTATTTTATCATACAGATGAAATAGAAAAGTAAACATAATAGCCTTCACATTTCTAAAGGCTCTGTGCTGAAGAAAATTTTAAAAAACATCTAAATTAGAATTATGTTTTTTAAATTAGAATTATGTTTTTCAAACTCTGTCCTTAAGATTCTTCACTTCTGAGGGGCACGATTATTATGTAGGTGAGATATAAAAATGAAAGAAAAATATAAAATTTGAAGGAAGTTATTCATTTTCCTGGGGGCACAGCACATATAGTATATTTAATGCAAAGTTGGTGACAGTATATTTAAATGCGAAATTTAGTGACTGTTTTGATTCTTGATGTTATCAAAAGGAAATAGTTTCTGAATAAAATATTTTCAATATATTTTTCAATTTCTGTGTAGAAAGAAATTCCATGCATTTCTGTTATTTTGCTTTGTGTTAATGTTGCAAACAAAGTGTTATTTCTTTCTTCTTTTTTTTCTTGTCCACAAATGCTGATAATAGCTTTTTTGGGGACCACTGGACCCTTAGCAAATAATTTGGATGTATTTTGTCCGGTAAACAGAATATAATTCAAATTGCAGTTTAAATCACTTGATTTTTACCTTTAAAAAAATAGATTTCATTCAAAAATAATTTTTATTTGGAATAATTTATAAAAATAATTTTTCGTTCGCATTTCATTTTTTAAAAAAATTCGATTTCCTGATACTGAAGGTTTATCCAAAAAATATTGCAAATTAATGTACATAAATTATTAGATAATTTTCAAAATGGACTAAAATAAGTCCAAATGTGTTTTAAAGTTATGTGAAAGTTGTGTGAAACATATAAAATAAGTCTTTTTTTTTATTTAGTTTTAATTTATTTAAATACTAGTATTTTTAATTTATATTCATTTAATACTTGAAAACAAATTGTGTCTTTACAAGTTTGTGAAAATGCTGAACTTAAAAGAAAAAAATACAAATAAAAAGCAAAAATTTATGATCAGTTTTTAATAATTGTATAATTATTTTTTAACCCTCTTAATTTGAAATAATTAGCACTTATATTATTTTTAAATAGTATTGAGCTTTATTAATCTTAAAATATAATTTTAAAAATAACATTTTTGTCCTTTCTTTTTAAATTTTTTTTTTTTTTACCAATTCTGATAGAGTATATAGTGTAATGTTTGAAAGTTAATTTGATATATTATTTTTCTCAAGGAAAATGCTGATGCCAGCCTGTTCAGCGGTGAAGAGGAGGTATTTGCATTTGATAGAACTGCATCTCGACTTACAGAAATGCAAACCGAAGAATACTGGAAACTTAGATCAAGTTCATGATAGTAGCCAATCTCTAGAAAGACAAATAGTTCTTTTACTATTCAAGCTCAGATATTCCCAGTTAGCAATAGTTTTTTATATAATCTCGTTTCAAAGAATAAGTAGATCTTAGGGTTCTTTTTTTATGTACTGTGATATAAATTTGGAAGAAGAAAAAGATATTATAGTTTTAAATCATTTCCTTAGTTCAAAGATGTTTTAGTTCTTTACAAAAGTTTTCATTGTGTCTACACTTGTTAATAAATTTTTCAATTGAAATATCTGTGGTGGTTTCATTGTTCATAGTTGCTACTCTATAGGGAAAACCTGGAAAATGCAGATTTTTAATTTTTTTTCCTTACAAACTTGGATAAAATAGGGAATTGTATTTCTTATTTTTGTCTTTTTAAAAATACAGACCTCTCAAAGTACAATTTATGGAATATTTAAGCATGGTGCGTAGCGTTTTTAAAAAGTGCTTAAAGCTGATTTTATTTTCGATTTTGGTTTTTTAAAAGCCCTTAAAGGTGCTTTTTTCATGAGGTGTTTTTAAAAAGTGCTTAATTTTCCCTTTTCAATAATGAGATTTTTTTTCTTTACCATTTCGATTTTCGACACGTATTGTGCTTTTCACATTGTTCTATTCAACGTTTTCACAATTAATTCATCCACAATCTATTTCGGCTTAAAGTCGGTCCGTAGCGTATGAAAGCGCCAATCATTTTACATGTTTGATGAAATACTTGCGAGTCCGCATGTGCGTCTACTGAACTGAGTTTGGTAAGATTATTGCACTCTCGTGTGCAACTCTGATGCATTTTTCAAGATATTCTCAATTTCAGGCTTCATTTTACACTCTCTGATATCGAACCAAAAAATCTCATTTTATAATGGCAAATATAATCAAGAAAAGAGTTCTTTGTCAGAATCTAGTTATTTTATATGTTCTTGTAAAGTTTTAAATTAATTTGCATTTTGTTAATGTATATAGTGATCAAAAATATTTTTTGAGTGCTTAAAAAGTGTTTATTTTTTGTTGAAAGATTTGACTATGCACCCTGTTAAAGATGATAGTTCAGCTATACTATTTCATTTATTATAGCATTATTTGTTTAGCTGTTTCTTATTTCTCCAAGTTTTTCCAGCAACTAAAACTAACATCTCTATCCTAATATAGTTTTCAAAACTATTCTTAATTATTTATGCAAAAAATGTTAAGTATCTATACTTTGCATTGACGACTGGTGACTGAGTGGTAACGCTGTTGTGCCACAAGTCCTTGGTTCGACCCTCGGGGCCAGACCAGGTTAACTCAGACTTTCATCCCTTCAATGGGTCGATAAAATTAATACCAAGCATGCTTGAAAACTAAACACTGGGGGTTCCGCTTTGGGCTGACCACCCAACCGGAACATCTACTTTTGCACCCCAGAGCTTAAAGGTCAGGATAACTGAGATTAGCACAGTAGGCTTTGGCCCTGTATGGGCTGTCGCCCCATTGAGTTTAGTTCTTTGCATTGAATCGTAAAATGCACAGAACTTTAATGGTGTTTTTTAAAACAGTAACTCAATCACTTCGTAAAATTTTAATTCAAGTTAGTAGAAATTTCAACAATATGTATGTTGCATACATAGTTTCCATACATTAGATGTTTTTTCAATGCATTAATAGTTTTTTATTAATTAATGATACAGTTTTGAATGCTAAGCGTTAATTCTAAATCCACTTTTCTTTCGATTTTTTTCCGATGCCCACCTGATTGACACTTGTCTTTCAAGTATCAGTAGGGCAGATTTGGGTGGGCCGACCTTGCTCCCGCAGTAACGACAGATAGCACAGAGAATGAAAGAACATCCTTGCCTTGTCCAGGATTCAAACCCAGTACTTTTTTGGTGTGTGGTCAGCTCCTTGACCACTACACATCCGGTTGGCTTTTTCTTTCAATACATTGCCAATTTGCTAAAAATAAATACTTTTCTTGTGTGTAATAAATTTTTTGTCTTATAAAATAAACTTAATTATTAAATTGATAGCTAAAAACTATTTATCTAGAAATGTGCAAAAAATTCAATTTCTGAAAAAAAAATTTTAATAATGCTTGTATCTACATCGATTGGATGTTAAAGTGCCTCGGGCTGTAACTGTATTTCACCTTCAGAGACATGGAAGCAAAATTAAGATAATGTCTGTATATCACAGTATTCTGTGATGTACTGATTACCAATTATTAATTGGTAATCAACACCAATTAATAATTTAATACAATACCAATTAATTGTATTCATTACTGACTTCGTATAAAACTTTTTAGGACAAATTAAAATGAAAGTCTTTATTTTAAAGACCAAGAATTATTCTGCAAAGCCAGATCTAAATATGAAAAATATGTTTTTCTAAAGTATGATTTTTGTTCTAATATTTTTTTTCTTTTATTTACAAAACCATGCTTCTTTTAACATAAGTCTAGGTCTTAGAACAGTGATTCTCAACCACTGTGCCGCGGCACTTTTGTGTGCCGCTAAATTTTTAAAATGTGCCGCCAAATATTAAAAATGATACAATAAAAATTATAATGCCTTTTTTTTATTATGAGTAAAGTTTAAATTAAAGAAAAGTGCATATATATGTATACTTTTTATTATTTTTCCACGCTTTAATCGCGTGAACATCTTTGTCGGCGATTGTCTTGTCTCTGATAATAAGAGGGTTGTCTTAAAATAAGATGGTTGTTTAAATTGTGTATGACGCACAAATTAAAAAAATGTTGTAAGAGCTAATCATTAAAGTAAGCTATGCAATTAATAAACAAATTAACAAAGGATAACTAAAAAAAACAAAGATATAAAAAGCAAATTAACATAGAATAACTAACAAAAATTAAGCTAACAATTAACAATTAGCAAAAAAAAACTAGTTAACAGGAAATCACAAAAAAATAACAGTTAATGTAAAAAAAAAACTAACAGTTAATAACAATAGAAAACAAGCTAACAATTAATAACTAGCAAAAAAAAACTGTTACTAACTAATAAAAAATTGGTTGAAAGAAATAATTAATCCCTTAATAAATGTGCTTTTGTAGTACACATTATTTTATTTCACATTCGAAATTATCGCAAACTATTTAACACAGTGTAAAATAGGTAATTAAACAACTTTTAATCTAATTTTTTCATTGTGTGCCGTCAAATTTCGAAGTCGTTAAAAGTGTGCCGCAACAAAAAAAAGGCTGAGAATCACTGTCTTAGAATATTATTTCCGAAGAGATTAAAATCATTATTTGAAGTGAACAACGTTAAAAATGATTGCCTAGTTAATAAAATGCATGCCTTGTTTTTTTCGAATTATCCTTAAGTGTTTTTTACTGTGTACTTTACTAAAGAAACTTAATAAGATGGATCGCATCTCATATTTCATGTACTTACAGGCTAGCATAATAGACAAATATATTTTGATATGACCATTAGGGAAAAAAAGGGAAGATGGACTTATGATTGATGAAATTCTAAGAACGGTTTTAGTTTCTCAAAAAACGCGATGTATATCTTGTTCATCAAAATGAATGCATCTCCAAGCGATTTCTTAAATGAAAGCTATTGTTTATTCTTGGCAACTTCCGCAATGCTAAAAATCATCGCTTTAGTGGCAGCTATATTCTCGCCATAATTCTATATAAGGTTTTTGCCTTCTAAGTCCTTGAATTAAAGAAATTTTAGAAGGCGCGTGGCAATGTCGTTTGCTTTTTTTTTTCCTTCATATTTACAAGAGGCCAAATAACGAAAACAAACATAAGCTCATTTTTATCTGTTTTTCCGCTTTACTCTTTGAGATTTTGAAGATAGTACCGCGATAAAATTATATGTCCCTTTAGATATACTTTTTATTTATTAAATCAAATGCGTATTTTGCGGAATCGTTTGAAGATCGTTTATCGAATGTGGTTCGATTTTTTTTTGCTGCCACAAAGAGTTTGATTTTTTAACTCGATTGGTTGAAAGCGATATCGATAAATCGGAATTGCAGAAAGATTATCTTTCTTTCCTTATCAAAGACGAGCCTCCTAAACAATTTACATAATCTGAAATAACCTTCCCTGAAAACCGTTTTAAACAGAAATTCTTTTTTGCATCTACGAGTCACTTTCTGTGTAATCAACATATATAACCTACTTTCTCTATAATCCGCGAAGACAAGGGCGAACAAAAAGAGGAAGCAACAGCCTTAGGGATCCAATAAATAACAATAGACACTAAAATTTAAAATCTATTACTGAATTTTACTATGCAATTAAATTTTTTAACAGACGAAGATTGTTTTCTATAGAGAGAAAAAAGTGTGAAGAATTACACAATTTTCTAATAAACTTCATTTTAAAAGTTTAGGATATTAAAATACGACAAAGAAAAATCGGTTATAAAATTTAATAGTTTTGAAAGTAAAAATGAAATGAAAATAATTTATTGGAAGCTATTTACTATAAAGTATTTTCCCGTACGGCATACAATTACACATATAGTTTTGAATTTTAGATTTTCTTTCAATATGCATATCCTAGCAATATTTTTTTACAGAAAAAAGTCTTTTTTTTTCAGGGGGTCTAGTCAAGAAGTGCCGTAAATTCGAGTATATAAGTCGATTAATATAAGTATATAAGTCCTAACTTTTCAAACTTACAAAATTTTGCGAAAATCCGGTCTACATATATACTCTGATAATAATGTCGGACATTAGTTGATCGTGAAATATTCATGCATTTTAAATAATGAGAAAAGATTAATTCCTTTATAATTTCCTCTTATGTTTTCTTTGCATATGAAGTTATTTTTTTGTTAAGGAACAACACTTTAAATAACATGAAAGAAGTTAATTTAAGAATATTTGATAAAAGAATATTTTTATTAAATTAAAAAATATTTGAAAAAATGTATCGAAATGAAAACGGACTTTCTTATTCCTTTCTTTTAAACTTGTACACGAAATTCTTGCAACACATTTTAATATAAACTTCGTATTAAATGAATGTAATACCTGAAAAACTGGATCAACTCGTTTTTTTCGTAAGTCACGTGCAATATTTTATACCTTTCTTTTTCGTGCAAAATCATAGAAAATTTTGTTTTTTTTTAACTTTTCGAAATTATTTTATTTAATATTTTTTCGTCTATCGTGAAGTCTTGAAAAAAAAACTGCGCTTTATTTTTTTCCCAATACTTTCTCATCTTTGTAAATTCAGTACTGGTAGTAAACCTTGATTTAAGGCCAGGTGTATAAGCACTGCGTACAACTAAAATAAGCTTATATAAATCTAATTATTTACTCTATTCTTAGTAAAGTAAATAGAGCCGATAACTAAAAATAGATTTTTTTTAGCATTAGCAATTAAGATAAAATATTAAGTAGCATTACTTAAAAGATGATATTGCAGCATTTAATAATTTTCTGGAATTTTTGAGTTAGAGTCTAGTTCTCGGGAATGCCCGGAATCAGAGATAAATTCGGCTTGGTGGTTTTACGGTATTTTATTTTATAACGATCGTTGATCAGCCGACCCAATTTTTGGTTTTACGACTTCTAATGTTCAACTCCGTAGCCTTGTAATTTTCAACCCAATCCAGAAGACAAGCGAACTTCTGGATTATTGAGAGAAATTTGAGAAATATATTGCGAGAAATTTTTCGTGGAGGACTTTTTGATGGAACTAACCCGTATTTGCGTTACATAGAGAGGAAGACCACAAGAACCTCCCACGGTTACCCTGCGGCAAGGGGACTCTAAGCCATGATCTGTCTACCACTGAGGATATTTCACGTCAGCACTGTGGTTTGTGCAAGCCGGATGCGGAATTCGTATCGACCAGCGATTGCCGGGATTCGAACCCAGTTAACCTCATGGAGGGCGAACGCTCTATCCTATAACCTATCGCGGCTCGGCTTTATGGTATTAGATTAAGCAAAACGCTGAAGTTTATCTCATCAAAATAAAGATTTAGTGTGATCAGAATTAATTGGCGTGATACTGTTGCTGGAGGCCAATTCATTGAAGCCAAAATGTTTCAAAATCGAGCATTTTTTTACGGTTGCTTATTCCTTTCGGTGCACAGTAAAGAAAAGAAAAAACTATTGCCACAGTGCTTACCGTAGTACCTATATTAATAATTTTGTTCGGTCCAATCCTAAATAGGATTAAACCGCAAATTTTAAATATCTGACTTTTTTATAATTCGATTTCCAGGAACTATAAAGTGAGTTGTGTCTGATTTCATGACTTAAAAATATCGTCTGCATTAATTAATTAACATATTTGCGGTTCAAGCATTTTAAGACTGAGTCCTAGAACGCGAAGATCCGATCATTACATCAAAAGTCATTCAGAGTGTTCCGTTTTTTTTCTTCTTTTTTTTGCACTGTGCTTTGTTTGTTGGAGGATATAAAAAGCATTGATAACTTAAATCACAAATATTTGATAATTTCTTAAATCACTGTCAAGAAAAAAGAGAAGATATAGAGTTTGAAATTTTAAAAAAAAAAAGTCGTAAAAAGTGCCTTAGAATAAAAAACTATTTCTTATAAACATGAATTTACTCATATTTAACCCATAGACTTTTATACATAGACATAGAATAAAAGTTAACCAAGCCAAATTTTTATTCAAGATCATTTTGAATATTGGTGGCAATTAAGTTTGACTTTCAAAAGTAGCGAAGTAGTGTGACTATACATTTAGAAAGTAGTTCGTAGTCGCTACATTTTTTTAAAAAAAAGTTGTAGTTAACTACAATTGTAATAAAGTAGTTTTGTATTTAACTACAAAAAAAATTTAGTTTTTGTAGTCTGATCATTACCATTTTTCGCCAGTAAATCTAGACTAAAATCTGTGGAACGTTAAAAATAACTTTATAATTATAATTTTCATAAATTAACTAGTATGACTAATTAATATGGTAATTTATAGTGCGCAAGATACTTTTCTACATTTATTATTTTAGTGGATATTTGTTTTCTCCTAACTCTGCGGTAGTTATTTATAAACAAAATGCATAATACTTTAATCAAATGTGAAAAGCATCATCAGCAACCAAATTAATCATAATTCGATGAAATCAGTTGCTGATGTCACCAGAAATTTTAGTGTACTGAGAATGAAGTAAAAAACAGGATGTAACATGATTTGTGAAGGGAAAAGGAAGTGGACGAGAATATTGGAATGTACGTTGGTTCCGTTAAGTCGTATTTATAAAATGTTTTCACTAAAAGGAAAGTTTGTTAAAATCTTCTTGTTAGTTATTTGATTGAAAGTTACTGTTATAAAAGATGTTTATATAAGACAAACAAAACCATCACGCAAAGCTGAAGGGCGGATTTTCTTTTTCAAAGTATTGTTGTTATATGAGGCTTGAGGCATTTTAATTTTAAGAATAAATTTTTATATTTCAGGGGATGAGTTCACCCGGTTCACCTTCCAATGAGATGAACCGGATTCGAATATCAGCGACTGCTGGTCGATACGAATTTCCGCACCCGGCTCGCACCGACCACAGGGCAGACGTAAAATATCCTCAGTGGTAGACAGATCATGGGTTACAGTTCCCTTGTCATCAGGCTAACCGTGTGAGGTTTTCGTGGTTTTCCTCCATGTAACGCAAATTCGGGTTACTTCCACCAAAAAGTGTTCCACGAAGGTGAATTTCTCCCAATACTTGATGCAGGAATTCCCTTGTCTTCTGGATTGGGTTCAAAATTACAAGACTACGGAGTTGAACTGTAGTAGTCGTAAACCCAAAATTGGGTTGACGGTTATAAAAATTAAAGTTTTATTTTATAGTATTTTAGTAATGAATTGTAATGTATACAATGTTTCACATGATTTTAAAGAATATTATTCTAAATTACGGCAAAATACAAAATTTGAGCGTGATCTATCGACCGGTTTCTGAATTATCAAATTCTAAAAAAGTCATGTATTTAAAATTTGATTTCTCGAGAACTGTGTTCAACCAATTTCATTCAAATTTCGTATTTTGCCACATAAAATTTTGTTACTTGAAATTATGTAAAAAAACTATATACATTGCAATTCAAATATTATTTATTGTTGTTAAATAAAATAATAATAAATAAGTATTGAAAATTAATTTTTGCATGGAATTATCTTTGGATAAGCTAGTTTTATAGTTGCATGCCAAAAATTTTCGATTCTCTTAAAAAAATTTTGAGGTGTGACGAAATGCACAAAATAAATAAATAAATAAAATTAACATACGTGGGTCCTCCAAACATTCGACTGCTCTCTTAACCAAACTATTTGTACCCTATTTTACAAATTGCGACTACGCTCCGTAATTTGAATCCGTCATAAAAAAAAGGTATATGTTTATTCAGTGACAGTATGGTTTTATATTTGATTTCGTAACTTAAAATATCATCTGGACTATAATTAATTAGCATGTCCCCTCAAACCATTGAGCTTAAGTTCGAAAACGTGAAGATCAGATCATTAGATTAAAAATAATTCAGCTTGTTCTGTTTTTTATTTTGCACACTGTACAACCAATCGATTATTTGATTCGATTAATCGACTGTACAACCAATTGTAGTTTTAAACCATTTGTTCTTATCCCTTTTAGACAATGTTTGCCATGAACAGCTAATAATAGTTGACGATAACTGTCAGCATTATTCTCATCTTTTGCCATTTAAAATTGTACATATGATCATTGTTCTGTTCTGGATGCATTTATCTTTGCACAACTTTACTCTCACAGTAAATGCTCTCACGCTCATGTGAGCTAGTTAATAATTTCTTTGGAATCTGTTGTGCATTTATTTTACCTTAATTTAAAACCTTGAAGCTATCAGGACTGTATTCTGAAGTTATCAGAGGTGTTACTCTGCATTTGGGCAACCATTGTATTTTTAGATAATTATTTCCCGGAAATCACTCAATTCTTTCTTTTAAGAGTTTGGGTATTAGCGTTTAAAATAGCGTGATTTAACATGAAATTAATCATTATTAAATGAAATAATAAACTGTTAACATTAAACAGTAATTTTTCTTTTCCTTGAAATAACAAACGAGTTTAATTTTTTGTAGAAAAGTTCTTTCAATTTCAGAGACATAAGGGGTCACCTGGATTCCTTAGGCAAAAAGAACGTTTTTGAGTCAAACGTTGAACGTTTTATTGCTTGTTCTAACTCATTAGCTTACTTTTGATATGACATCGTAAATTATCAAGATTTCAACTTCGTGCACTAAAATATAATAATTCGAAGTAAAAAATTTTAAAATTTTAATTATCTTTATTACTCTTATTTTATGATTCTTAAAAATCACATATACGATTCTGCATATTTTGCACTTGATAACAAAAGTACTACATGTTACAATTCAATCTAATTCTGCATTCACATTTTATACTATCAGTACATATATTGAAATTAGATTATAAATGTTACATTTCTCAAGAATCTATTTTACAGTGTTGCATATTTTAGAAATCTGTACAATAATGTTACACATCTAACGAATCTTATAAATCTGTACAACAAGGTTGTGTATCTTGCAAATCTATGCAACAATGTTACTTATCTTACAAATCTATATAACAATGTAATATACGTAAAAAATCTCTTCAATAATTTATAAAATGGAATGTTCTTTCATCATTATAATTTACACTAATATAAAAATATAAAGCAAATAAAAAATGATTCAAAAAAGGCGCCATTTTTAAAATCGTTTCTTCAAAACAAATTTTATGCTTCCTTTTTTCAAACAGACGAATTCAATTTTTCAATGAATCGCGATGCATTATTAGTACAAATATTTAAAAAGCATTTAACATTAAAATCGCAAATCATTTTATACGTTTTTTAAGCAGATCATTAAATGTAGTTTCTTGATCAAATAAATATTATTTCAGGAATTCAGAAAACGATAAAATCATAATGATGGAAATTTCATAACTGACTATTACAGCACTTTATTTCTGACAGGTGGGACAATATTCTTTCATCATAATAATTTACACCAATATAGAAATATAAAGCAAAAAGAAAACGATTCTAAAAATGCGCCATTTTTAAAATCGTTTCTTCAAAACAAATTTTATGCATTCTTTTTTCACTCAAAAAATTCAATGAATCGCGACGCATTATTAGTAACAAATATTTAAAAAGCATTTAAAATTAAAATCGCAAATATTTTTATACGTTTTTTAAGCAGATCATTAAATGTAGTTTCTTGATCAAATAAATATTCTTTCAGGAATTCAGAAAACGATAAAATCATAATGATGGAAATTTCATATCTGACTATGGCAGCACTTTATTTCTGACAGGTGGGAGGGGGGTACTGGGTCAACAAAGATGTTTTCCAGCTGTCGCGTTTATAAATCTGGGAGATAGATAGGGTAGATTATCTCGAAACACCCTCTTACAACGAAATGCTTCATGAAGTTCGATGACAGAAGGAGATAACTTACAGAGAGGACACACACTGTTGCTTCCATATCTGTGAAAGAATAAAAAGAGCCTTGTTTCTATGGGGAACATTTCTCATTTGTAAGATTCATTCTGAAACAAGCGAGCTGAGAGCGAAATTTAACAGGAGCTGTAAAAATGAACTGTAAAAAAAAGGCTCTTTATGACTACAAAACATAACTGATATGCAGAGGTTCGGTTTAAAAATTATATGAATTTAATGTCTGATTACATTGCATTACATGCAGAGAAAAAAAATTTACATCATTTCGCTGATTATTGGATAAAATTATCTCTTGAATTCGAATATTGCCCCCCAATTTCCACCGATCATCGTTTTCAAGGAACTGGAAGGGAATGAAGAAGGGCCAACATTGCGGAAAATCCGCATCGGTTAAAAAATCTGATTTTTTTTTCCCACTAGAACTAAATATATTCAATATTAAAACACATACAGGGTGTCAAAAAGTATAAAAAAGATCCAATATCTCAGCAAATGCGTATTGAATCAAAATTTCGAATCTTTTCCACTGGAACTAAATTTATTTAATACTAAATGCATACAGAGTTTCCAAATAGTATGGAGAACTTCAAATTTATCGGTATATATATGCATCGAATTAGAAGTCTGATTATTTTCCACAAAAACTTAACTTATTCAATACTAAAATGCAGGATGTCCAAAGAGTATGAAGAAGATTCAATATCTCAATAAATACGCATCTTATCAAAAAAATCTGAATTTTTCTGAAAAATATAATTTTCGGATTATGAAATGTATCTAGGGTGTCTGAAAAGATCGGAGATGATCCAATATCTCAGAAAATAAGCATGAAAACCTGAATGTTCACGTGTGAAATATTTTTAAAATATGCATTCAGTCATACTAAATTCGAATTTTTGACTTCAACTCACGGGGGTGTGGGGTTAGGGCAACTCTCCCATGCATTTCGAACGCCAGACGAATCAAAATTCCTCTCTGGAAAAAATAGTGTCATTTAAATTAATAACTTTGTACTGTAAAACAGATATTTACTCTAACATAAGAGCCTGCTTTTCACTTTACTCGAGCGAAAAACCAACGTTAAAGGAGGATTTTGTTTCTCATCAACACGGGTTCAAAAATTAAATATCATAGCGCAAAATGTTCGAATTTTAGTTCCAGACTTCCTGAAAACTAAATCGCCAGCCTAATGTACAAAACTATTTTTCTAAAAATATAAGTTCTAATTCGCACCGTAAAACGGGAGGAATTTCGACTAAGCTTTTAAGATTTCTTTTTTTTTTTTTTCTAATTACGAAGCAGAACTCTGAATATTTTATAAAATGCATTTGAAAAATTTATTTTTAATGTGTTAGCTAAAACTTCATTTTAAATAATAAGGAGGAACTATTTTTCTTAATGTCTTAAATGAGGTGGCTTTTAGCCCCCTAATTTGGCTATTGAAGATCGACTAAAACTTTATTCTAGAAATTTCTTTTTGTCAATATACAGGGTTTTTAAAATATCTTTAATAATGTTATTTTTCTTCAAATTTATTTGTGAGGTGAAGTCTGAAATCAAATGTTACAATTATATTATTATGGCCGGGACAATCTGGTTAGGAGGGCGTTGGACTCCCGTTCGTGATAAGAGTTCGAATCCTGCTGGCCGAAGTCTCCCCGTGTAGTAAATGATGACTGGTGCACGTAAAATTTGTTGGGTCACAAAGTCCTCCATGTTCCCATAGCAAATTATACCTCTGGGGATACTGAATTAGAGATTGATCCTTCTCCGGTTCAGGTCAAAATTACGATGTGTGGATGAATGAATGGAAGTGGGAATGGGTCCGTCTTATGGGTGTGAAGTATGGATGTGGCAGAAGTTGAATTCTTGGCCATAGATGGCGCCACTGGAAAACAAGAACAATCGCAACCCCCCTGCCTTAATGGCCGGCGACAACAGATACAACTTATTACTATGAGTAATTCCATTATTAATAATAATTCGATCAGAGATTACTTATTATCTAACAGCTGAATACGAGGTCTCCGAATGGGACAAAAAAATTAAGCAATCAATAATACGATAATCATGCAAAATGAAAGGCATATGCCAACGCAATTTATAAAGCTAAAATAAATTCAATTTTTTATTTATTAATATTTTTTGTCTTTGCCGTTGACTTTACGTTATTAAATTAAACAAAACACGTTTTTAGTAGTTCAGCTAATCAAAACAAAGATTAACTACATTCGGTATCTTTTGCCATTATGCTGTAATTTCCTAACATAAAAGTTTTTAATCTATTTGAAAAACAAAACAGACTAACATACTTCCTTCTCCCATGATTCTCCACACGCTAATGGTGGTAAGAGAATACGAAGTGTTGCGTTGAACTTACTGCTTTCATAAACATACTTTATTTGAAATAATTCCATAAAATGCATTTTTACTATCATTGCAAATATTTGTCGAGGCAAGTTGTTAAATTTTCTTCTCATAAAAGAGGTTGTTTTCGCATAAGGCGAAAAACGTGTTGAATAATAAAAAAGTTCTTCTCAAACGCTGAGTCGATTAAGTCACGTTTATACTTTGCTTGCCATATCGTCAAGAAAAAAAAAATTTTAAATTTCTTTCTTTACTGATAAAACAGAAAAAAAATATGCATTCATATATTTTATCAAAATAAATATGCCAAAATTCTCATTCATCTTATATACACACTTTGTTAAACAAGACGGCAAAACTTAAATGGCTGATAAAATGCACCTACGCGTGCAATATTGGTCATGGAATGTATGATCGGAACACAAGCAGTGAGGTAGTTTTAAAATAAAAGGTAGTTTTTATAAGGTAAAGGTAGTTTTATACTGTCACATTTAAGGTATTAACCCAAAAAAGGGAAAAAAACGTTCCAGAAAACTTTTTTTGTTATAATGACTTAATCTGATTGGTTTAATTAAATGATTGATTGATGATAATAATGATGGATTTAATTTTTTTAAAAATGTTATGAAGAAAAGGCTGTAATTGATTTACAAAGAAGTGCTAGATAGGTACTGGTAGGTACTTTATTTACATTGCAGTAGAGCTGCACAATGGGCTTAGGGACGGTCTGGTCCCTGTGTTGAGGGGAGGGGGGGAGAAAAGGATAACATTATGGAAAATAAATGACTACCTAAATAGACTTAGAAAATTGGCAAGACTTTCTAGAACAAAAGAAAGAAGTGTACGAAAGGGCAGAAAAGTTGATTTGTGAGTTCAATGAATAAATGCTGGGTTGTGAATAATGTTTCCAGCGTCTCATATGTCAGCGTTGAGATATAACTGCTTTCTTTTTACCAGACATTAAGAGCTAAATTAGTTTTCATTTCTTAAAATGCTTTTCTTTTTTTTTAAAAAAAAACATGATAATTATATTATTTTCTTCGTAATGGATAGAAATGATAACAACCGTAGCCCTACTTGTATCTTTAGCCGTCCTTCTCCATTTGGCAAGAATTTATAAATCATTCTTTGTATTAACACAAGCCCGTATATGTCTTTTGCTGCTTATACATGGGTAGTATTTTATATACGTCACACTCGAGCTACGCAATGGGCTATTGGCGACGGTCTTGGAAACATCCCTAAGGATGATTGATCCGATTACATGCCATCACATTTGATCCTCTGCAGAGAGGATGGCTTCCACGCTTTGGAAGCCCGACTACTTGCACGCGAAGTCGAGCTCTTTACGGTAGAACAGTTTAACGAGGACTAATACCGCGCACCCTCGATCGCTACGCAGGTTGATAAAAGCGAACACTCACCCTCTTTGGGATTGCAGTTAGTGATGCGAATTCGATGCTCTGCTGGGAACCGTGTCTTTACGATAAGAATTCCTCAAAGAAATTTATCAAAACATCTGAAGAAATGCAAGTAAACAGCAAGAAATTTCTTTGAGTACTTCTTCTTGCAATTCTTCATACTTCAATTACATTCTTTTCTTTTGATCAATTTTTTTGTACAGTAAGCAACAAAAAAAATGGACAGCTCTGAATAACTTTTGATCTAATGATCGGATCTTCACATTCTGGGACTCAATCTGAATGGCTCGAGGGAGTGACCTCAAATATACAAATTAATAAGTGCGGACGATATTTTAAGTGACGAAATCAGACACAAAAATGTACTTTCTCTGAATAAACTTTTTTCGACGGATTCGGATTTCTGACCCCAAAGATGTAGGTTGTAGCCGCAATCTGGGAAATATGGTCCCAATAGTTTGGTCAGGAGAGCACTCCAAAATTTGGATGGATCCCTTAATGCTAATTTCACTTTTACGTATTTCGCTATATCTCAAGAGCTTTGAAAATCGAATTGAAAAAAATTTGCACACTATTATAAAATTCGCTTATCCAAAAATATTTCCTCGGAAAAAAAACGTAATTTTACAAGGCAAAATACAAAAATTGAGCAAAATCGGTTGAACAGTTCCTGAGAAATCTAATTTTAATTATCTGACTTTTTTGAAATTCAATTTCTCAGAAACTATTCAACCGATTTTGCTCAAATTTTGTATTATATGCATTTAACGATCGATTAGATTCAGACCCGTGAGACCGAAACTTAAGTATGTGAATATCATTAATTGGCACATTATATATGATGAAGTACCATTCGTAAACTTAAAATTAAAACTGATAAATTTTCAAAAAAATGTCTAATTGTATTTGAATAAATATTCAATTACAAATTCAGCTACAAGGGCTCGTATCGAATCGATCCCCGAATTCACGTAGTTTTCAAACAAACATCGTTTCGCCACTTAGTGAGTTTTAAACAAAAAGAGAGAAATTGAATTTTCGTAACTATACCGAATGGCCAAGCGAAATTTGCCAAATAGTGACAATCTTTGGGAGGTCACAGTAACCTCCCGTGACCTCCCATCCCGGCGCTCACGTCGGCAACTATCAGTATCGACAGAGATAAACTAATTCTTTAGTATAACGAGCATGACCGATGATCATAATTATTGAATAAGACATTATCGTCTACAAAGTCTATATAAGACATTATCATAAGGACTGCGACCATTCTAGAATGGTCAAAAATTAGTTCTAACGGAAAATGTCATTTTAATATATACTGAAGTGAAATAAGTTTAACAGAAAGAAAAAAAAATCCATATTGAGTGAAATATCGCTATTGTTTGTGATATGAAAATTCCGATATTATCCATCTCTATTTCCTAAAACTTTTAAACAAAATTTAGAAAAGAAAATGGCATGCTTAGAATGCTAATCTTTTGAAAAAACAATGTTTACGTTTTAACTCTCTACAATGTACTCTATTTTACTAAAAGTCCCATTCGTTACTTATATAACGGTAGAGGCCCTCTATCTAACGTAGCTAGGAACTGAAGCATTGTAATTAGCTAAGAGTCAAAATTTATGGAAAAGGAACCAAACATAAGTTTCTTAGTAGACTTTAAACATGAGGTAATCAACAAGGTAATGTCATTCAGTCTTTAGTACCTATTATCCGCAAATAACCGTATATTTTATGAAATAAAATGTATAATTATTAAAAAAAAATGTAAACTTTCAATTATAAATTAATATTATAAAATGACAGTGTTGTTTTATAAATGTTTAGAAAAAATATTTTCCATCTTATAGTTAATACAGTAGTGAAAAGGTTGCGCACAAGAGACTAGTAAGGTACTCTTCGATTAGACAGCGGCAAGAAATTCAACCATATTTTTAAAATTTATATTTTATTTTATTACCCATTGTCAAAATGGGTCTTGGTTTGGATTTGATGGCTTGAACACACTTTTCAACTGTGTTCAAGAATAATAGTAAACAGCGCGCATGCGTTCCTATGGCGACCGCTGCTGCTTTATTTTATTTTATTTTTTTCACCAGCAGACTTTTTTTTTATGCATTTACATAGTAATAATTTGAAGTATTTTTACATTCTTCTTATTATTAACGTAAAATTAGTGGCTAGACGGTGATTTCAATATAACTATGAATGCCGAAGAAGGAAAAGTATTTTGTGACGTCTTTAAACACGTATAATGACTGGCTTGACGGTGATTTCAATATAACTATGAATGCCGAAGAAGGAAAGGTATTTTGTGACGTCTTGAAACACGTATAATGACTGGCTTGACGGTGATTTCAATATAAATATGAATGCCGAAGAGGGGAAAGTATTTTGTGACGTCTTGAAACACGTATAATTACTGGCTTGGCGGTGATTTCAATATAAATATGAATGCCGAAGAAGGGAAAGTATTTTGTGACGTCTTGAAACACGTATAATTACTGACTTGGCGGTGATTTCAATATAAATATGAATGCCGAAGAAGGAAAAGTATTTTGTGACGTCTTGAAACACATAGGCAGGATTTTAAAACCAAGCCGATGACAAACATCAATTGAGACAGTTTTTGCAATATTTGAAATGTTGTGGCGTTTAACAGAGTTAATCCAGTAAAAAAAAGCGTTTGACCAATGGGCAACCAGTGATAGTAATAAGGCGATGACAACTTTTATATGTTTTTTTTTTAATCTCCATGTGCTTAAAAAATAAATAAAATGTTGACGAAGGGTCTATATATTTTAACGATTTTTCGCTTGCGTCCGTCTAACCGAAAAGAATCGAGTAATGTAAATACTTATTATTTTTTTGCTTATTATTATTCCTTTTAACATTTAGAGACGCTTGTTAAACTTTTCCTAAACTGTGAAAATTTATCTATTTGCTGAAGATTTTTTTAAATTATTTTCACCGCAATTTTAAAAAAGAAACAATGCATTGCTTGGGTTTTCGTCACGTTTGTAAATATGTAATAATTGAGTGAATGGTCAATAACAAAGGAAACATTTTCGGTATTGTATTAAAAAGGAAGAGAAAGTTTCGGACCATGATTCCGGGTCGAGCCTCGTGAAATGGGTCAAGCAGAACAGTGCATCCTGACTGATAAAAAAAAAATCATGGAAGTATGTCTGCGGTTTCTTAAGAAATGAAATGTAAAAAAATTCAGAATATTAAGACTAAACTTTTAAAGAACTTTATGAAAAGGTTTGTAATTTATAAAAATAAATACGAAATTTTTGTTACTTAGGACGTTTCTTAATTTATTAGATATCAAGTCGAAATTTTTACAGTAAAATTTTGTGCATTAATATTAGATGTTATGATATTATTCTATCATACAAACCTTTTCTAATTTCCACTTTTTTACTAAACTTTAATCGTCTTTGTCTTAAAATCAGTGTTCAAAAAGTGGGACAGGCAAAACTTTAATATGGTTCAACAGAAATAAAAATAAATATAGCTTTTTAAAAAATCTTATTAAATTGAATAGCCTGGTCGGTAGGGCGCTGGGCCCATGTCCGAGAGTTCGTGGGTTCGAACCCCACCCGTCAAAGACTCCCCGTGTAGTAAATGGTAACTGATGCGCGTTAAATCTATCGAGTCGCAAAGTATTCCATGTTCCCATAACAAATCAATACCTCTGGGGATCGTTCTCTGATTCAGGTCAAAAATTACTATATGTGGATGAATGAATGGGTCAGCCCTATAAACGGGTTTGACGTATGTGTGTGGCAGAAGTCGAATTCTTGACCATAGATGGCGCCACTGGAAAACGTGGACAATCGCACCCCTCAGCCCAAAATAGGCATACGCCAGCAACAAATTGAAATGGTTTAATCTACCCTTTATTTTTAAATTGAAATGGTTTAATCTACCCTTTATTTTTAAATTGAAATGGTATAATCTAACTTTAATCTTATACAGTTATAAATGAGTCAGTATAAACGAAAAAAAAATTTTGCTTACTTATTTAGTGAATGGCCGAGTTGCGGTACAAAAATGCGAAATTCAAATTTTATATTTTACTGAGTTTGTTCGAAAGATTTAAAGAAAAGCGCGTCCAGTGTATAACAATAGCATTTACATATTCACTATGCAGTAAAATTATAATTATGTTAAAAAAAATTCAAGTTTTTTTCTTAATCTTTTAGAATGGCAAGAAATTACTTGCACAAATTTTAAAATTAAATATTTTCGCATCGCAAAATCATTTCGACCCGAAAACAAGTTCGTTCTTTGGAAGTTGGTACCTTCTAACAGGAATCTGTTTCGGCGCACAGAGCTAAATATACTTAAAAAATGTTGGAAGGCTTATTTTCCAGATCTTACAACACAATAATGGCCCCGTTAAACACCAGACTTGAATCAAAGGATTTTTCAGATTGGTCGATCTGGAAATTCAAATCTAGTAATTTCTTGTATTTTGTAAGAGTTAATGCTAGACCTCGCATGCCCTAAAACTTTCATGAGCAAGGAATGGGACAAAATATCATTAAGCTAGTTGCGCTACATAGTAAAAAAATTTTGTGACACATTTACATCTCTGTATTATTTTCAAAGATTCCAAAACGCTGAGCAGTTTAAGAATAAGTTATTTTTAAAATAAGTTTAACCTATTTAAATCAACTCAAAGTTTTTGAAATAGGTAAAAATTATTCCCTAATCCAGAAAGGGCGAAACTATGACACGCGCGCCACTTGTGGCACGTGACATGTATATTGGTAGCATGCAAGAATTACTTTATTCAATCACACTCACAGAAGACAATTAAAAAAGCATCTCAATTGATGCAGAAAATAATAACGATTTTTAACGCCATTATGAAATTTTCCAAGAAAGGACTCGTGTCCCTTCTAGGAAATTCATGTCGTAAGACTGGCCTTTTCCTGGGAAGTACATACATTAGTAGATCACCTTAATGGTAGACGGATCACGGGTTAGAATGTCCTTGCTGTCTGGCTAATCATAGGAGGTTTTTGTGGTTTCCCTCTCCGTATAACACAAATGCAGGTTAGTACCATCGAAAAGTCTTCCACTGAGATTAATTTGCCCCAGTGTTTGATCTATGAGTTCCCTTGTCTTCTGGATTGAGTTAAATATTACAAGGCTACGGAGTTGAATATTGATAGTCGTAAATTCAAAAGTGGGTCAGCTGTTCAATACAGGTTATAAAACAAAATACAATAAATTATACAATAAATTTGCTCAGCGTTGTGAGCAGGTGTTTTATTAATGAACTAGGAGGCTCCGCCCCCTGCTCGCTAACGCTCGTCAACCCCCCGAGAATTGCTACGCAATCCTATGTGGTTCACGCCGTGAACCATGGCTCGCTGCGCTCGCTCGCCAATGAACACAATGTTCTAGCACAAAGACATAATATATTATCATCAAAGACATAGTATTTTATCATCAAAGACATAGTATTGTACTTATGTAGAAGAATTCTACCAATGTTCTTATTGGCTTTTAAAAAAGTATATTAGCTATTTAGATTGTACATGGTGAAAAAATCAAAACATTAGCTAAATAAGAAACATATTAGCAAAATAAATTATCAAATATTGCTTCACTAATATTCTGCATTTTAAAGCGTGAAAATTCAATGCATAAATAAACGCGAAATATAAAAAAATTCAATGCATTCAATACAAACACTTAAACGTTTTTTAGACGTTTAGGTAGCTCCCAGTAGAAAAATATCAATTCAACAGCGGCCTTTTAAAGCATTCTCACTTCAATTAATTAATTAATTCCTAATTGAGTTTAAATTAAATATTGTCATGTTTTTAGTGCATGAATCTGAATTGAACAACCTGATAATGCTCACTCTGGTTATTGTTATCTGGTTGCTCACTACGTGCTCTTGCGCGCCGAATCCAATCAATTAAAAATGAAAACTGTTGCCAGCGCGAGAAAAGAAATATCATCGGTTTTATTGATACATACATACATACGTACGTATTAGCGTTTTATATAGTATAGATTCTATATAATCGATCTCAAAAAAGCTCCTTGTTTCATATTTAAATCAAATTATTTACTAAACAACAACTACGGTAACATGATTTAGTTCGATAGTTTAAAATCAAAACAGTGGCACAAACATTTTTTGTTCTTTAAAAAAAAATGACGAGATACACTGTACACCGGAAAATGGCAAACCGTCATTTTACGGGGATAAGATTCGTCATCTCTGCTCTAACCCAGTGCCAAGATTCATTTAATAATACGTAAAGCGGAAGAAGACGAACAGTTTTATTGAATCAATAACTAGGTAGAGAATAGCACCATTATTTATCATCTCGGTTTTTCTGAAAATTCTCCACTGCAACGCGGAATTGGTTTCGCGGAATTATAGATTTTTCTCTAGTATAAAAGGCATTCAAAGTCAGAAGATCTTTTTTTTTTCAACTCTGTAAAAATTCTACATTTTTGTAATTTTGTTGAATAGTTTTTAAAAACAAAAAGCCATTTACGAACGCGAGAGATGAATATGTCGAGTCAAAACATGTAAGATTATTTATTTTCACTGTTTTATTACAGTTGATATTGTATATAAAGGCTTATTGTGAAACGATGACTAGGCTTAGAACGTTTCTTCCGGCCTTAATTTTTTATTTTTTTCTTGGGGGGGGGGTTCAAAAATTATAATGGTCTTACTCATAAAAAGTACTCATGGCTAAGGCTTGGCTTTAAATATTTACGAATAGATAGTATCAATAAATGAATGAATCAGTGAATCAAAGAATCAGTTTATGAAAAAAATAACTAAATCTGAGAATCAGTAAATCAAAAAAGGAGCTCGTTGACATATCGAAAAAACTAATAAGAAGCTAATGCGGATCTATTAATGACGAGTAAACAAATAAAAGAATCAGTAAATCAATAGTTCAACGAATCAATTAATGAATGAGTAGATGAATTAGTGAGCTCACGAATTAGCGAATCTATGAATGATCGAATTAACGGATCTGTTAAACATTGTAACAGTTACCAAATGATTCTGCGAATAAAGGAAATTAAGAATCAGTGATTAAATAAATGAGACGAGCAACACACCACTGAATGAGAGGACCACTAAAAAGCGAATCAGTGGTTCTTCAATTTGCTGATATGCTTGGTCATTAATTCACCTTTTATAAAATTGTTGACCGGATGATTTGCTCATTCATTCATTCTCTTACAAACAGATTTATTCATTCGTTGGCCAGTTAATTCGTAACTTATTCATTTATTATCAATTCACTTAATCATTTATTCAAGAATTTATTGATTCTTAAATCATTGATTTAGTGATTTATCTTTTCGTATTCTATTTATTCGAGAAATCAGCAAATCAAATTATTTATTTATTGACCCACAGATGCACTGAATAGTTGGCTTTCTGATTCGTTAATTGCTCCTGATTCATCGGTTAGTGAACTCATTAATTAACTCATTCATTGCGGCTAATTATTCATTTTATTCAGCGAATTATTCATTTTATTCAGCGAATTATTCATTTTATTCAGTTCCTAGAAACCAATTAAATCCGTAACTTGCTGTTATACATACAGTTCTAACTAAAACGTTGCAGTAAAAGAAAGCGGAATTACGATTGTTCGTAGGTAGTATGCATTTTTACTAGCAATTACCAGTAAACAGGAATTTATGATAATAGCTATAATAGTTTTGCTTTTAAGATTAGTAAACAATATACAGTCCCTGGCCAAATTATTAGACACACTATAAGATTCTATTTAAAATCTTAATTATCAGGCGATACTATACAGCTTTATTGTTTTTACGCGACTGAAACCGGTTTGCACTTGTTTACGTTCGTGTATCAATTGGTTAAATTAGACGATTTTTGTAATGCAAATTAGACGATTGGATAAATTACACAACATATTATATAAATATACAATATTTATTATATCAGGTATTATATTAGCATATTACAGTACAGAACCCATTATCCGGAAATCAGAAAACCGGAAAACCAAAAAACCGGAACGAAATTCGATTAGTTTCCCCGCCATTTTTTAAAAAAAAGTTTTTTTTTCCTCATAAGATTTTAGGATTTTTCGTTCTTTTTTGAAAGATGTTTACCTTACCAACATTTTGGAAATAATCATTAATGTATTACTTCATCGTTTTTTCTTCTTTTTAAGATTATTTTTAATTAATTTTTTTTTCGTTGGGTTTAACTATAAAAAAACGACTTTTTGTTGCGATTCAGAAAACCGGAAAAATCAGTTATCCGGAATATCGATGGTCTTGATCGTTCCGGATAATCGGTTCCCTACTGTATAATAATTGGACCAAATTATTAGAAGCACTGTAGTATTTCAAGAATTACATGTTTTGCACGAGTTTATAGGCAATACTTTTATATTTAAACACACATGTAATGGGTTTTTATTTAGGATATTTTTACATACTTCCTATTTGCATCAATATATTATTTTTTTTAACGTATTGCATTGCAATGTTAACTAATTGATGCACGGACATAAACAAGTACAAACCGGTTTCAGTCGCGTCAAAGCAATAATGCTGTTTAGTATCACCTGATAATTAAGATTTTACTATAGAATCTTATAGTACGTCTAATAACATGGCCATGGACTGTACTTTCTTATTATATCTCACATTAGAGCCGCTATGGCTCAGGTGATAGAGCGCTCGCCTTCCAATGAGGCAAACCGGATTCGAATCCCAGTCGATACGAATTCCACATCCGGCTAGCACCAACCACAGTGCTGACGTGAAATATCCTCAGTGGTAGACGGACCATGAGTTAGAGTCCCCTTGCCGTCAGGCTAACCGGGGGAGGTTCCCGTGGTCTTCCTCTCCATGTAACGCAAATGCGGGTTAACTCCATAAAAAGTCCTCCACGAAGGCAAATTTCTCCCAATACTCGATCCAGGAGTTCACTTGTCTTCTGGATTGGGTTCAAAATTACAG
Organism: Parasteatoda tepidariorum; assembly: GCF_043381705.1. Lineage (NCBI taxonomy): Eukaryota > Metazoa > Arthropoda > Arachnida > Araneae > Theridiidae > Parasteatoda > Parasteatoda tepidariorum. Next base: position 12,603,876 of record NC_092208.1, read on the forward strand.
GCCTACGGAGTTGAAAATTAGTAGACGTAAACGCATAAAATTGGGTCGGCTGTTCAACGACGGTTATAAAATATAAAATACATCTCACATTATTACTGTACCTATATGGTCACCCCCTGGTATATTTTTTACAATTAATGCCCTGGGTGTTATGATGGTAGTCATGATAATAGATAGAGATAGCCATGATACTAAATAGAGATAGCCATGATAATAGATAAAGATAGCCATGATAATAGATAGAGATAGCCGTGATACTAGATAGAGATAGCCATGATAATAGATATAGATAGCCATAATAATAGATATAGATAGCCATGATAATAGATAGAGATGGCCATGATACTAGATAGAGATAGTCATGATACTAGATAGAAATAGTCATGATAATAGATATAGATAGCCATGATACTAGATAGAGATAGCCATGAAAATAATAAGATACAGTAACTTTAGAACATCGAAATGTCCCTCAAGGAACAATCATTACCTAAAACGATTTTCGTGTCACTAAATCATTTTTACAGAATGAGAACAAACCATTTTCAGTGAAAATGATGATGTAGAAAATTTTCCCCTGCATACACTTTCTTTTTCTGGACGAATTATTTGAATGAGTTCCTGTGCTGAAGGGGGCGGGGGGGGTGCAAAGGATAACATCATGAAAATAAATGACTACTTAAATAGAGTTAGAAAACTGGAAAGACATTTTAGAACAAAAAAGGAAGTGTTCGAAAGGGCAAAAAAAAAGTTGATTTGTGAGTTTAATGAATGAACGCTGGGTTATGAATAATGTTTCCAGTGTCTCATATGTCGGCGTTGACATATAACTACTGTCTTTTTTTCTACAAATTAAGAGCTAAATTGGTTTTCTTTTCTTAAAATACATTTCTTTTTTTATTAAAAAAAAAACATGATAATTATATTGTTTCCTTCGTGGTGGAAGAAAATGATAAAACTGTTCCAACCTAACTGTTCCTATAACCCAGTGGTTACCAACTGGCGGCCCACGGGCCGGATCCGGCCCCGCGAACCAAAATATATTAGTTGTCATTTTTTTGCGGACAATTGTCGTAAAAAACCCGAATGGGTTTTAAATACTTTTAAGTTTTATATCTTAACAATTTGATATCTTTTGCACATTAACTGTTTAATACATAGGTGCACATTAAAGTTATTGTGGCCAGGATTTTTAAATATGCAATTAAATATTTTTAAAAATCTGCTTCTTATTTTAATTTGTTATTCAAATCTTTTGTTTTGTACAACTTAATAAGAATCTGAAAGACATATTTAATGTTCTTTCAAACATAAAAGAGTCCTATATAAAATTTTGATAAAGTTGCGGCCCGCGATTTTGCGGTTTTTTAATTGCGGCCCCCGGGCTCATGTAAGTTGGAAACCTCTGCTATAACCTACAACTGTTCCAACCTAAACCAAAAACTACTACGGTCATCTCTGTTCTGAGTCTGAGGCTATAAATCAGCTACAATTTTTTTTACATTTTGACCAGTAACTTACAAAAGTAAATACTTATCATACATATATTATTCTAATAATTTGATATTAATTCAGACTTATGTGGACCACAATAAACAAAATTCAGCTTCTTTAAGAGAAAAGAATGCTTTGCCTGAATTCTTATTGCTGTAAATCACAATTGTCACAGCTGTTGTTGTTGTTTTCATATGCCTGTTTTAGGCAGAGGGGTGAGATTGTTCTTGTTTTCCAGTGGCGCCATGTATGGCCAAGAATTCGACTTCTGCCACACCCATACGTCACACCCGTTTATAGGGCGGACCCATTCATACATTCATTCACCCACAGATCGTAATTTTGACCTGAATCAGAGAATAATCGATCTCCAATCCAGTACCCCCGGAGGCATTGAGTTGTTATGGGAACATGGAGGACTTTGCAACTCGACAGATTTAACGTGCATCAGTCACCAACTACACGGGGAGTCTTCAGTATTGTCATTGTCACAGTATTCTCTCGATATCTCAAAGTTGAAGGGACGCTAAGAAGAATTTCGAGATAGTGATTTTTCGAAATAACAAGTTCAGAACTAAAAAGTAGAAAAATATATTCTAAGATATTACTCTAAAAAGTAGAGTCACGAAACATAAAAATAATTACTAATAAGTAGATATATATTGATAATTGTCTGTAAGTCTAAAGACAGTAATGATAATTTTATTTTTAAAAGTAAGACAAAAATAATTATGCATTAAATAGAAAAAATTTGGTTTACAATAAACTTACGTTGTGATTTTTCTGAAAATAATTCCTTTTCTAATTCGAAAAATGTTCGATATAACCAAGTTTTGAGAAGAAACTCTTCGACATAGGAATTAACATTAGGTGGATATGTAATGCAAAGGGAAAAAACTTTTTCGTGACATAACAAGGTTTTCGATCAATAGAAGTTCGAGATATCGAGAGTATACTGTCACTATGATTGATAGTTTACAATAATGCGTTCGGCATTAAAACACAGACATCTCAAACATAAATAATTTAATTTAAACATTCCGAAATTAAATTTTGCTACGAAGAAAAAAATCTTGATAATCAAATATTTTAAAGCATTATTTTGCACTCCATAATTTGTTTATGACACAAACTAATTTTAGTCTCTAATTTTCATAGCGAAAATAATTGTGAAGAACCATAATAAATGAAACACAACTTGTTTTGGAAGGAAAGCTGCTTATTTTGAATAATTACTTTTATTGGCAAAATTACCGAAGTTGGATTGCATACTCGGATTTGGATTGTATACTAAACATATACAAAATTGGATTGTATACCAAACATAAAATTGTGTACTCAGACATTTAAAGTCATACACCACAGACATAAATTATTTTATTTTATCGTTGCTAAGGTAAGTACTGTTTCTATGGTAAACTAGCCATAATTGGGTAGCTGCAAGCGATGCCACGCTGGGAGGTTGAACCTGATTGGCTACTAAATCGTGGCATTTGTTTAGGCCACGATTCACCAACCAATCGGATTTAACACTTAAGCGTGACGTCACTCGCAGTTACCCAATTAAATACGGCCCGATTGGTTCAATGTGATAATAAACCAAGCCTAATAACTGTAACAGGAATGACCCTAACGAACAGGAAAAGAGGTAGACCCAGGCTGAGATGGCTGGATTTAGTTGAGACTGATTTCCTTACTCTAAAGGAGAAAAATTGGCGAACAAGTGTCAAAAGTAGAGAGAAGTGGATTCGAATTCAAAGGAAGGCACTGGCCCACCCTGGGCTGTCTAGCCAGATATGATGATGAATAACTGTAACATTAATGCTTGGTTTTAATTCAACATGGCTAGCTGATTTCAGTTGTCTTCTTTTTCTCGCGTGGCAGGTACTCAATTGAATATTAATATATATTATTTCGTTATTACTCAACTTATCTTCATTTTAATTCATTTATTTAGTGCGAAAATTATTGCTTGTGCCCAATATGAAAATCATAAAGGGAATGGGAAAAAAAAAGCTTTAAAGGTTATAACTTATAACGCAAAAACTTTAAAATCATATTATGTAGATGGAAAAAGTGGTGCATGTAATAAAATCTCATTTCCATATTTCTAGAATTTTTGATGATCCTTTATGTCGTTTTTTTTTAATAAATATAAAGGAATTATTGACAGTTTCCTTATAAACTAATTTTGAAACACAAAATTTTTGTCTAGAAATTTGACTTCCCCCACTTGAGTATGGCTTTGAAATCAGATTTTTTTAAATTACAAAGAGACAAATTTTATGTAAGGCTGCTGGTCGTACGTAATCATAAACAATCTAGTTAGAAGTTTTTGTAGGGGACCGGATACGAAGAAATATGTATATCCTTTCTAAGGGGCCCCATCAAGCATCTCTGAATTCTCGAAAGGTTCCCAGAGCTATTTGAGGAGGCATTTCCTTTCCTCTACAGAATGCCGATCACCGTCTTTTTTTCATTTATGATTTCCTAGAAGCGGGGAAGCAAATACTTTCAAAAGAAAGCGACTATGAAAACAAGAGAACTCTGTTTCGTATTGAAAGTATTTGTAAACAAAAGAATATAATAAAAGGAAGAATTGTACCTTGCTGTACCTCTTCCTGCTTTTATTTTAAACAAACTTACTTTCAGACGAGCTAGAGTCATTTTTTGCACATGCTATGATCTCCAACTAAATATCGAGCTTATTTCAAGTTTTTCTGGCCGAGTAGTCGGAGTCAAGGAAAACTTTGCAGGAATCAGTCTCGAAAAGATTAATTTAACTCCGACTCAGATTGATTAAAAGTTGTTTATTTCAAGCTTTTCTGGCGGGGAGTCGGAGTCAAAGAACATTTTGCAGGAATCAGTGTCGAAAAGATTAATTTAACTCCGACTCAGGTTGATTAAAAGTTGTTAGGTCGTAAGGTCAGACGTAAATAAGTTTTCAATGCCATGAAAAAAAATATTATTCGAATGTATAGTGTGACAAATATTTAAATTATTATTTATCGCAAATTGAATTTATCGCAGTCGCAATTTTTTGTGTCTATGTCTGATTGAACTATTGAAATAGTACATAAATTCCAAAACTAAATTTATTTAGCTCATTTGAAAAGTTTGTTCAAAAGATATGCAAATGAATTCCATTTATTTTTTAAAATTATTTCCCAGTTCCAGAATGCTTCCCTAAAGAATATTTTTGTCATAAAATATTTATTAATCTCCGAGTATGGATGTCAGGTACCTAATTTTTTACTTGTAATGTTTTTGTACAATTACACTATTTTGCGAAAAATATCTTTTGTAAAATTCATTTCTTCAACTGTTTTGCCACAATATGAAGTGTAATTTCAAGTAAAGAACCTTCAACATTAAACGCACATTACATAAATTGAAATTAATATTTACTTTGTAAAAATATTTCACGAGGATTCGGTGAAAATTTCAATAGAGTCTAAATCGGATTCAAGCTCACAAAAAAGTCTGAAGTAGGACTCGGTGTCGAACATTTCAACTATCGACTCCACGGCACTTTTTGTGAAGTCATCCAGTTGTTAATAATTTGCCCTAATAAAGTTAGCGGCGTTAATTAGACGCATTGTCTGCCCTAATCCTTAGTTAATCAGACGGTTTCATAGTTTATTTTAACCGATTCAGCGTTACGGACGGTGTACGTCCGCTTCTCTAGTGCAAACGCACTGTTGCCAGAAATTCCTCGAGGTTGTATCTTTTTCTCCGTGTACTATTTGAATTGATCGAAACACCTCCAACTATTATCAGGAAATCAAACTGATTTTGACCGTTTCCGTACGTTAAATCTGTGGAGTCACAAAGTCCTCCGTGTTTCCAATTACAAATTATACCTCTGGGTACTGAATTGGAGATTGGTGGTTCCCTGGTTTAGGTTAACGATTTGTGGATAAATGAACTGATATATGAAGGGGTCCGCCCTATAAACGGGTGTGACGTATGGGTGTGGCGGAAGTCGAATTCACGGCCATAAATAGCGCCACGGGAAAACAAAAACAATCGTATTTCCTGCCTTAATGGCCAGCGACAACAACAACAACTAAAATAGAAATTTATCAAAAACAACATTTAAAAATTCAGAAATAGTAAACTTTTATTAAAAATCTGAACGTGTTTTGGTGTCATATAGGCATACATATCTCCAGCTACGGGGAAAACGGCAAAGATTGTAAAACAATGGTCTCAACTAGTGATACGTAACCTCTGATAAATTATATTATGCATCTCTGTTTTGCTGTTCCTGACATTTATCCTGTTGCTGAAGATGTGCCTATGTGACGCCGAAGCGCGTTTAAGTGTGTAAAAAAAATATTTACCATTTGTGATTTTTTTAAGCGTTGTTCTTAAAAAATTTCAATTATATCATAAATGATTATTTTCATTATTTTATAATAAGACTAATTGTATAAAAGTGCTATTGTGCTTTTCCCTTCTTAAAAAAATGTTTTTTTTTTCCTTCATAGCCCAGCATATTAAGGTCGTCCAACAAATACTATTTCTGTCCATCATGGCAACTAGATGTAAATTTGATACAATCTCGAAGGGTTAGTCAACTGAACGTATTTTTTAGATTTGCATTTATGCATAGCAATTTAAAAATACCCTTTTATAGGAAGTCCAACAGAAAGATGAGTAATTTTCGTCTAAAACCGAATGCATTGTTTGATCAAACTTTTCAAAGTGTGTACTTCTGTGGTATTTTTGAAACCTGAAAAAAAGGTGCTTAGCCAGAGGTCAAAGGTGGTAGAGGGGCAAGACTAAAGGGATTTCAATACCTCACGTGAATAATGCAAAAAGCGACGGTGTGCTGTTAGATCCACCTTTACACCTTTTGTCAGAAAGAGATTTACTTTTAAAGTCACTTCTTTATTTAAACCTTGAATCTTGAGTCCTTTATTCCAAGGAAAAATTGCATTTTAACTATCCTAATATTGAAATCGCCACACACTCGGCCTTCTGTATTCATTCTTTCTGGGGAATTCTTGTGGGTGAATCATAGTCACCGATGATTCATAGTCACGTCCTACGAGCTAAAAAAGAATAATAAAAATATTTCTCTCTCTCTTTGTATATATATATATATATATATATATTATCGGCAAAGTATGGAACGCCGGCATTGTATATAATACCTAGGCATTCTATAGAATGAAAAATGCTATTTAGGCAAAGTACGAAAAAAACGTCCTGATGAGNTATTGATATATATATGTTACCGGCAAAGTATGGAACGCCGGCATTGTATGTAATGCCGGATGTTTTTAGGCAAGTTGTGAAATATGAGAAGTATTACATACTTTCCCTAGGCATTGTATATAAGACCTAGGCATTCTATAGAATGAAAAATGCTATTTAGGCAAAGTACGAAAAAAACGTCCTGATGAGGTTATTATGTAAATGATGTGCGTTTCTAAAAAATAAAAATGCTATTCAGAATAAATATTGAGAGTGCTATTAAAAAAAAATTATTCAAAATGCGTAAAGAAAAATGAAAGTTGTACAAAACATAATTTATGCCTTTCTTATTAAGGGAAACAAAATTTTCGTATAAAAAATTCACATTTAAGTCACAATCATTTTCAGTTTAGAAACTATTGCACAAAATATCCATTTCATCACCTTTACTAGCATGGCCACAGAAGATTTTATACTTTGCCGGTTTCTCATTTGGCATTCTACAGAATGCCTAGGAAATGCGTGAAATATAAATCATTTCATACATTGCCGGCTAGTTTTAGGCATTATATACAATGCCTAGGCATTCTATAGAATGCCGGATTTCAAACTTTGCCGGTAACATATTCATAATGTTAAAAGAATTATATGTTAAATATAATCCATAAATAAAGCTTAAGAGCTTATATCTAATGCGCAATTAATTAAAACCTTTCCCACAAAGATACTAATAATATTGACTAATTATTTAATACAATGTGATGATGTGTCTTTAGTAGCTGGGGAAATTGATCAGTCTTAGGTTACTAAGACCTATTAATATTTAAATATATTGTCCAGAAAGATATGAAAAATCTTTTTTTCTAGGTCAAACTGTTTCTTCTTCATCAATCCATCAGCATGTAGAGTTCTCATTTCCGGGCCTCCGACCCTCACTTAAAAGAAAATCCTATTATTTCTCCCTATTCCTACATTTATTTGTAATAAGCACCGGCTACACTACCAATTTAGAACGTAAATGTTTTCAAAAAGCAAATATATATATATCCAGAATGTCTATTTTATCCAAAAGACAGGGGAATTCCTGGATCAAGTATTTGGAGAAATTTTGCTTTCGTGGAGGACTTTTTCATTGCACTAACCAGCATTTGCGTTACACGGAGATGGAAACCACGAAAACCTCCTTCGGTTAGCCTGGCAGCAAGGGGACTGTAACCCGTGATCTACCATTAAGGATATTTTACGTCAGCACTGTGGTCGGTGCTAGTCGGATGCGGAATTCGTATCGACCAGCATTCTCTGGGATTCGAACTCTGTTCACCTCATTGGAAGGTGAAAGCTCTATCACTCACTGAGCTATCACGGCTCTGGTGAATCTATAGGACTAAATAAGATGCTTCAATTTGATGGAAGTTCAATAAATTAGTTCCCAGATTACCTATCTAAAAACAATGCTGAGGTGCTGTTTGATGCAAAAATGTCATCTTTGAAAAAAAATGCGACTTAGCACTATATTTGCTAGAGCACTTGAATTAGAATTAAACTAAATTAGATCGTTTAATTCAATAGAAATCAGGATTTAGTTATTCTTAAACACGAGTTCATGATTTCCATAATAATTATTCGGTCAATCCTAGTTATTAATAGTCATATATTGTATTTTTCTGTAACACTATATGAAATTTCACTACAATCGCAATTTCATTTAACTAAATTTATCTATTTTAAATTTAATTTTTTAGAAAAAAAATGGTGTTTTTATTTTAATTTTATTTCAACTTAGTTTACCCTTCATTATTTTTTTTTAAATTTTAAATATAATTTTCAAACACTATATGAAATTTCACAGCTATCGCGATTTAATTTAATTAAATTTCTTTATTTTAAATTTAACTTTTAAAAGAAAAAATCTTTTCTATTTTAATTTCAGTTTAACCCTTCATTATTTTTTTTAAAAAATTTGACATTAAGGGCATTAAATTAGTAAAAAGAAAAAATAACAAATAATTTATTTCGAGATTAAAACTTGACTTCAATATTTTTTATCCAAGATTAGGAAGATTTAATTTGTTGAAAAAAAGAAAGAAAATTTCATGACTGTTTACTTAAGAGATTACTAGATTACAGATAGAGATTACACGAGAAAAATTTATAAAATTAAATTCAAACACTCTAATTAGATTTTATTCAGAATAATTTAATAATACATCAATAATTCAATTTTGATGCCGTTTCTTGGATCGATAGTTATTCTATTTCTTGGGGAAAAAATGTTTGAGCTGCTACTGACTTATTGCTAACTCATTTTCACTCTAGCATTTCGTATTTTTGTTTCTAACATGATCGATTTCTTAAAAAAAAAAATTAGATTTAAAATATTTCCTTCCTTACAGTTCATACTACTTTAAAAACTAATTGAAAAAAATGCTCTTAAAATACATTGTTTCATTGAATATGTATTTTCCAATAATCGAAGTTGAGGGATCTTTTTTACTTTAAAAATTTAAAAACTAATTATAAAAACGGCTCTTAAAGTACATTGTTTCATTGAATATGTATTTTCTAATTAATTGGAGTTGAAGGATCTTTTACGTTTAAAAATTTAAAGAACTAAATAAAAGGAAGGCTCTTAAAATACACTGTTNTTTAAAAATTTAAAAACTAATTTAAAAAAAGGCTTTAAAATACACTATTTCATTGAACATGTATTTTTCAATAATCGGAGTTGAAGGATCTTTTTTACTTTAAAAATTTAAAAACTAATTTAAAAAAAGGCTTTAAAATACACTATTTCATTGAACATGTATTTTTCAATAATCGGAGTTGAAGGATCTTTTTTACTTTAAAAATTTAAAAACTAATTTAAAAAAAGGCTTTAAAATACACTATTTCATTGAACATGTATTTTTCAATAATCGGAGTTGAAGGATCTTTTTTACTTTAAAAATTTAAAAACTAATTTAAAAAAAGGCTTTAAAATACACTATTTCATTGAACATGTATTTTTCAATAATCGGAGTTGAAGGATCTTTTTAGTTTAAAAATTTAAAAAATTTTAAAAACTAATTGAAAAAAAGGCTCTTAAAATGCACTGTTTCATTGAATATGTATTTTCCAACAATCGGTTTTGAGGGATCTTTTAAGATTAAAAACTCTAAAAACTTATTTAAAATAGGCTCTTAAATTACATTGTTTCATTGAATATGCATCTTCCAATAATTGGTGCTGAGGGATCGTTTTAGTTTAAAACTTCAAAAAACTTTGAAAACTGATTAAAAGAAAGGTTCTTAAATACACTGTTTAATTGAATATGTATTTTCCGATAATCGGAGTTAAGGGATCTTTTTAATTTAAAAACTTTTGAAAACTGATTAAAAAAAAGGCTCATAAAATACACGGTTTCATTGAATATGTATTTTTCGAAAATCGGAGTTGAGAGATCCTTTTAGTTTAAAAATTTAAAAAAATTGAAATCTATATGCTTTGGAATATACCTTTAAAAATTCAAAACTTGAACATTTATACGCACATTTTTCAAGCTATTTAACCCTCTATAAAAGCATTTTTTCTAGTAATCTTATGTTAAAATAGTTTTGAGATTGAAATTGATTTACAGAAAGAAATTCATTCATCTTACTACCTATAATTAATTTGATTTTTAAAACTTTTTAGGGTGAGGAAATACTCAGAATTTTAATTACTGTAAAGTATCGGCCATAAATTTTAACTTCTGTGCTTATAAATAACCAAATTTATAAATTCATTACTTGTAAATCGAGGGAAAGAATTAAATCATAATTCACTTAACTTTTCACCCGAGTGGCGCATGAGACCACTAGCAAGGCATGTCACCCCTTTCAATCTTCTGGTGCTTTCCTAGCACTCCCCATCTCGGTCTACCGAAATCATCACTTTTTATAGGATCATTTGGAGCCAGGTAAGTTTTGGTCACCCTCTCTTCCTCTTACCATCCGGGTCCCAAGTATGAGCTGTTCGTGTTGGATCTGATGACGTCATTCAAATAATTGTAATGCAATACGTTAGAAATAAATACAAATAAGAAGTATATAAGAAAATCTCCTGAGTGAAATCCTCAAAAGAATGTCGACTTTCACCTGTGTCAATTATCACATAGTCTCTATAGTGAATGTCTGGAATATTTGTTATATCCGATTTGATATTAATTTATTCGTTGATATTATTATATTTATTCGATATTTTAATATCTGCTGAGGATAGATTAAGAGAAATATCAGTGTTCAGAGTACTGGTTAAATGCATACTGGCAGTGGCCCTTGACCATAAAAAACATTTGATGTAGGGACAAATGTATACCTGGCAGTGGCGCTTAACTAGAACTAGTATATATTTCGGACATTTACTAGAAATCACAGTCACAGTTTTTTTTAAAATTTAACTTACTTATTTTTTATTTTTACTTTTGTAAAAAAGTGCCTTTTTTTTTTTTTTTTTTTTTTTTTGTAAATACTATCCCTATCATCTTCCATTTTAATTACCTGTTGAGGTTAGAAACTTTTCAAATGTGATTTTATTCGAATAGCCTTATATTCCACCTAATATATATTTTAATAAGGAATAAAATGAAATGAATATTTCATATAAATAATTTATTTTTCAAAGTTATACTCAAACCTACTGTTTAGGTTTATCAATATTTCGATGCAATATTTTTTTAAACCGCACATATACTCACAAAATGCATTATTTATATAATTTTGTACTTGCTTGCAAATACTAAACTAGATGTAAAACATTTCTCTGAGATTACACAGAAGCGTATTGAATTATTTTTCCTATTGTGGGGGTGTCGGTATTTTTGGGATGATAGATTAGAAACTTACATGATTTGCATTTTAATAAGGGCACATAAAGTAGTTGGGCGAAAGTTCGATTCAATGAATAATTGATGAAGTGCACGCAGCGGTACATAGTAGGTAAAAAGAGGAATATATTCCTCTAAAAGGAAGATGTATTGAGAAAAAGGAAAGCAGGGTTTCCAAATTTAGATGTAGAATATATTAGTTGTGTTATCTCGAAATATCAGAGGTTACTTGAATTGACAATCTAATTTAAATGAAAGATTTCAATGTTAGATTCATTCAATAAAAATATTCGATTTTGATAATATTTAACTACATTGATTATTAATTAAATTAGCTTTTGATTAGTGATTTAGTTTGATTAATTATTAATAAGTTTGGATAATATTTGAATTCATAATTTATTAAGTTAATTAATTAACAACAAAAAATGAATTTAGTTATTTTAGAACATTAAACCGTTTTGTTTCATGAGTTATTGATTGATTTTTTTAATATTTAAGTTTATTTATTAATAAAATTAATTATTAGTGAAACTTAATTATTGATAAAATTGATTATTAATAAAACTAATTTTTAATGAAATTAATTATTGATCAAATTAATTATTTACCAATTTAATCGCTAATCAATTAATTAATTAATATTCGAACGTATTTGTGTATTAAGGATATGAAACTCGATTTCTAGTTAATTTATTGATTTTCTTAAAATTATTATCGGTATTTATTTCCTAAATTAAATGTTACCTAACATTTTAATGCTATTAATTAATTTGTTTAATACTTAAATGTATATGCTATTAAGTAAATTAATTATTATTTAACGAATTTAATAATTTTAGAGCATATTTGAATATTGAAAGTTATGAAAACTACATTTCTACTTAATTTATTGATTTTTTAACTATCGGTACTTATTACTTAAATGAAGTGTTACTGTTCATTTTTAATTCTGATACATGAAAACTTACAAAACTCTCAAATATCCGAAAATATTTTTGTATACTTTATATACTTTATTGTATTTTGCATATGAATTTAGGGTAAGCTCTAAAATGAACTCGTGTAGTACATAATGAAGACAGATGTATTTTGTTCACATGAGATTCTGCTCCTACGTTATTTTGTCTCCTTTAGAATCTGATCAGCGATATTTTTATCTGCATGAATATTTCTCATGATATTTTGTCAGAGGAGAGATTCGACTACTTTAATTGCATAGGAGTGAAATTCTGTCTCACGATGTCTTGTATGTACAAAAGATTCTGTCTTGAGGTATACCTGGAGCCAGAGATGGGCATTTGTTATTCAGATTAATGAATAAAGAATGAAGAATAATTATTCAAAATCTGAATAATGAATAAAGATTTATTCATTAGTCAGAAATATTTTGAATAAAGAATAAATCATTCATTATTCTTTATTCAGTATCCTTTATTCATTAGTCAAGAATAACTGAATAATTTCACTGATCAACAAAAATGGGCAGGAATACTCTAATTGAGTACGATTATGACAACTACGTATAAAACGTTAATCTTTTTCAAGTATATTTATAGAGGAAATTATTGAGGATATATTTATTGAGGAAATTAACTTTTGTCTAACACAGTGGTCGGCAAAGTGCGGCTCCAGAGCCGCATGTGGCTCTTTGGCTCCTTAAGTGCGGCTCTGGCACAAATATCCACGGAAGGCNCTCATTGTATAAAAACATCAGAAAGGTTAAGAAACACTGCTCTAAGCCAAGTTTTGAGACGTCGAAGAGTTGAAAAGGAACTTCCTGCTGTTGCTGCACTAACTGGCAGAGTTATTAAAATTCGGATTCGATTTTGCTTTTAAATTTTCCTCTGTTTTCCACAAATTTAGCAGGATTGTAATTTATTTTAAAGTAGTAAATATTTATTTAACAAAAGCAATTTTCATTTAAAAAAAAATTCATTCCCCCCTTGCAAAAAAAAAAAAAAACTTTTTCGATTTGTTATTTTCTCCATTTGTGTGTATATAAAAGCTGTATTATATATTTAAAAAATTAAACTATAGTAATAGTAAAATGAAGAATTGGCAAGAAAATAAAGACGAGAATATTTGGTTGGATCAATGTTAAGTCTATGGAANTATACAGTCGAACTCGTTTATAACGAGCTCGGATTTAACGAGAACTCGGATTTACCGAGGGAAACGAGAATATTTGGTAGGATCAATGTTAAGTCTATGGAACAGAAGTCGCTTTTAACGAGCAAGACCCGGTTTTAGCGAGCAGTATTTTTCTGTCTTGCAATCTTCCTTCTCATCTTTTTTTCAAAATGATAGTAATGAAAGTAAGCTAACAAACAAATGAAAGTAAGATTCAAATGAAAGTAAGCTGACAAACTATTTTAAATATGTAGATTAATGAAAAAATAAATGTTTTGGTAAGAATCTTTTCCTTTATTTTTCTTTCCGTTTATATTTCCTTTCCTTTAAGACTGTAGGGCAACTGAAAATTTTTTGCTGGATAGGGGGTGGGGTCAGTTGTCACTAAATTAAGATAAGTATTTAATTAAATTAATTAATGTAATTAAAGTAAGTAAGTATTAATTAAATTTTAAGTCAACTCAATAATTTGACCTCCCAAGCCCCCCCATATCTTCTGGTTGCACGTCTGCCTTAAGGACCCGTTTATTACGAGCACTCGGATTTAACGAGTACATGTTACGATCCCTTTGTGCTCGTTATAAACGAGTTCGACTGTATATATTTAGAGTTTTAAAAAAATAAACAAGACACTTGTTTCAGAATTTGTCTTATCTTTATTAAATTTATCTGCCCCTTAAATAATTTTTAAAATATTTTATTTCTATCGTAAACTATCAAAAAAAAGTTTTTTTTTTCAATTTGGGGGNCCCCCCCCCCCAGCTGGATCCGTCACTGACCTGGCTTGTCCGTCAAAGGATGCAATAAAAATGACCCTGTGGCTGAGCGTTAACACGAATTACCACATATAACTAATATTTCAATTAACCATTACGAATAATAGATAATTAAAAACTTTGATCAAACTGTTACATGCCAATGCGCACACATCAAACGTTGAAGTTATTTCAATGGAAAGGAAGGGATTTTCAAGGTACTTAACTTCTTAAAGGAAATAAAAGAGCATTAAAAACAATTAAAAACTTTCAAGTACGTATTTGATGATTTCGTTTCTCTTCAGTTTAATATTCGCTGTCAAGAAAGGCATAAAAAGTTGAATTAACTCGAAAAAATTTTTTTGAAATAACAAACTGGCTCATATAAACATGAATAAATATTTCTTAATTATTCCCTCACATTTAATGTAGATGTTAAAAGTTGTTAAATACTTTCTATGTAAGCTAAAAGCTAACTTTTTGATTTATTTCAAAACTGCCGAGTTGCTATGGCAACGTTACTTCTTCTTTTTGTGGAACAAAAAAGGATCGTCTTAAAATTATTATGTAAATAAAATGCTGTTATTTTTTACTAAAAGTTGGAGTCAGATTTATTGTCTTGAGTAGAATAAGAGAACGACAGAATATTTTACTTTCTGATATAGTCTCGTAACAGTAAGTTCGTCTCCTTAAAGTCTCGAAGTAGTTACTACAATTTCAAAGTAGTTTGTAGTCACTACATTAAAAAAAGAAGTTGTAGTTAACTACATTTGTAACAAAGTAGTTGTTGTAAACTACAAAAATAATGTAGTTTTTCCGACCACTGATCCTACTTCATGATATTGTATATTGAAACGATTTTGATACCTTTTTTTCCCCCTGAGTTTGCCTGTCCGTTTAATCTTTCACACAGAAAGACTTGACTTTATCTGCAGATGGTATTGTGATCATAAAACACCAGGTGCTATTACAAGAGTTAAAAGATAAAACGCCTCCAAATGTTTTGTATCCAAACCTTTAAGTTCGATGCAGAAGTAATGGGAAAAAAATTTTTGATTGCATTTGTAGCAATTTTGAAAATAATGTAAATAAAGGGAATAAAGATTTCTGTAACTTAAAATGTAACTTAGCTTGATGAAAAACTAAAAATAAAGTTACTGTTTTCACTGATTTCTCATATTTAATTTTGAAGAAGTAGATGTTTATTACACGGGAAGAAATTCTGATACCGCATGGAATGAATTTTTATTAAAAAAATGTAAATAAATAATAAAAAAACATAATTCAAGGTATTAAAAAATTCGGTATTTAAATCATTCATTTGGTAATTTTTCCGTTCATATGGTTGGTAACTGTTTACTAGAAATTCTGCTCTTCAAAATTATAACTCTTAATACTACACATTTAGTAAAAAATATAAAACTGAAAAGTAAATTTAACCGAATAAATCGTTTGTATGCTCTAAGGCAGTGTTTCCCAAAGTATGGTACGTGTACCCCCAGGGGTACGGAAACAGTTTAGAGGGGGTACGCGTTCTTAAGCGAAATATCTTGCAACAAACGAAATTTTCATAAATATTACTTAAAAACAAAGCTAGCCATGCAAATTTACTACTGCGTATTTTTCTATTGGCTAATTTTTGCAGAGTTAACAGTTAATAATTAGTGGTGTCAACAGCCAGTTGTGATTTTTAACTTTTGCGTAATTTTTTTATAGTAAAAAATACATTCCTTTTTTTATTAGTGGTATACAGCATTAAGAAAACTTTGGAAAGGGTACACAAAAGTCATAAGTTTCGGAAACACTGCTCTAAGGCATCATGATAAACATACCAAATTTTCCATTTACCAAATTCAATCACATATTATAAAACTATATTTTATTGTTAATTTTACCAGAATTAAAAATAATTAAAATAAATTAAAAAGTGCTTCGGTAAAAATTACAGAGCTTTTTAGTGTTCTCATAGAAAAAAAAACACGGAAAATATTACACTATTCTGGTAGTTTTGACCTTACTTTGTTTCTCATTGTATAAAAACATCAGATAACTATGAAAATGATATCTACGATAAAAAGAGATAAAATCAGGATTTCAAAATTTCTTTAATTTATAGATCAGTGTTGCGATTCATCGCAATTTTCTGTAGCTACTTTTTCCACAAAAAAAAAATATCGAAGTCTACATTTATCAAAGAATTAAAAAATTAATATACAGAGTTTTTAATCACGGCCCTAAAAAATAAATTTTTAGAATCCTTGTCAAAAATAAAGTGTGAAAAGTAAGTAGATCTAAGTAATATTTAAGTTAGTAATTTAATATAATATCTGTGAAATCTTGGTAAAAAAAAAATAAGGAAAGTGTACACAAGGAAGAGGTAATTGATCTTTAAATGAAGAAAAAACACGAAAACGTCTTCAAAATAAGACAATTCGTTTTTCAAGTATTAGGGTTTTGAAAACTCAAAAAGAAGTTTTATATTCGGCTGAGAGTCGGCGTTTTTAATAAATCTTCCACTTGCTTTCCTCCTCTTCCAGCAATCAAACAGGTTTTAATTTTTCTATAGCTGCAATTTGATAGCGTTTTTATTATTTTTATTTTTTATTTTTTCCTGTTTAAATATTAATCAGTATTAATAATAATAATAACAATNAATTCTGATTTGGCATAGATATTAATACTATTTTATTAAAAAAATAAAACAGATTTAATTATAAATTATAAACTTCCGGATAGATAAATAAAAAGAAAAACATGTTTCAACAAGTTAAACACACATTGGGTGGCTAATGTTTTCTCAATTAATGATATTAAATCCTGAGTAAATAATGATTTTAAAATAATGAAAATTTTTCAATTTCAATCGAATTATCCTCATCTAATTTAAAATACTATGCCGGCTTTCAATTTTAATGACAGCCTCATGAAGGCAATCTGTGAATTATTGAGTATCAAATGTAACTAAAATTTATTTTATCACCCAAGATCTCCTCATAATACCCTTTTGCAACTTCGATTTTTCAATTTTAATCATGTATTTAACACAAGATGGAATCTTAAAACACGCTTTTCCGTTGCAACACCTGGCAATTTGCATTAGAGCTTACTAAACGAAAGTAGCACATGTTGCGTTGACTACGTTGCAGTTCGTAAAGTAACAGCAGCATCTGTGTGAAACAACACATTAGCATTGATAATACGGCAGCTGGTTTGTAATATTACGACACATTACATTTTTGTTATTTGCATGATCTCAAGTTTTATGGATAAATATTATTCATTTTAAACATTAAATTGTAATAATAAGAAAAGAAATTTTAAAACTAAGAAGTTAAATTAGGGCGGTATTTTAGATATAGGCTATACTTAATTTACAGACTCAGAACAGTGAACGCACCGCTGAGCGGAGAGGAAAACATCGAGTTCAGTTGAATTTTAAGGTTGAAGCCTATCAAATTAAAACCCTAAAACCCTTTCATGTGCATTTTATTTGAACATTTTTCTGTTTCAGTACGAGAAATGAAGGGAAAAAAACAAGGCCGGATTAACCATTAAGCACACTAAGCACGTGCTTAGGGCACCAGAGGATAGGGGGGCACCACAAAGCCTAACTAAATGTTCGCAGTACATATATTTTTTTTCTTATTGAAACATTGATAATAAATTTATTATTTTGAGCTTCCATTTTAAGAGTAGATAACAACCAATTCTAAGTACGAAATTTCACGTAATAATAATAATAAATAAAAAAAAAAAAAAACGAAAGATGTTTTGTATTAAAAATTTCTGGTCTTATAATGAAATTAGGTAGTGAATTTTTATGCGATAAAAGCTCTATTTATTTATCCATTACAATGAGTCTATAAAATACTGCTACGATTCATGTTTACAGAATATTCTTCGCAGTTGTAGCAAAGTTATAACTTCGGCAATTTGATTTTTTAATGAAAAAAAATATGATTTACAAAATTTTGATGATGTAAAAAATGTGATTTTTGATGTGAAAAAAAAAACTATGTTATGCATGTTTGCAGTTTTTGTGCATGTTTTTGTTTATACAATATAAAATATTTGCTTATACTATATTTTTAATTATATTTTCATTGCAAATGGAAAAGAAGTCATCAAATTACGTAAAGGTTGTGCAAAATTTTATTTCAAAAATTTACGTCAAATAATTTTTTTTATTCACTAAATTAAGAAAAGGGAGCTGTGTTTACGTATCATTTTTCGAAATTTCTTTGAGGAGGAGAGGTTAAATTTGCGAAAAAAATGACCACACACTTCGCATCACTTATTATGATTTTTTTTCATCTATATGTATCGCAGGGCTCGAAATAACTCAAAAGTTTTTCCCGTCCCCGAGACGACTTGTCCAACTATGTACCTGTCCTGCTTTGAAACTAACTTCTAAATAAATAAAAATATAATTTTCTCTAATTTGTTACAAACATTTATATAAATTGCTCAATGAATTAGCAGTCACTAGGATTACATTATACAGTAATAAAAGAAATACTAGGTTACAAATAGTAACCTAGTATTTCTTTTATGAAATAATGTCATATGAAATAATGTCAATTTATCCGAGAATACTGCGTTTTTTAAATGAATCAAATATGACGTTTGCCAGTTCCACATTCAAGCCAATGATTTACAGAGGTTTCTGCACAGAAATCTGAAAGGGGTTTTCCANCTGCACAGAAATCTGAAAAGGGTTTTCCATTTAGGTAGATGTTCATAATTGCGTTTAACGCTTCTCTTTTAAGACCTGTATGTAATGTGTTTTTTTTTTTTTTTTTTTTTTTTTTTTTTTTTTTTTTTTTTTTTTTTGTAAGTTCATTGTTGAAAAGCCCCTTTCAGCCGCTGCAGTACTCCCAGACAGAAAAAACTTCAATTCCGCCATGCGCAGTATGTTGCTGTATTTCTAGATTAGAGGGTCATTTTAGAAGTGAGGTGCTAGACTCTTGAAAGATAACAAAAATTGAAAATGTATCACGAACATTAACGGAAAAATGGCCGTCCGCTCGGACGTCGGATTCGAGAAATTCGTAGTCCGCGGGGAATTTTTGACCGCCGAGGACGGGCGGTTTTTCGAGCCCTATATTTATGTTTTTGTTTTGTATTATAAAAACACGAATGTTCTGAATTTGTAAATGAAAATCTGATCATTGAATTTATAGTTATTAAAAGTATTTTGTTTATGTATTTATTTACTTATTGAGGACAGAGTGTTTATTTACTGTAACAGCTTCTTCAGACCAAAGCTACTGCTATCACTTATGAGAATTTCAAGTACAGGTTTAATGTAGTAGTTTTAAATGATTTATATCATTTTTTCTAAAAGGTCAATTTTTTGCTAGTCAAATTCAGATTTAATTTATAGTTATTTATTGCTCTTAAGCTCTTCTGTAGCTTTGACTTTGACAGGTCAACTAACTACGAAAATGTCCAAAATATAAAACAAAATAGTAATAATTCTATTAAATAATTAGTTCTGTTTTCCACAGTGTTAGAGTGAGTTGTTATTATGAAATAAGTTCATTTCTGATTTTTAATCCAGATTTTATAGGATCATTTAAGATGATTGTTGCATTTATAAAATTACTCATCATTATTTTTTCCCCTCATTTCTCTTCCTATCATTATTAATATATTAGGTTTAATAAGGAAAAAGGAATAATGAAAAGCATTATTATTTGTAAAAGTTATGTTGTATTATATACAATGCGTAAAATAAAAAAAGTAAAAAACCTGAATAATGATTGATTGATTTAATGATCGGATTTCAACTTACTAGATCTCAATCTAAATTCTAAATGGTTTGAGGGCCAAACTTAAAATATGCTAATTAGTTGGTGTAGAAGATATTTTTTTAAGTTATGAAATCAGGCAAACGTGCTTCCTCTATATATATATATAGGGGAGAGTCGGGNAGGGAAATTAAGATCCCATAAGTTTTTTTAGGTTGAAAGTTTGAACTACTTTATTTAATTGCAGTCTTCATGCATTTCGCCATGTCTCGAGAACTTTTGAAATGAATTGAAAAATTTTTGCACCTAATAATAAAATTCATTAACCTAAAAATAATTCCCTGTCAAAAATAGTTTTTTTTAAAAATTATTTATTATTAATAGTCGGAACAATTTTAAATTTAAAAATATACAAATTTTTATATAATTTTAAAGAATATTAATTTAAATGATAAAATACAAAATTTGAACGAAATCTGTCGATAAGTTCTATGAGAAATTAAATGTTAAATATATAACTTTTTTAAAATTGAATAATTCAGGTTTATTTGATTGATTCAGTACACATTAAATTTTGTATTTTGTCATTTAAAATGACAATTGTTAAATTTTCAATTTAAAGTTCTTTCGACTATTCTCTTAATAAATAAAATAATATAAAATTATTAATACTTCTTAAAATTTATTTTTGACAAGGAACTATTTTTAGATAAATGAATTTTATTATTGTGTGCTAAATTTTTTTAGTTCGTTTAAAAAGTTCTCGAGATATGGCTATTTATTTTGAGAGTCAAAACTTCGAATCAATTGAAAAAAAAGGTATGCCTTTTTTAGAAAAAGTAAGTGTCTGTTTTTCTAATTTAAAGCATTTTGAGTCTTAGTATATACAAGTTCAAACTTTCAATCATAAGTTATTCAAAGTGTTTGCTTTTTTGCACATTTTACATACACAAACATAAGTTTTTTTTTAATATTAATTGAAAAGTTTTCAATTGATTATGTTATTTTAATTTGAATAAAAAAATTTTTTTACAAAAAATTTTCATTTTATATTTTGAATTAACACGTGACTTAATACTAGATATATTTTTAATTGTTAGAGGGGAGGGGGCACCAAAATATTTTCAGTGCTTAGGGCCTCAAGAGGTCTTAATCCGGCCATGGAAAAAAAAGAGAAATTTTAGATATCATTTCAAGAGAAAGAGCAAAGCTGTATTATTTTTATAGAAATAGCCTAACGAAGTTTGGTTTCTGGGCACTTAAATCGAACGATCGAGGTTGCAAAATGTTCTATAAGGACCAGTGGTCGGAAATAGCGCGCTACAAGTAGCGAAACTACTGTAGTCACTACTTTTTTCCGTAGTTTTATATCCGTCGCTAAACAGCTGACCCAATTTTGGGGTCATGACTACTAATGCTCAACTCCGTAGCCTTGTAATTTTGAACCCAATCCAGAAGACAAGGAAGCTCCTGGATCAGTAACCCCAGAGGTATGATTTGTTAAGGGAGCATGGAGGACTTTGTGACTCGAGAGAATTAACGTCCATCAGTCACCATTTACTTCAGCCTGCGGGGATCGAAAGCACGACCTCTTGGACGTGGGCCCAGTGCCCTACCAACCCGGCCCTAAATATTAGGGTTGTAAGAATCTCTTGAATTTATACGACAGGGGTTGCCCAATTTTCCCAAAATGTGGCACCCAAACAAAAATTAAAATTTTCCCAAGGTACTGCAGACACATAACATTTTGCTCATGGGCTGCAATAGCGGCACAACTAAAAAAAAATCATGTTTTGAGATAAGTGGGTTTAAAGTTTTCATTGCTAAGGAAAATGCATAAGAAATGCTTTAGTTTGCTTAAACGAAGTTTACCTTCAAGTTGAATTATGAGTTGTGCTAGTATTGCTGCTGAAAGAATGTGTATTTTCATATTTATACCTGTTTTTAGTTCAAAACGCGTGTTTTTTTTAGTTTTGTAACTATTGCAGCCCATGAGCGATTTGTCTCCAGTAAAATATTTACTATGCGCGTATCATACTGAAAAAGAAACTATAGTTGTAAGTGGTGAGAATCTACATTTTAAAAAACGCTTATACAGTGAACCAAAAAGAAAGAAAAAAGGGAAGGGAAAAAACATACACCTCGAATTACTCGTGATCTAACGATAGGATTTTCCCTGACTAGGACTAAAACCCTAATGCAAAGGTGTCAAACTCAATTTTGCAGAGGGCCATATATTAAATTTAGAATATGTAGGCAGGCCAGATGCAAATAAAAAAATTTACTGAATTATTATAAAATTTTCTTTATCTAATTATGTAGTTTATAATGTACTGTTGCTAAAAATCATATCAAAGTTATAAAAGATGGTTATTATTTTGAGCTCGAGGATCCAGATACTTGATTTCTCTTGTTTTTGACAAGCTCATTGATATCCGGTTTCATATTAGTTATAATTATTTTAAGAATTGATTGGGGATGTTCATTCGTAAGTGCTGCGCGATGTTTGTTCTTTTTTATTTTCATGACGGAAAACATCTGCTCCCATAAATAGGTGCTACCAAACATGCTGCATGCTTTTTTAACTCTGGGTAGTTATCCAAACTCTTGAAATATTATGCATAAAATGTAAGAGCGTTAACCTCTTCAAATTTTTGTTTCAAAATACTGTCCGATTGAAGATTTATCAACTCCATTTGCAAATGAACTGGTGCCTCAGAAGCTTCAAAATCGAATGGATTGTTGAAAATTGGGAATTCCGTTTCATTCATTTTGTGGAAGTCTTCAAAACGATTGTTGAATTCCGTGATAAGATTTTGCAGAAGTTGAGAATATTGATCGAATTTCTTTGTGGTTCACTGTGCCAAATGATTTTAAATGAGGGAAATGATAAAAAGTTTGATTTTTACCTGATTTTCCCACAGCCTTAACTTTGTTTCAAAGGCTTGAATACATGAATACATTTGAGTGACAATCAGATTTTACATTCAGATCAGTCAAGTGTTAATTCATGTCTACCAAAAAGGCACAATCAATCCACCAGTCATTGTCATAATCAATTGGGTTACCTTTTTCTAACATGAAAGCTTGAATAGGGTCACGTAATGGAAAAAATCTTTCTAAAACTACTC